>NW_022589729.1:4519663-4591817 GCF_004348235.1 Phoca vitulina
TCAATCCAGAATTTCTTTCTTTTTCTTTCTTTCTTTCTTTCTTTCTTCTTTCTTTCTTTCTTTCTTTCTTTCTTTCTTTCTTTCTTTCTTTTTTCTTTCTTTCTTTCTTTCTTTCTTTTCTTTCTCTCTCTCTTTCTTTCTTTCTGATTGAGAGAGAGAGAAAGACCATGCAAGTGGGGGGAGGGGCAGAGGGAGAGGGAGAGAGAATCCCAAGCAGACTCTGCACTGAGCACAGAGCCCAATGCAGGGCTCAATCCCTCAACCCTGAGATCATGGATCTGAGCTGAAACCAGGAGCTGGATGCTTAACTGACTGAACCACCCAGGCTCCCCTTCGAGTCAGAATTTGATTTTCGAGTGATTAGATTTTCCTTGGGAATGACTGAACAAAGAGGGGAAAAACCAGAGTTGTTTTTTGTCTTAGATGGAGCCCAGGAGCAAAGACCTACCCAGCTGAGAGATTCTGCAGGAAAAGCCTTTTTATGACTTTGCTTTTAAGGAAAATACACTTAGTGGGGTCAAGATTCAGTCCCAGCTTTGGTGACCACAACTGTGACTCCTCAGATAAAGACCTGGGTTGGTGCAGAGAAGAGAGGCATGTTTTGAGCCAGATGAGAACATAAGAAATAAAAAAGTAGCAGCAGGAAAAGTTTGAAACAACTTACTGAGAGCTTGTCCTGAAATGACTTTTCAACAGACATTTTGTTAACAGATAAACACACCAACCTATTTTGCCCCCGAGACTCAGGAGCTGAGCTGTCAACCACTGTGAAGTCACCTATAGCCAAGGATGAGAGCCTGCTTCCCTCTCTGATTTTAAACTGAGGACCATGTGCCTGGTCCCTCAAAGCTAGGGAAAAAAAGCTTTAGAACCTCACCTGCATTTCTTCTTTGATCCCTTTGTCTAATTTTGACTATCCTGAAATCATTTTCCTTTATCTGAAGTAATCCACTATAACTTCCTTTAGGACAAGATTTTTGATGATAAACTCTCAGCTTTTGTTTATTTGTAAACTACTTCATTTCACTCGTGTTCATGATGCAGTTTTGCTGGCTAACATGGTTTTCCATGACGATTATTTTATCTTAACACCTTGAAGATCTTATTCCACTATTTTCTGACATCTATTCTTGATTTTGAGAAGTCTACCGTCATTCCTATTGTCATTCTTTGGTAGATGATCCATCCTTTCTGGCTGCTTTCACAACCTTCTCTTTGTGTTTGTTATTTTTTATTTATTACAACATGTCTGGCATGGATGTTTCTTTTTCCTGTTTGGAATATCTTGGACTTCCCAGATCTGTAGATTCATATTATCTATTGGCTAGCTACATTCAAAGCCAAGATATTTTAAAATATTGGCTCTCCTTATTGTTTTTATTCTATCTTTTTGAGAATCTGAGTTGGTGCATGATATACCTTTTCATTTAGTGTACATATCTTTCAATTTGTATTTCATATTTTCCATATTTCTATGTTATAATGTGACCATTTTGGGGTATATATATTATATTTTATTTTATTAATTCTTCCTTTAGTTGTACCTAATCTGCTCTTTAACTCTATGCTTTGATTTCAAAAAAATCAAATTCTATTTATGTTATGGTCTGAATATTTGTGTCCCCCTAAAATTCATATATTGAAATCCTAACCCCTCAAAATGATGGTATGAGGAAGTGAGGTCTTTGGGAGGTACTTAAGTCATGAGGGCAGATCCTCATAAATGGGATTAGCATCTTATAAAAAAGTCTCCAAAGAGATCTCTACTTCTTTCCAATCTGTGAGGATGCAAGAAGTCTGTGACCCAGAAGCAGGTCCTCACCTGGTCATGCTGACATCTGGTCTCAAAATTTCAGCCTCCAGGACCATGACCAATAAGTTTCTGCTATTTATAAGTCACTCAGTCTTGATATTTCATTATAGCAGGCTTAATCGGCAAAGAACACTTGTTTGCTTGTTTGTTTTTAATCTGGACAGGCAATATATTCATGTGGGTAAAAATTGAAGAAGTATCAAAAGTCATCTAGTGGAATGTCTTCCGCCTACCTCCACTCTCTAGCCACCTAGAACCCCTCCACTGAGTTTTTTGATATTCACCTTTATGTCATTATTTCCAATGACCAATTCTTAGTCCTCTCATTGCTTAGGTTTTAGTGACATTGACATGTCCAGCCACACCCCCTTCTGTTGTCTGCAGGAATGCTCACACTCCTCCATGCTCTGCACTTACTGAGTCCTCAGTGTCCTTTGCTATGTTCTCCTTTTATTACTAGTATCAATGCCAAAGAGCTCCTAGGGTCAGTTCTTGATCTTATTTTTTTCCCTATCTTGATAATCTCTTATTCCTCTGGTAATCACATCCAGTTCATGGATTTAGATACCATGTATATATTCCTAACAGTCAAATTTATATCTCCTGCCTAAATCCTTCACCCAAACCCCAGACTTGTATAACCAGTCATCCATTTGATGTTACCACTTGGTTATCTAATAAACATCTCAATGTTATCATGTCAAAAACAGAACTCTAGATTTTCTCACACATACCTGCTTTATCTAGGATCCTCCTTCATCTCAGGTGAAGTCAATTTCATTCTTCCTCATGCCCTGGCCATAAGACCCACATCCCGCCTAAATCTTGGAACTCTGCCTTTTAAAGGTTTTTGCAATCTATCTGGCCTAAAATGACATTATTTTGTCTTAATTTTTAATTCTCTGATTACTGATGATTTTGAGCCAATTTATTCACTTTCTTTGATTGCCTGATCATATATCCTACCCCATTTTTTTCCTCTTGGGTTGTTACTATTTTTGTTCTTCAACATTTTGTGTTATCATGTAGAGAGCTCAGTGCCTCATCTCAGGATGAAGTATTTCAATTTTTTTAAAGGATAGGGTTATGGACTTTACTCTGAAAAAATAATACATTAATTATTCAGGGGAACTGAAGGCATCCTAATTGTTTTCACTTATCTTGAATCTTGTGGGCAAACTTTTTAAGATTACTCAAAACTATCAGAGCCATGTACCAAGGAGGCCCCTACTTCCAATTTCTGTGGATCTGAGTTCTTAGCATATTTCTTAGAACATGAGTAAAGTGGACTGTTTTCAAACTTTCTGCTGGCTGGGATTCTAGCCCACCCTAACTTCCCATTTCCTGTTCTTCTTTTCTGATTTCCAAGCAGTTGTAAATCCTAAATCAAAATAATTATACGGATCACAAAACTAATTTCCTGGTCTCAATTCTGCTTTATTACACTTAAAGTGGAATAGTCTAGATTAATACTTGGATGAGGAAAACATCTGTTATGTTTTTATATTCCTACTTATACTGAGTTGCTCGGAAATTTTCCCTGCAACCTGTTCTCCAGATTCTTAGGGAATCACCTTGGGAATAACCTTCTAGCCTAGATCCAGACTCTGCCATATACTCATTTATTAGGCAGTTGAAGAAGAGATTGGGACCCACTCTCATATTACTTTTTTTTTTTTTTTAACAACCTTTCCTTTTGAGACCAAACAATGCGAGTACTGCTCTGGTAAACCAAGCTTATTGGCTGAAGTGTTCCAGCTTTGTTTCTAAAACTGTTCTTCATGAACTTTGTGGAGTCCAAGAGGTTCAGAGGCAGGATCGTGGATTGTCATGTGCTCAGGGCAGGGCTGATGTGGAGACAGTCTGCTCTGCCTTGTTTCTGCAGAGCAGTGACATCTCTATTCATTTTATATATTGGAGTTGAAGATAAGATTTTGTTTGGCAGAGGGTTTCCATAGATTTTGTTCATTGTGTAGTCAGTCAGGCTTTCCCTACACTGGGCAAAGTGAACAGTTAATGTTAACCACTTTCTTGGGGATGAAAGTCAATTCCAATGGGTTGATTGACTAAAATTTTATGTTCCTTGATGTCACCTACAGATTGCCTCTGCCAGTTAATGCTGAGTTAGAATAGGCACCGTGAAGGAGTAAGCATACCCTTGCCTTCAAGATGTTTTATAGTATGGGAGGAAATCAAGTATATAACGTGTATGCATATACCATGTACTAGAAAATCTCCACAGTATAGAGGACAACATTCAAAAGAAAGGAAATTAATGGCATGTAGTCTGGTGAACTAGTAGGTCATGTTGAGTAAAAGCTGGAATTTTGGAGTCTACAGACTTTGGTTGAGGTCTACGCTTCTCCTCATCTCTAAAATATGACTGACTATGCAAGGTTGGTGTGAAGACTATGGGAGGAAATGCATGTGAAATTGTAGTCCCTGCATTGTATGGTAGCTCAATAAATGTTACTTCTTCTTCGTTCTTTCTGATCTTTTCCTCCTTTTGTAGACGTTAGCTGCCTATGTAAATGTCCATCAATCCAGCTTATGTTCTCAAGTTCTAATCTTTGATACTTTCCACTATATTTGTGTATATGTGCATGCACACATTCATGTGCTATATATTATATTTCTTACTAGACTATAGATACCTTAAAGGCAAGGGTATTCTTATTCCTTCACTCTGCTTGTTTTAGCTTCAGATTTGTTCCCTAACATATGTAAGACAGAATACATCTATTCCTCTGTATGTTGAAACCTATACACATCCCCCAACATAAAAATACCCAATAAGAGAGCAATGCATCTGACTGTTAGATCTCTAGACCCATAAATTTTTTTTTTTAATTACATTCTAGGGAATATAAAATTTCTGGCAAAATTAATGGTAATGAAGAGATGACAAAGTGCATGTTAGAGATACTTCCTCCTTTCCCCCCTCCAATATGTCTACTCAAAAATTTCACTAAAAATCCCTTTGGAGAAAAGTGGTCAATGGGTCACTGGAATGTTGTAATCTTTAGTGTGATTCTCATCTGCACATGATTTTTGGAAATTTCAATCCAAGTAGAGAGTTTGAGTTGAAGTTAACACTATGTCAACAAACTATAAAAGTTTGAAGCAAAATCAAAGAGAGTCATTCTTTAAGAAACAAACAAAAAAATCATGAAGGGTGGGCCTTTTGCCAGTCCAATAAAGAGAATTTATATTATCTGCTATGTTCAGTATCAGAGATTTATGTTCTAAGTCCAAGGTAATTCTTCTAGCTAAAATAGAAACTGCACCCAAATATGTGTTTAAATAAACCCTATGCCTAATCTAATGATAATCAAAACATTTTGCATTTCATGTGGATGAAATCCTCTCAAAACCTTGGTGAATGCATTTACTCTTTCTTACAATCTCTTGGGAACTTGAGCTCCATTTGGCATATTCTCAAAGGCAGCACTGTTTGGGTTTTCACAACACCTAGTGTCTAGATGTTACCAAATACCCAGATGTTGGGCCTTAAGAAAACATTTGCAGGACATAATGGACTCTTAATTATTCGACTGAGTGAGTAAATGTATTGCTTCAAGATGGCCACGGTGACTGGATGCTGACTGGTTCCCAGGCATTGGGGTGGGATGGGGTGGACAAAAGAAAACTAAGAAGAGGCTTCCAGGAAATTTCATACTTGGCTAGTCCTAAGTTGAGGAAAAATAATCACAGAACATTTTGAACTTTCAAGAGTTATGTAAAATCTTTAAAAATGTTACCATTTTTTGCTTTCAATAAAAGAGAGATCCACATTGTGAACCAGCTATAATTCTTGCTCTCTCACTCTAACTAGGGTTGGTTCCTGTTTTTCACTTTTTGAAGGTTCAATGTCAAATATTTTATTCTTCTAATGACTCAACCATTGTAGAGTGATTCGGTCATATAAACTTTTGCCAACTTTGGATAAAGGGATTTCTTTTTTTGTGGAAAGAAAGCTGTGACCTCAAGTGGCTACACTAATATTAATGATAATGAATCAGTAGAGTACTGGGCTTACAAGGTTCCAGGCAGAGATTTAAGTATTAAATATTTATGGACTCATTTAATCTTCATAATAATATTATAAGGTAGATGCTATAATTGTGTGCATTTTGTAGATGAGGAAATTGAGGCCCAATGTACATAATTAACTTGGTCAATGTCACACTGCTAATTATTCAATTTGGGATTTGAATCCAGTGACCAGATGATAGGTAACAATTATTCATGGTGTGCCGAAGCTGGGCATGTCATTGGGCACGGGAGGCTATTGGAGAAATAGGCTCATTCTGCCAACTTGGAGCTGACATAAATTTTCAGGGCTTTAGGCAGAAGGGCTAGAATTTCCTAAAACTTGACTCGCATTTGCTGTGGGGTTTACACTCTTTCCTATTCAGGCTGCTATCTCTAAACTTGACTGGCAAGATTTAAGGGAATGAATTGCGTCATGTTGGTCTAACAGATTCTTGGTTCTTAGGTTTCAACTACTGGCCAGTGATTCCTGAAAACTTTATTTGTGTGATTTCATGTGCTTTCAGAGAAAGCCAGACACTTCTTTATTATACATCATGCCGTATATTAATGATATGGGTCAGTGAAGTATATTAGAGGTCTTCTGATCACATTTCCTAAAGTGGGATCTGGATTTTGTGTCAAATGCTAAGAAGGTGGTCTTGCCCTAGAATTTGTAGCTCCCATATCTTTTTCTCTACTTTCTAAAAATAAATCCAATCAGATAAGATTAACATAACAAGTAGAACCTTTTGCCTTGTAACTTTCTTGCCAAGGAAACAAAGTATCTTCTTTTCAAAGCATCTTATCTTGAAAAGCAAGTACCTTTGAAGTGATTGGGGTCAATGAGAGCACAGGCAGGGGTAACTACAAACAAGTTTTACACATAAGAATGAAAGCAGCAAGTAGGATTTGCATCATTCTGTATTAAAACCAAAGAAAAAGTTTTCAATCCCTGTGAGAAAGCAGAATATTCCAGAAAAGGAGAAGTACTACTATGCAATGGATTTAAAGTACTGCCAGAGCACTGGTGAATCATGCATTCAGCTTCTAGTTACACGAGTCACTTTTGGAAGTAGACACTATAGGAGAGAATAACAAGGCATTAAACCAGAAAGTAATGAGAATTACAGTATGTCTCTATTGGGAATAATGGATAAAAATGAGCATGCACATTTGAGGGACCCGCTCTCTAGTAATTTAAACAAGGGATAACTTCAATGTTAAAAGCAACATAATTGATAATACAGCCTTCTAATTGTAAAAATTTTATGACCATACTGGTGTGTCAGGGGTCCCCAAGACCATCCCAGGCTCTGATTTGTTAGGAGGGTCCACAGGACTAATCACAGTTGTACTCACAGCTATAAATTTTTTTTCAGCAAAAGAATCAGAAACAAAATCAGCAAAGGAAAAAGGTGCATGAATGAAATCCGGAGGAAACCAGGTGCAAGCTTTCAAGGGTCCTCTCCCAGTGAAATCACACAGGACATGCTTACTACCCCTGCAGCAAGTAATGACAACATACGCTAAATGCTGTCAGTTAGGAAGCTCATTAGACACATGGTGCCCAGAATTTTTATTGGGAGATTATCATAAAGGCACCTTTTGTCAAAGGAATACCAAAATTCCAGACCTCAATGACAGCAGGTGTCTGGTGCAAATGATATTGTTTATATAAATGGTATATATAGGCACAGTGAGCCACTCATAAGTCAGGATGGTGGGAACCTCCTGAAAGCCAAGTTCCCAGATACCAGCTAAAAGGCCAACCTTGCAGGAAGGCCTTTCTGAGGATACGCTGCTATGGTAACCCCTTTCTGCACAACTGGCAAGTAGCATGATTGAGTGGGAAACACTGACACACAAATAAGCTTAGTAAAGAAAAAATGATCAAGCTATGGGATTTCTGAAGTTTAACTTGTATCTCCTAAGAGTAGACAGGTTCAAAATCAAAATGGCCCTCGATGCAACATGACAAAACCCTGAGAGTGGGATAGAGCACTGTCCTGCTTCCATGAGAATTCCAGATCTGTGGTCACATCACCCACTCCCATTGTCCTACCCCATCTTTGCTCTGAGAGTGACTGGACAAGTCATTTGAACATAAGCTCTTTATTTTAAAGTAACATGAGAAATTCTCTTCTGAGATAACATTTGCAAATTCTTTTGTCTATTGGGGTGAAAGTTACTAATTAAGGGTGGAATTCTTATGAGACTCTCAGAACACATAGACATTTCAAAGATGCATTGCAAGTGCATTGCAAGGGGTGTTTCTTCATATGGATGTTAGTTGTTAATGTTACACAGTCAGACATTGCAACCAAGTTTGTTTCTATGGAGACCCTAAATGTGGTATGTCGAGTGTGTCATTAAACTTGAACGTCTCTAAACTCCATACTTCTGGCCTCATAAACAATGAAACCAGACTCTTTCAGTCTTTAGAAAGTAACACATCTACTCTGGAATGGGAATAGAAATGACATGCCTGTAATCAGAGATTCTACAGATGAAAAAGACCTTATTAGATCATCTAATTTGCAGCTGGGCTCTTCTCAGTACGGTTGCCAGTGCTTGAACAGGGCCAGACTCCACGTTTCAGTGTATCTCTGAGAAGGCTCTGCTGCCATCTAATTAAGCTGGAAATTTCACTTAGAAGGTCCCTGTGCCACCTACTAAGAGCTATTCCATGGAACTGGTGAGGGAAGGTACATTTCCATGGTGATTAGGAGGGAAAGACCTGGTGCAAAGGCCTCTGGGGGAGGAATGAATTAAAATCCTGCAGGCTGGGACATGGGGAAGAGCACTCAGAAGGGGGGGTGTGGTAGATGCAGAGGGAGTGAGTGAGGGCTCAGCACTAAGGGGGGTGATAGAGAAAGGGAAGGAGTAGCTAAGGCCCTGACGGCTTCATGTCAAATAGGTTGGGAAATCCAAATGCGAATTTAACAGCAATACAGAAAATCTTTCTTCTTCTATCTTCCAAATCAGTGTATTGTAAATTTAAATTGTTATGTCATCTTTCATTTATAATGCCATTTACCCACCGTCAGTAAGCCACAGGCTGTCTTCACAAATAGTGGGGGGACTGGATCTCGGCTGCCCCAAGACATTCTCTTGCCCATATCTCTGGTGTTCCTTGGTGTATATCTGAGTCTAGGAAGTTAGACTGAGTTGATGTCCAGCTTGTTTGAAATAAAAGAGATGCAGTCATGCATACCATTTTATCTTATATCAGTATAACATATTAACACGTGCATTAGTTTAGCATGTAAGGGAAAAGTAACCATACACAGCTTATAACATTTCAGATTTATTGTAATTCCAAGTAAGAACTTGGGAAGATGAAAGAGAGGATCCCAAGTGTTTCCTCCTTTTTCCCTTCCTTTCTTCCACCCTTCCTCCTTCTTTTTCTTAATTACTTCATTGAACTAATATTTATTAAAACACTTCTATGGACTGGGTACTGAAGTCAGTGCCGGGTCCCTGAACTCAGAGAACTTTCTCTAATGGAAGATCAAATTTATGAGCAAAGATAACATTGTGTGGTGAAGTCTATGAAGACGAAGGAACAGGAAGCTGGAGGAAACACATGATGAAGAGTTATAATTCAGTTTATCTGGCTCAGAGAAAATGCCCCATAGAAAGTGACATATCCTAAGTGATAGGTAGCAGTTAGCCATTAAAAGAAGGGTGAAAATATTGGTCTTTGGCAGAGGACACAGAAATTGAGAAGGTCTATAGGTCTGGAAAAACGAGGCCCAGGCAGGCAATTGAAATTAGCCCAGTGTACCTGGAACATACAGTGGAGGGGGAATGGAATGATAGGGTGAAATGGGGAGGGACAAAATGTGTTGAGATATAATGGTGAAAAGACTATCAGATACCAGGTTGGGAGGCTATGCTTAGTAGCTTGAATTTTCTTTAAATTGCATTAGGACTCACTGAAAAGTGATGAGAGAGCCATACTAAAATCTTCTTAGAAATATCACTAAGACACTCCTGCATAAGACTGGTAATTAACTCTCTGAAGACATTAAACCAGTGGGTCTCTGTGCTTAGGAACACAAGGCACAGTAAAGTTTGGTGGTTTTAATGAAAACAGGGGAATTAACTGAAGCTTGATGTTCTGAACAGTGAGATCCTTACCCTCAATCCTTTCCCCCCACTTGCCTTCCAAATGGTCACAGTTGTGTTTATACTTATCTCCAACCCCCAACCTTCTGTCAGGAAATTTAAAAAGTTATTTCTGGAAAATATTTGTACAATAAAAAGTACTACAAATAATGCCATTTAGGGATCTATAAGGGAACAATTCAGCCCCCGCTGTATTGCATTATGGTGAAGCCTACTAGGTGCTAAACCTCATACTTATGGACAAACCTCCAATTAAATTTTTAGTGCCTCCTTAAAAATGAAGACATGACCAACCACCAGCAGACATATTTGAGGAGAGCTTCTGACATGAAAGTCAGCATCTAAAATGACAGGGGGGGAAAAAAACCTGCAGAAGAAAGAGAGACTGTAGAAAAGTAGAATACTTTTTAAAGAAGTATATTCTTAGAGAAAGAAGAAGTGACATTTCATCTCTAAGACAAGGATAGATAAATCTACAAAAGAAAGGATATTAAGATGATCAAGAAGAATTCTTTGAAATGAAAATAATCATAGAAGATCTAAAAAACTCAATAAAAGACCTGGAAGACAAAGTGAGGAAATGTTTCAGAAGTAGACTAAGAAGAAAACAAGAGAGAGGTGGAGAATAGAATAAGAATATTAAGAAGTAAGAAGATTAGAGGGCCAGACTGGGAGGTCCAACTTTTAAGACTATGTATTTTAGGACAGAGAAACTTGAAAGAAATGATCAAAGAACTAATTCAGGGCAATTTCCTAGAATGAAGGAATATGAGCTTCCAGATTGAAAGGGCCACAGGATGATGCCCAGCACAATAGATGAAAGAAGACCCATTACAATGCACATGAATGTGAACTTTCAGAACCCCGAGGGCAGAGAGGCTGCTGAGACCATCCCTAGGGAGAAAAAGAGGTCCCTTACAGAAGATCAGAAGCCAAAATGGTTTGTAACTTCTCAAGTGCAAAAATGAAGGCTGGAAAACAAAGGAAGAATGTCTTCAAAATTCTGGGATGTCCAACCTATAATTCTATACTCAGAGAAAATATAAATCAAGTGGGATGCTTAAATGCAGCATTTCAGACAGGGAAGATCTCAGAAGTTTTATTTCCTCAGAGAATGAGTAGAGTGAGTGAGAGAGTAATCCTAGGTGAGGGAGAGAGAAATGGGATCCAGGAAGCAGAGTGTCCAGGACAGGAAGGAGGTGACCAGGTCCCCTTGGATGATGATGAAGGAAGCCCTTGGGGTATCCGCTCTGCAGCAGACCTGGAGAGAAACAGTCAGGACTGAGCAAGGTGAAGGAAGACTTACGAGCAAAGTCTCTAAGAAGATGGACTCAATGGCTAACATGATGACGATGTGAGACTAGATTTACATCACTGGTGGAGAATCTGGAAATAAATGAGTAACAACTACTTAGAAAATTTAACAAGTGTATTAGTTTCTTATGGGTAATGTGATAATTACCACAACCTGGTGACATAAAACAACACAGATTTATTCTCTCACAGTTCTAGAGGCCAGAGGTCTGACATCAGTGTCATCCAGCCCAAACTAAGGTGTTGGCAGGACGGCACTCCCTCTAGAGGCTTTAGGGCAGAATCCATCTCCTTGCCTTTTCTAATTTATAGAGCTGCATTTCTTGCTTTCTTTGGCTCACAGAGCTTTCCTCAATCATCAAACCTTTTGGCTGAGGTCACATTGCCTTCTCTTCTCTATAGTAGAATCTCTATCTTAGAAAGATACTTGTGATTACTTCTAGCACTTACCTGGTGAATCCAGAATAATCTCCTTATCTGAAGATGCTTAATTTAATTGCATTGGCAGTTTCTTTTGCCATAACGGGGTACACATAGAGTTTCAGGGATTAGGACCTGATTACCTTTGAGGGCCATTATTCAGCTTGCTACAATACTTAAAACTGAAAAAATTATTAAGTCAGGGGAAAAATATTATACAAGAAAGGAAACTTAATTGTAGTATACTGCATGACTCTCTATGAATAATATTTATATGGTCCTTGTCATGTTAACCTGATTATGGATTCAATCCCAGCTTCAATATAATTGTTTCAGAGGTTGACGGAGGGAAAGTTTGTGTGTGTATGTGTCTGTGTGAGTTTGGGACACAGTGATTAGGAAGACAGCTAAATCTTTACTTTCCACTAAAGGAATTCAGTAATATCTAAGTCTGAAAAATCAGGTAATGTCAATATTCTGTTGAGAGTAATGTAAACATACAGTTGGTATCTTGTAAATACCAAAGTAGCTAGAAAGGATAGAAAGTGATGGCCATTGAGCATCAAGGGAACAGGAATGGTGGAGAAGCTTAGGGACTGCTGTTTTTCCTGGTAAGTCATGTAAAATTCCATCTAAAATTAAAAAAAGAAAGCCACTGGTAATTAAATTAAAGTGAAAAGATTAGGTTAAATCCTTTGGCAAGAGTACAGAAACTTTTCAGAAGTGAGGTGATTATATGGGAAAAAATACATCTTTCCTGCTGAAGCGTGAAAGGGAGAGTTTTGGAGACTCATTGGGAAGAGGGAATGTAGCAGGGGGAGGGATTAGGAGATCCCTCCAAAGATTCCCTTGTGGAACTCCTCCATCCTGATAGGAAGTGCTGGCTGATCGGAAGTGAGGACTGAGGGACAAGTGGTATCAAGGCTGACGCTCAGCTCTGGTTTGGGCATTGGGTTGATGTGATGTCATTCCGGGACAAAGGGAAATCAGGAAGAGGAGCGACTTTGGAATCTGGCGGGTGGGGGTATGTGTGCACACCTTCAGGACTGGGTGTGCATTTGGCAGTTTGTAGCATGATGAGAGGCATGGAGGCAAGGAGAGTTTCCTCCAAGGAGAGCCTGCATCTGAAAGAGTTCTGAAGAAAAAATGTATGCATCGTAAGCCCAAGAGTCAGGTCTTATGGTTCTTTTATTTCTCTACTTGGCTCTGCTATGTTACTTTTCAAATGGACAAGAGTGTTTGAGAAATCAGTTAATATTTAAACACTTAGAAACATATGGAGGGTTTCTCTTTTCTCCCCAGTAGAGTCTCATAAACTGCAGGAGGGAATATGTAAATATTGTTTCAAGATTAATATTTAAAGGTAGAAAATGATTTATGAGAGCCCATGTATCTACATCATGTATTTTACAGGAGATGGTAAAAACTTCCATTTGTCAGCAGATTCTTTTAAAGAAGACTTGGTAATTGCGATGTGTACAGACCCTTATCCTAAATTATCCTACTGCAAAAATGCAACGCAGAACAAATTACACGGAATGCATCTATAATACCCGAGCTGACAATGTGTGAAATGCAGGTGAGGTCAGCAGACTGGGCGATGTTGAAACACCCCTTTAAGCTTGACATCACCTCCCCCATTTTGAATATCAACCCAAACAAAAATGCATAGGAAAAATCCTAATGAGAAGGAAGTGGCTCTATATGACACAATTATAAAACGTTATGATCCATACTAAGAAAAAAAATTTATATAAATGAGAAGAGAAATATCAGACCAATGGGTGGGAAAACTAAGTGTTATAAAGATGACAATGTTTTTCTCAAATAAATGAATATATTTAACAGAATCCTAATAAAAACAATGTGACAATGACTATTGTAACCTAAGATGTGATTTTAAAATTTAAATTTTGCCAGCAAGGGGGGCAAAACAAAACAAGACACTTTGACAGGGGAAGAATCTTGGGAGGGGAGCTTGCTGTGTCAGATGTTAATATATATTATTAAGCTATTATAATTACAGAAGTAGTGTAAGAAGTGATAAATTGATTTTTAAGAGTCAGAATGGCTCTAGATCATACACTGGTATATATAAAAACTTAATAAACGGAAAGAAGCATTTCAAATATCACTGCTGCTGAGAGGCCCTCACTGACCATCTGGAATAAATTAGATTCTCCTTGCTGATGATGTCCTCATATGATCTCCAGTATAATTATAATTGCTTGTTTAATATCTGTCTGCTGCATGAGACTAATGGCCATGTCCATCCTGTTCAAACCCATATAACCTACACCTAACACAGTACGTGGTTTATAGTAAAAAATACATATTTATAGTCAATAATATTGTAATATATTTATCGTGGTTAGCATTTGGTAATGTATAAGTTGTTAAATTATTATGTTGTACACCTGAAACTAATTTAATATTATATGTCAACTATACTTCAATTAAAACAATGAAAAGGGTGCCTGGGTGGCTTAGTCAGTTGAGCTTCTCTTGGTTTCGGCTCAGGTCATGTTTCTCAGGGTTGTGAGATCCAGCCCCGTGTGGGGCTCTGGGCTCAGTGGCAGTCTGCTTGGGATTCTCTCCTTCTCCCTCTACCCCTCCCCCTGATTGCTCTCTCTCTCCCTCAAATAAATTAATAAATAAATAAAATCTTTAAAAAACCCAACAACAACAAAAAGTATTTGTTGAGTTTTTGAAACAAATGGGGAGAGAAGAGTAGCTTTTCAATAGCTTTGGATGAATGGGAAATTAGCATTTGGAAAAAATTAAATTAGATATTTACCTCATACTTTACTTTGAATTCCTGATGAATTATAGAAATAATGTGTAAAATGTAACCATAAATATCTGGAAGAAACAATAAATTAATATGTATCTTCTTTTGAAACAACAACAAAAAAGTAACTTGCAGCATAAAGACTGTTGAAAAATCACAGGTGAAAAGTTTGATAGAACTGACACAAGAAATTAAATTAAATAGCCCTGCATATCATAAACAGGATGCACAAAACTTAAAGCGGAAAAGTCCTGATAAATACAGCAGAGTGTGCTTGATTTATAAAGAACTTTTACAACTCCAAAGAAACGCTGTATGATAGTAAAATGTACAAAGGCTGCAAGCAATTTACAAAAGAAATCCAAAAGGCTGATTACAATATTAAAATTTGCTGTCCACCATAAAAATCTAAATAAAAAACGGTATCATATTTTAATATGCCAAAGTAGCAAAACTTTAAAAAGAAAGCTATAGTGAAATTAAATTTTTACCACTAATATGTTTCCAAAGGGCACCTGGGCTGTGATGAGCCAAGCCGCTCCATTCCAGGGCTGGGACCAGAGTGCCACTGAACACGGAGGCTGGAGGCAGAGATAACCCCATGGACTAAGCCCTGAGCGGGAAGATTTTGTTGGAGCCTCTGGTTCATCACCGTGAGGGTCCCTGGAAACCAAATGGCCAGAATGATGGAGACTCTACCGCCTTTGGCACTGAATGTTCGTGAGAAGGAACAGATATTTCTTTTTTCTTTTTTTTTTCTTTAAAGATTTTATTTATTTGACAGAGAGAGACACAGAGAGAGAGGGAACACAAGCAGGGGGAGTGGGAGAGGGAGAAGCAGGCTTCCCGCTGAGCAGGGAGCCCGATGCGGAGCTTGATCCCAGGACCCTGGGATCATGACCTGAGCCGAAGGCCGACGCTTAACGACTGAGCCACCCAGGCGCCCCAGGAACAGATATTTCTAAAGCTGGAAGCAACACTGGTCTTTGGCATCTGCTGAATGTGTGCTTTTCCCCACTTCCTGTCTCTTGGGTTATTTTTTTGTGTTGAGCTGATTGACCCCAACTCCCTTTCCTTGTTACACACAAAAGAGGGAGACCCAGACCCCTGAGAATGTGATGGGAGGCTGTGTTATTCCCATTAGGCAATGCTAGCAACCAGAAAGAGCCGGTGAGATTTGGCATAATGTTGCCAGGCTTTAGAAGGACAAAACTGGACCCTGGGAAGCATAGCGGGGAGTCTGAGGTGGAAATGGGGGCCCACTTCCACCCCAGCTAGGAGGACGGGAGCCACTTCTGATAGCGTTGGGGTGGGTTAGCAATGAGCATCCAAAGGGCAAAAACTCTCCCAGCAGGAAGGGGGCAGGTTTTCCAAAGGGGGAAAACTTGAGGGAAGTGTTCACGGGCCCACCTTCCAGGTGAAGGCTAGGTCCAGACTTACCTTCTCTTGTGAGGCACAAGGTAAAGTCCAAGCTCAACAGTATCATGGTATCCTGCAGAGATGGGTGTACCCTTCAGCAAGGTACTTTGTGGATGGACACTTCCTAGTGGGTGAGGCTGGTGGGAGCCAGAAGGAGCAGAGTGCACTGGAAGGGACAGAATGGCTTAGCCTCTGTATTCATTTCTTTGGGCTATTGTCACAAACTACCACAAACTTGGTGGCTTAAAACAACAGAAATTTATTTTCTCACAGTTCTGGAGGCCAGAAGTCCCAGACGGTTTTGTGGGGCTAAAAATCAAGGTATAGATAAAGATTGATTCTTTCTGGAGACTCCAGAGTGGAGAAATTGTTTCTGCCTCTTCCAACTTTTGGCGGCTGTTGGCATGCCTTGGTTTGTGGCCACATCACCCCAGGCTCCATCTCATCATCACATGACCTTCTCCTCTTTCAATGTCAAATCTCCCCCTGCCTCCCTCTTCTAAGGACATTTGTGATTCTATCTAGGGCCACCTGGACAATTCAGGAGACTCTCCCCATCTCAAGATCCTTAGCTTATCACATTTGTAAAGTCCCTTTTACCCTTGAAATATTCACAGCTTTCAGAGATAAGGACCTGGATATCTTTGGGAGGAACTGTTTGGCCTACCACAACATCACTGACCTTCCAGACTCTGATGGAAAAGAAAGGTATCTGTCAGGTGGACACGGATGGGCACCACCTATAGATAATGACAAAAGTAGAGAGACCCACAGCCCAAGGACCAGAGAAGACCTTAGGAATGAGAATGAGCATTGGGGAATAATCTCCCCAAGTTCCCCCATGTGGAGATGTTTACACTTTTGAGGAGAGAAAAGGATAGGGCCCTGGTCATAGTATGGATTACTGTCTGCCTGGGACGGCATTTTTATTTTCCTCTAGCGGATGTCTAGAGCCACACAAAAAGACAGTGAACGATAGAAAAATTGTGTCCCAGTTTTCATCAGTGAGAACTTCTCATAGGTCCTCCTTGTTCCCTCCAGAGATACCTCACCTCCATCCTCAGTCTCTGGCAGGCTGGATTCTGCTATGCGAATGTTAACACACTGAGGTTCTTGACTACCAGGAACGTATTACTATTTGGCCAGTTGGTTGTATAAAAATCCTCTTCTCTGTCCATGTCAGCCCCAGAACCACGTGTACGTTCTCCTCTCTAATTCCTTTCTCCATGCTTGATTTCATCTCCTGATGCAGTGCATCTCTGAATCTTTGTCCTCACAGCCTGTGTACCCCTCCCTCCCATCCATCTCTTCCTCTGCAACACTAGCTCATTGGTTTATCAGCATCCTGTGGAGGCTGCTTTCTGTCCTGTCTGTGAGGATGGTGGAGCTCCTGGCACTTGCTGCTTGAGGCTTCACACCAACAACTTCACACAGGAACTGTGTGAGAAAGTTCCTGCCCTGTCAGCAAGTGTGTTTGAGCATGAAAATATGTGCACATATTCATTCAGCATTTGTTCAACAGTTGTTTATTAAACACTGCCATAGGCTTGGCATTTTACTAGTCTTCAGGGAACAAAGATGAATGAGGCATGAAGGAGTTTATATTCTAAAAATAAAATGGCTAACATTTATTGAGCATTTACTAGGTGTGGGTTAGTGTGTGCTTTCTAAGTGTATTTTGCTAAATCCTACCTATGGCCCATGGAGTAGGTATTTCCAACCCCATTTATAGAGGAGACAGAAAAGCACTTGCCAGGTTCACACACCGTGGAGGTGGGCTTGCTGGGCCTGTAGCCTCGGCAAACTGAAGCCAGGTTGTCACTGCAGATAGGGCTCGACTTGGAACTCAGAAGACAGTGTGATTCAGGGTGTGTTTTTCTGACCTTATGGCCCATCCCATGTTCAGTTGCTTTCCTGGAAATGTGAGGGAATTCCTGGAAAGAAGGACAAAGAGGACAAGTTACCCTCACACACATTGCCCGAAGAGTCAAAATTGCTCCATTTCTTTTGGAGGGCAATCTAGCAGAAATATATCCAGATACTTGAAACTTTCGACCCAATTATAGCCCTTCTGGGAATTTACTCTGAAGAAAGAACCCAAAACATGGAGAAAGTTTTAGGCTTGGGGACGATCACTGAAACAGTATAAAGAAAGGTAGACAATTTACTTATAATGCATTCCAGAGCACAAAGGAAGTGTAACTTTGTTTTCTTCTTTCCTGTAACTAACCTCATCTTCTTCCAGATGGCTCATCCTGCCATGTGCCCCTCCCCTCTACCCTGTGGGTCAAAGGGAAACTGAAATGTCTTCTCATCTGGTTACCTTGGCTCAATCTCTTTGGGATACGTTCTCACAGTCTTGTCCCTCCCTTTGGTCCATGCAGAGATGACATCTGGGTGTATGGGAGAGGGTGTGACAGTGACTTCATGGACGTGGAAAGACTGGGACCTTGGACACGTAAGCATAGGTCTTTGTTCTGTCCTCTCCCTTTCCTGGCCTCTGTGGTGACAGCCTCTTTCTCTGGACACTAAGGCTGGAACTGCAGAGCATCTGAGTTCTGGAGGTGACCCCCATTCAGTCCTTAGTCTGGATAACTTGTCGCATACCTATTCACTGCTTACTGGAGGGGAAGATGGGAAGATGATTATGGATGTAATCAGTGAAGTTGAGAAAAACAACAGTCTTACAAAACATACCCACAGGAAGAAGACTAAAAGAGCAACTTTGGGGCACCTGGGTGGCTCAGTTGGTTAAGTGTCTGACTCTTGATTTCAGCTCAGGTCATGATCTCAGGGTGGTGAGATCGAATCCGGTATTGGGCTCTGTGCTCAGCATGGAGTCTGCTTGAGATTTTTTCTCTTCCTTTCCCTCTGCCCCTTCCCCTGCTCTTTCTCAAATAAATAAATAAATAAATAAATAAATAAATAAAATCTTTAAAAGAGCAACTTAAACCAACAGGCTGAAAACACTCATGCTTCAGTAATAGGTGAAAAAGAACACACCAAAATTTTATCAAAGCTAGGTATTGAACTTGGAGAAAAAACGAACTGGCTCTTGGGTACAAAAGTAAAGGAATGCCCAAATATATTAGTAGCTGATCAAATAAGTTGTATATCTATGTATCCCTTCAATGAATTTTAAATGCAATGAAAAATATTTGAAAAACTATTATAATGAGCACTGGGTGTTATATGCAAATAATGAATCATTGAACACTACATCAAAAACTAATGATGTACTGTATGGTGACTAATATTAACATAATAAAAAAAATAAGGTCTGTATGATAAAAAAAAAAAGAAAAACTGGAAAAAAAAAGGCACTCATTCTTGTCTGAGAATCAGCCTCTGGAAGCTCCGCACTCTGAGCCTCAACAGTTGAACATCTGCCCTTGCATGGGAGTATTAAGCAGGCCTGGCCCTGGGCAGTCCCGGCTTATGACCTTGGTACCCGGGGAAGCACTGTCTGAGTGTTGATGGCAATCCAGGCTGGAGTCCCTGCTGTTCCCAGCCTTTCCTCCCTATGTGACTCCATGGTAGGGTGGTAAGATTACAGGTGGTTTTTCTTTCCAACTTTTGACCATAATACTTTCATAAATCATCTTTTTAAAAAAGAAGGTGACTTTTAAATTATGGCCTTTCAAAGAACCTGGTTTGCATCCCTAATTGAAGGGGGCCTGTTTTTGAGATAATGCTGATTCTAAGTACAAGACTTCAAGTAGCATAGAACTGACCCTTAAACCGTGTGGTTGAGGCCTGGTGGCAGGACAATCACCACAGGTGGTGGAGGAGACAGAACCTACAGCCACACCTTCATTATCTAGGCCACACCTTCTCCCTCCTTCCTTCCCTGGAGACAGACCCACAGTCTCTCCAGTCAAATTGGAAGATGGAATTCATATAAATGTGAATCACCGAGGGATCATCACCAACAACCTCTCTGCCCTTGCCTGGAGCCCTTTTAGAGAGAAGAGATTGTCAGCATTTTGAGAAAGGGCATTAGTTATGAGACTAATTGAGGAGGGATGGCTGAGGATGCGGGGTGCAGTGACACTTGGCAAGGGAAAGGCTCATGTAGGATGTGGTCAGCCAGGCGAGCGATTCCTCTGCAGAGAGGTTCTCACAGGCACCCTGGCTCCATGTTCAGCCTCGTGTTGGGCCTACTGCTTAACAGGACCAGGTAGATACTTATATTCACCTTCGTATCTATTATTTAATGGGCCCCTCGTTTAAGTACTCCTATGCTTGTTCACAGTTTTAGTCATTTCTTGAATTTAATTCAGTGACAGCGTTGCAAAACTGTTCAGCAGGAAATGGCTGTAATATGTTTTGCAGACATCAGAAATACCCTGAGAAGAAAGTTAATAGGGAGGACATAATAAGCCTTTTTGTGAAGAGTAAGATGTGGGATATATTTTATCTTAACAGTTTTCGAGAAAGCCCCTGGAGATTGTTTTTATGTGGGTAAGAGTTTTTCATTAAAGTAGAATTTTTTTATTATTATATTTTTTAATTTGAAATGTTTTTGCCTTAAATTTTTTTTTCTCCTAAAGGAAACCTCAGGCCCCTCATCTCCTGTGATCTCCCAATTATATTTGTTGATCTTGGTTGTAAGCATACCAGGACAAGCATTATAAAGGCTTTTTTTTATTTTCCATGAGGATTTTCCTTTGGAGGCGAGATTCTAGTAAGTAAAAGTGCCTTTTTATTTTATTTATTTATTTATTTTTAAGATTTTATTTATTTATTTGACAGAGAGAGAGACAGCGAGAGAGGGAACACAAGCAGGGGGAGTGGGAAAGGGAGAAGCAGGCTTTCAGTGGAGCAGGGAGCCTGATGTGGGGCTTGATCCCAGGACGCTGAGATCGTGACCTGAGCCAAAGACAGACGCTTAAACGCCCCTAAAAGTGCCTTTTTTTTAAAAAAAGATTTATTTATTTATTTATTTTAGAGAAAGAGAGAGCGAGAGTGCCGCGGGGGAGGGGCAGAGAGAGAGAGAGAGGGAGAGAAAGAATCTCAAGCACACTCCGGCTGAGTGTGAAGCCTGACCCCAGGAACCTGAGATCGTGACCTGAGCCAGAATCAAGAGTCAGTCACTTAAAGACTGAGCCACCCAGGCCCTGAGCTGAGTCAGTTTTAAGCGACAAGGATAATCTGTAACAGTCAGGCACCAAGCTTGAACTTGCACACTAACCACTTTGCAGACACGGTGTTCTGTATTTGGGGTAGTGGTGAGTTGATTGGCTTACAGAATTCCAGCTAGCTTTATTACAACTAAGAATTAAAATGCCAACTACATTCTCCTATATATAATTATAAATACAGAAAGCAACCACTAGCTCAATCTGAAGTCGAAAGGAAAGTTTATCAGGATTGCAACACAGAGACCCTGTAACCTATCACAAGTCATACAATTTGAGGTGGGTTCTTCTAATGTGCTTCTCTTTGTGGAACACTGAGCAAGCATGAGTGCCTGTGAGCTCAGTGTTCCCTAAGTGGTCTGTCCATCCTGTGGTTACAACTCTACGTTCTTACAAACCCTAGACGAGGTAGTCTTTGTATTTGTTTATGTATGTTTAGGTGACATAGAGGTCTGTCCTACTCATGAAGGGTCATTGTCTTTATATTCTGGCTTTTAGCTGCACACAAGGACAGCTCTTAATGACTCATTCCAAAGCTATTTTGAGGGACTTTTCAGTAATATGAGAAGAGGTTGTTTACAGAAAAGTCATAAAGACAAATGATATTCCCAAATGGTTAAGGGAGCAAGGTTTGGTTCCAAGATGGCACCAAGATGGCACTTGGGGTGGGAAGGGAGGCTCAGTGTGAGAGCTGGGGCTGAGAAGATGTCTATGTATATATAAAAATGTTAATAGCAAAGATGGATGCAAAAGGGTGAATAGTTGCTTGAACAGAAAGGGGCTAGGGGTGTGGTGGGATCTGAGTGTCTCAGCTGGTCTATTTTCTGTCCCCTCCCTCCCTCCCTTCATCCTTTCCTTCTATCTTCTATCCTTTGTTCCTTCCTTCCTTCTTTCCTTCTTTTTCTTGAGAGAGAGGGAAGAGGGGCAGAGGGAGAGGAGAGGGAGATCTCAAGCAGGCTCCATACCCCCAGGAAGCCCAATGTGGGACTTGATCCCATGATTCTGAGATCATGACCTGAGCTGAAATCAAGACTTGGATGCTTAACTGACTGAGCCACCCAGGCACCCATGTTTCTTCCTTCTTTCTATATAATAAAAGTTTCCATTAGGTTATTAACACTATTTGAATTTAACTGTGTGTTTTGGGAGGGGGTTTGTCAGCCTTGTAAAACCTTCTGCATGAGCATGGGGAACGGACTGTGATGGGATGTGTGCAGAACTAGGGGAATGACAGCTCTAGGGCCTGGATCTGCCAATATGCAGCAGAGGTGGGGAGAAAATATGGAAGGAGAGAAGGGACACAGTGATCCTTGATTTGGAAGTGACTTCATTTTCCTTAATAGAGATTCTTTCTTTTGATTTAGAAGAATCCCTTCTTTTTTTTTTTTAAAGATTTTATTTATTTATTTGACAGAGAGAGAGGCAGCGAGAGAGGGAACACAAGCAAGGGGAGTGGGAGAGGGAGAAGCAGGCCTCCCACGGAGCAGGGAGCCCGATGCGGGGCTCGATCCCAGAACCCTGGGATCACGACCCGAGCCGAAGGCAGACGCTTAACGACTGAGCCACCCAGGCGCCCCTAGAAGAATCCCTTCTATGGTTTATTTCCTTCAACAAGAAAATACCTGCTTTTTAACCAGTGCATTAGTTTGTTAGGGCTGCCATAACCCAGTACCACAGACTGGGTGGTTACAACAACAGAAATTTCTTTTCTCACAGTTCCAGAGTCTAGAAGTCTGAGATCAAGGTGTTGGCAAGGTTGCTTTCTTCTAAAGTCTCTTTCCTTGGTTGGGAGATGGCCATCTTCTGTGTCCTCACACGATCTTCCTTCTGTGTGTGTCCATGTCCGTGTCCTAATCTACTATTCTTTTTTTTAAAATTTTTATTGTTATGTTAATCACCATACATTACATCATTAGTTTTTGATGTAGTGTTCCATGATTCATTGTTTGTGCATAACACCCAGTGCTCCATGCAGAATGTGCCCTCCTCAATACCCATCACCAGGCTAACCCATTCTCCCACCCCCCTCCCCTCTAGAACCCTCAGTTTGTTTTTCAGAGCCCATCGTCTCTCATGGTTCGTCTCCCCCTCTGATTTCCCCCCTCATCCTTCCCCTCCTGCTGTCTTCTTTTTCTTCTTTTTTTTTTTTAACATATATTGTATTATTTGTTTCAGAGATACAGATCTGTGATTCAACAGTCTTGCACAATTCACAGCACTCACCATAGCTCATGCCCTCCCCAGTGTCTATCACCCAGCCACCCCATCCCTCCTACCCCCCCACCACTCCAGCAACCCCTAGTTTGTTTCCTGAGATTAAGAATTCCTCATATCAGTGAGGTCATATGATACATGTCTTTCTCTGCTAATCTCCTATTCTTATAAGGACATCAGTAATATTGGATTAGTGCCACTTATATGATCTTATTTGAACTTAATTTGAATTAAACTAAAGGTTCTGTCTCCAAATACCATCATACTCTGAAGTAATAAAGTTAGGATCTCAATACATGAATTTTGGGAAACGCAATTCAGCCTATCACACCCAGGTTCTAAAATAATTTCCTCTTTTATCCTCTTGTCTCTTTTATTTTTTTTTTAAATTTTTTTATTGTTATGTTAATCCCCATACATTACATCATTAGTTTTAGATATAGTGTTCCATGATTCATTGTTTGTGCATAACACCCAGTGCTCCATGCAGAACGTGCCCTCCTCAATACCCATCACCAGGCCAACCCATCCTCCCAACCCCCTCCCCTCCAGAACCCTCAGCTTGTTTCTCAGAGTCCATTGTCTCTCACGGTTCTTCTCCCCCTCCGATTTCCCCCCCTTCATTCTTCCCTCTCGTCTCTTTTAAATAATGCAATACACTAAATGAGAAAGCTTGGAAACCTGGAATGTTTTCCAAATGTACAGAGATTTAAATTACACAATTTAGAGATCTACTATAGATGAAGATACAATATATTCTTTCACTGCCTCCAAGGATTCTGATGGGATCACTTGGCATGCCTTCTGTATTTCCAAACTCCTGATATTTGATTTCATAGTCATGAATCTAGGGAGTCTCTATTAGCCACTTTCTTTCACACAATTAATAAGTGTGGAATCTTGTCCTTTGAGAAATAATTAACTCGTGAGTTATACATTTTTAAAATTATCGGTTAATTACAACATAAATACTTTTTAAGGTTCAAAATCAATTAGTATTTTATACTTCTTCCTAGACAATTTAAGGACTTTAAAATACTTCAGTTCCATTTAACCCCTCCAAATTTAAAAGCTATTATTTTTGTATACTTTAATTCTATTTATTTTAAACCCTATAGACTTTATTTTACTACAACTTTATATACAGTCATTATTTATTTAAATCAACAGACATAATATCCCTTTCCATTGTTATATATTTTTTCTTGTATATTCAGGTTTCTATCTAGGAATATTTTCCTTCTACTTGAAGAATAGTTTTAAAATTTTCATTAGAACTAGTTCACTAGTGATCAATTCTTTCAGTCTTTGTCTGGGGATGTTTTTATTTAACATTATTTTGGGGAGATATTTTTGAGATATATAGAATTGCAGTTTGGCATTTATTTTCTTTCAAGACCTAGAAGATATTTATATATTATTTTCTGGATTTCATAGTTTCTATTGAGAAGTCAGCTACCAAACTTGCTGTTCTTCTGAAGGCAAAGCACCTATTTCCTGGCTTCTTTTATGATTTTTGTCTTTGTCCTTTTTTTGCCAGTAATTTTACTTTGATGGACCTGAAAGTGGTTTTCTTTGTTTTTATCATGCTTCATGTTCATTGAGTTTATTGAATCTATGGTTTGAAATCTTTCGTAAGTTTCAGAAAAATTCTCATCTCTTATCTCCATATATCCCCTTATAGCATTCTCTCCTCTCGGAGATGTAATTACACATACATTAGATTTTTCTTCAGTATCCCAATTACCCCTTTCTCTTTTATCAATATTTCCTATCTTTTTGTTTCTCTTCATGTTTTGGTCTGGATATTTTTTATTTTTTATTTATTTATTTTTTAAAGATTTTATTTATTTATTTGACAGAGAGAAACACAGCAAGAGAGGGAACACAAGCAGGGGGAGTGGGAGAGGGAGAAGCAGGCTCCCCGCCGAGCAGAGAGCCCGATGCGGGGCTCGATCCCAGGACCCTGGGAAGGCAGACGCTTAACGACTGAGCCACCCAGGCACCCCTGGTCTGGATATTTTTTATTTTCTGGTCCTCTGTTTCTTTTTTTTTTTTTAGTTTGTCTAAACTGCTATTTAAGCCCATAACTTCAGTTATTATATTTTAAGCTCAAGAATTTCCATTTGATTTCCTTTTAGTTCTATCCTTAAATTCTTTTCTTGTCCTTTTATTTCTTGAACAAATTAAGTGTAGTTATTTGAAGGTCCATATTTGATATCTTTTTTATCTGGATGCCTGTGGCTCTGTTTTAGTTTTTTCCGTTTCTCTTGGTTTTCAGTTATATGAGTATATCTCCTAGTATACCTTGTTATTTTTCACTCTGCCAGTTACTGTATATAAAAAAATAGAGATAATTTTTGTCTCTTGATAAGGTTATTTTCCTGCAGAGGATTTACATTTGCTCTATCAGGCAACTAGTCTACGAGTACACAGGTCACCTTAATCCAGTCAGGAATTGAGATGATTCAAAGCTGGGTTTATGTCCCTATAGTGGTTGCTATGTTACACTGTCCAGATCTACTTTCTTGACTGAAGGACTTATTTCCCAAATTGCTAGAAATGATGCTTGCAGTCAGCCTTCAGCTGTTAGTTCTCCCAGGTACTATCCATAGCTAAGGAGAAGCATTTTGTTCAAGGTCATATCCTCTTCAAAAAGGCAGCCTATATCCAATGACTGGTAAATGTAGGGTGTAAAGGTCTGGCTCCCTTCCTTCAGTGTGGGAAAACTCTATGGGGTTGTCCAAGCTTCAGAGCTTCCTGTGGTATTTGTTGAAGCCTTACTGAGATTCCATCATAGCCCAACTTCTCCCTCTGTCCAACCTGCTTCTTTCTGTTCTCCATAGGCATTGGTCTGAGGAAACTTATGAATAAACTTCCTGTATGCTCATACCTACTACAAAGCCTCTTTCTATTTTGGATTCATCATTTTTTCCTTGGATATGGTTCTTTGGGTCTCACCTCTAATCTTGTGAGGTTTACCAGAGGTCTTCTTAATTGGAAGACCATAAATGCTATTTGTCCCCACAGGATCTTTTGGAAGCTTTTCTAGGTTTCTCAACCACATTTTCACAATTGGTAGATATCTGAGGTGAAGAGCGGACCCAATGCAAAACTTATCTCTCTGGTCTTCCATCTTCTTCCACATAGTGTCCCCACAATTTCAAGCTGCACTTATAACTGTTTTGTACTTTCAAAAGAATATCTTTAAAATGTTGTCTATGGTTATTTTCAGAAGGACACCTATAATCCTTTTTGCCCAGTCTGCCATTGCCAGAAGTAGAAATTGTTACCTTTGTGATTTGAATGAAAAGTTATTTGAAAAGTTTAAAGTCTGATTCAATTTAATTAAATTCAACAATTTCATTTTATGTATATGCCAGATGCTGAGCTGTGTTTTAGGGATAAACTTATGGATGTTACATTGTCTTTCTGCCCCCAAGGAGCTTATAATTGAATAACAACAACAAAAAAATAGATGCATTCTTAAGGTATTACCTTGATTAATAATGATAAGACATTAAAAATACAGATATATTTCCTGGCAAGTTGCCTTTGGTGGAACACCAGATAAGAGTTAATATGCTAAGTTGCTGTGATAAGTAGATTTATGCCTATAACCATGTCCTGCTGCTCAAACTTAATAGAAGCTTGGACTCTGAAAGCAGGTCTGATCACACAATCAGTACAAATCATGAGGGGGGGTGGGGTAACACCATTATGAGAAAAACTTTTGGGCAAGGGCAAGAATGGATACACAACTGGGACCTTGAAGTCAACAATAATACTAGCATAAAAGAAACACTTTCTGAGACAAATATCATATGGTTTCACTTATATGTGGAATCTAAAAAATAAAACAAATGAACAAACAAACAGACTCTTAAATACAGAGAACAAACTAGTGGTTGCCAGAAGGCGGAGTGGGCAAAATAGGGAAAGGGGATGAAGAGGCACAAACTTCCTTATATGATAAATAAATCATTGAGATGAAAAGTACAGCATAGGGAATACAGTCAATACTATTGTAATAATGTTTGGTGACAGAGAGTGACTACACACACTGTGGTGTGCACAAAATTGTCAAATCAATATGTTGTGTACCTGAAATCAATATAACATTGTATGTCAATTATACTTCAATAAGAAAAGAAGAACCCTTTCTGCGACTGAGTTTATGGGATGGCTGTGATGTAACATCCTAGGGCAGGTAGTGCAAAGTGAACCAAAGCAAAGGATTTGAAAACCAAGGAGAAGTGCACTCGAAGAAGGCACCGAAATCCAGCTGTGGGCTCCAGGAAAGATCCATGATCTGTTGAGAAATACCAATTGGATGTGACAAACAATGAATCCTTATGATCCCATAGAAGAAATGGCTGTGAGCAGTGAGAAGGAACTTCATACACAGCAGCCTCTGCTCTGTTATGCTTGGGCTGAGAAGGCTGAGGTGAAGTCCGATTGTCACACACTGGGCCTGGAGTAGCACCTGTTGGAGAAGTGCAGGAGCCTAAGCAGAACATAACAGGTATGAACGGGGTGCTGTGTGGGAGGGAAAATTGGGACAAAGTGCACATTTGTTTACAAGGTGTGGCTCAGGCTTCAAAAGTGGGCCTGAGGGGACAATCCAGGTGGTCCATTAGAGTGTCCAGAGGGACCTTCTGGAAATCTGGTTTAGTTGAAGAGAAGGAATGTAAGCAATAGGTGAAGTTTAGAATTGGAGAGGGAGGTGGTGAGTGAAAGCAGACCTACTGGTACTGCACGTGAAGGAGGTAGGGTGAGCAGGATTCAGGTTTAGGGAAAAAAAAAACAGAGAGCTTCTTTTCCACTTTTCCATCTCAAAGTCCAACCATCTGGCTGGGCCAGACTCGTGGACACTCGAATATATTTTGCTGTTCCACGGCTCTCATGGAATCTTTATGCCCAGGGCAATGACTGAATTTCCTAAAACTTTTTTTTTTTTTTTTGAAATACCTTTTTGAGAATGCTTCCAAGATGGCAGGAGCTTTCTGTTATCCAGATCTTTTCTTTTTTACTTTATTCTAGAATAGAAACTAAAGGAGAATCAAAACCTAACATAATACATGCTGTGCCCTCAAGGAACTTACACATTCAATATATTCTTTACACACCTATTAGCTGCCAGGTGCCAGGCTGGGTGAAGAGGGTATAAATATGGAAATATGGATGTTTCCTATACTAAAATATAAGACCATGGGCGCCTGGGTGGCTCAGTTGGTTAAGCGACTGCCTTCGGCTCAGGTCATGATCCTGGAGTCCCGGGATCGAGTCCCACATCGGGCTCCCTGCTCAGCAGGGAGTCTGCTTCTCCCTCTGACCCTCCTCCCTCTCATGCTCTCTGTCTCTCATTCTCTCTCTCACAAATAAATAAAATCTTTAAAAAAAAAAAATTTAAAATATAAGACCAAAATACATACACCAAATGTGAGTAATAGACATTGGTGGATAATTTCATCAAATAAAATTCTGAATCTAAGTTCAAAGATAGGAGCTCAACATGAGGTAGAAGTTTAGCACGCATTCACACATGAGAGTTCATGCATGAACACACACATTTATTTTATGTATTTATTTTTAAAAAAGATTTATTTATTTGTGTGTATGTGTGTGAGAAAGAGAGAGAGCACACAAGTGGGAGGGGCAGAGGGAGAGGGAGAGAGAATCTCAAGCAGACTCTGTGCTGAGTGCAGAGCCCAATGCAGGGCTCAATCCCAGAACCCTGAGATCAAGACCTGAGCCAAAATCAAGTCAGTTGCTTAACCAACTGTGCAACCCAGGTGCACCCCCTCCTTCCCATTTAAAGATGTTACTCCTTCCCATCCTATCACCTCATCCCTACCACTGAGCTTTTGGCACAGTATGTTTCAAATACATCTTTGCTGATTGGATCTCATAATGAAAATGTTCATTATGAAAAGTTATTTTGATTCTTAGATGCAGAATGACTTGGAGATGTGGTATCATGGGTCTAGAGATATCGCTCTGTTGCCAGTGTCCTCACATGTAAAATAGAGAGATGAACAGAAATGGGAAATCTACATTATTGGTTGAAAAACAATGGTGGCCCAACTGACCCAGCAGCAGAGAGCTTGTTATGACTGGTTTTCACCGTGTGGGGAACGGCTTTGTATTAATCCTTCTGCGTACCCTCCCATGAGGGATTCCTATAGACAGTAACCAGTGTCATGTGAAATGACTTCTTCCCAGGCAGAGAAGTGGATTACCTTTTAATAGAGCTAAGTTAACCTATCCACATAGTGATGAAACCAAATCTGTGTGTTCATTTTCACTTAGAGAGCAATCATAGAGTGATCAGTTTAAAAATGCAGTGGGCAATACTGAATACAAAACACAAAGTGCTGTATGTCTTCCTTCCTGGTAAAGACTGTCTCCCACTATAAAAATTGAAAATGCCAGAGACTCACATTCTTCAGCTTCCCTTAGAACTGGTGCATAAGCATGGCATCTAATCCTGGCCAATGGGTCCTGAGAAGTCTGCTGGGAGCTTTTTAAAAATTTTTTTAAAAAAGACTTTATTTATTTATTGCTGGGGAGCTTCTGAAAATAGGAAGTGTGAAGCGAAAATCCCTTCCCTGTCTTTTGACTCAGGATGGTACCAGTGTGAGGATATGATGGAGGGAGCAGTGGCCATTGGCAGCCATCTTGAGCCCATAAAGCCATAAGACTCAGGATGAAGGGCTCTACACTAAGAATGGCAGAGTAGAGAAATGGAAACACTTGGATTCTTGAGGAGACCATTGTGCCCCTGAGTTAATTGGTCCTGGGCACATCACCTCTGTTATTTGAGATATTGACAATTTTCTTAATGTGCCAACATTTATTATTTAATTATCTGCTTACTTGTAGCTGAAAACACCCTAAAATACAGCAAGACATATAGGAGATAGTAGACAGAACCCTTGAGATACTTGCAGTTTAATATATGTGAGAGGTAAGGTAGGTGTGACCAAAGCTAAGGAATTAAAGCTGGAAATAGTTGAGTATGAGTGAAACATAAGTAGGCCTATTGTATCATATGCTGGGGTGGTTAGTATGACTGCAGTGATCAGAACCAGGCATCTTTATCCTGAGACTACGTCACAAAGGCTGTGATTTTATTTCTTCTCTGATCTGTGCTTCTAAACTCGGTGACTGCTGTCATAAAAGCTTGTTATTTCCACTCTGGGTGTTTTTCATTAAGACCATTTATGCTGTTACCAAGAATGGGAAATGGGGAGTAGAGGGGGTTGGCAGGGGACAAGATTCACTGTTAACAAGTAAAATATTTTCAGATGTTCCTTGGGTACAGAAAATGTTCCATTATGTCACAGAGTCATTCATCCCAAGAATCCATTACTTTCAGACCTCGTTAAAATGATGACTTCCTGCAGTGACACACACAGCTGTGGGGTACTGGCAGCACTGCTGGGCAGTGATGGGGATTGTTTCTTCAGCAAGGATCTCCACACACCTCATCCCATCCTTGCTTCCCTGGCTTTCACTCTCAAAGTCATCTAGAAAATCAATGGGTCTGTATCTCACCCAAGCCCAGGATGACTGAGCTCTTGAATCAAGGAAGGACTGATGTTTTCTTCACTCTGTCATGGTTTTTGTTAATGGGTCATGAAATGAATTTATTGGGGGTGAGATCAGCATTTAGAAAAGACAAATAGAATAAAATAGCACAGAATTACTAAAATAGAGAAGAATATAACTGAACAGGCTAGAAAGCATCAGAAAATGCAGAGTATTAGGAATGGAGAGTGTTCCAAAAGTCTTGGTTCAGTTTTAGATATATTCTCAAAAATGCATTTTTAATTTTATTTTTTTTGTTTCAGTACTTCAGATTGAAGAGGCAGACACTGAAAAAAATTGAAGGTGTATCTTTCAAAGGTCACAAAACTAAATAAATCTACAATAAATTTAAATACAGTCAAATGATGCTGTTCTAGGTTTGTAGCACTTATTCTTCTGAGGTTATTACAACTTGAAACTGTACTAGGACATTTGGGACACCTTGTCTTGCTTTGTGAAACTTGTTTCAGTTTATGTGTGTGTGTGTGTGTGTGTGTGTGTGTGTGTGTGTGTTGGTAAAAATATGTTTGGGAGCCACTGTTCTAGTGTATTGGAGATTTCTATTCAGTTCCAGCACATGGATCCAATCTGATTTTTCTAATGTCTTATTTATATCATCTGTGAGTGTAGGCATTAATTAGCCTTTGAGCTAGAATTCCTATAGAAGCTAAATACTGGGTCCAAAAAAACAAAACAAAACAAAACAAAAAAACTGAGCACAGAGTCTAAATGAAACTCAAAGCTCTCTGCCTCTCCTTTTTGATCCTTTTCTTTCTTCCTCAGTGAAATCTGTATTTCTGGCAGAACATCCAACTGAGGGAGGTGCTGAAGGAAAAATATTGGTGTTACCTTCTGAGATGGAAAGTGGTAAAAATTGGACTGGCCAGCTAGAAGGAGAGGCCCAATAACAAAGGTGCTAACCAAATGGATTCTATTGTACTTTTTGATCTGAGAAAGGAATTGGCTTAGCTAGTTAAGATTTGTCCCTTACCAATAAAAGTTCTCATCCATCTGACACTCTTCTTTTAAGGTCTACTTCCCCATGATCCATCCTTCTGTACTTCCTTTTTTTTTTTTTTTTTAAATTTTATTATGTTATGCTAGTCACCATACAATACATCATTAGTTTTTGATGTAGTGATCCACGATCCATTGTTTTCGTATAACACCCAGTGCTCCATGCAGTACGTGCCCTCCTTAATACCCATCACCGGGCTAACCAATCCCCCCTCCCCCCTCCCCTCTAAAACCCTGTTTGTTTCTCAGGTCCATAGTCTCTCATGGTTCATCTCTCCCTCCAATTCCCCCCGTCCATTTTTCCCTTCCTTCTCTTAATGTCCTCCATGTTATTCCTTATGTTCCACAAATAAGTGAAACCATATGATAATTGACTTTCTCTGCTTGACTTATTTCACTTAGCATAATCTCCTCCAGTCCCATCCATGTTGATGTAAAAATTGGGTATTCATCTTTTCTGATGGCTGAGTAATATTCCATTGTATATATGGACCACATCTTCTTTAGCCATTTATCCGTTGAAGGGCATCTCGGCTCTTTCCACATTTTGGCTATTGCGGATATTGCTGCTATGAACATTGGGGTGCATATGGCCCTTCTTTTCACTACATCTGTGTCTTTGGGGTAAATACCCAGGAGTGCAATTGCTGGGTCATAGGATAGCTCTATTTTTAAATTTTTGAGGAACCTCCACACTGTTTTCCCAAGTGGCTGTACCAACTTGCATTCCCACCAACAGTGTAAGAGGGTTCCCCTTTCTCCACAGCCTCTCCAACATTTGTTGTTTCTTTCCCTGTCCATTTTTGCCATTCTAACTGGTGTAAGGTGGTATCTCAGTGTGGTTTTGATTTGAATTTCCCTGACAGATAATGATGATGAACATTTTTTCATGTGTCTGTTAGCCATTTGTATGCTTTCTTTGGAGAAGTGTCTGTTCATGTTTTCTGCCCATTTTTTGACTTGATTATTTGTTTTTTGGGTGTTGAGTTTGAGAAGTTCTTTATAGATCTTGGATACCAGCCCTTTATCTGTAGTGTCATTTGCAAATATCTTCTCCCATTCTGTGGGTTGCCTCTTTGTTTTGTTGACTGTTTCCTTTGCTGTGCAGAAGCTTTTTATCTTGATGAAGTCCCAAAAGTTCATTTTTGCTTTTGTTCCACTAGCTTTCGGAGATGTATCTTGAAAGAAGTTGCTGTGGCCGATGTCAAAGAGCTTACTGCCTATGTTCTCCTCTAGGATTTTGATGGATTCCTGTCTCACATTGAGGTCTTTCATCCACTTTGAGTTTATCTTTGTGAATGGTGTTAGAGAATGGTCGAGTTTCATTCTTCTGCATGTGGCTGTCCAATTTTCCCAGCACCATTTATGGAAGAGACTGTCTTTTTTCCATTGCATGTTTTCTCCTGCTTTGTCAAAGATTATTTGACCATAGAGTTGAAGGTCCATATCTGGGTTCTCTATTCTGTTCCATTGGTCTGTATGTCTGTTTTTGTGCCAGGACCATGCTGTCTTGGTGATCACTGCTTTGTAATATAGCTTGAAATCGGGCAACGTGATGCCCCCAGCTTTGTTTTTCTTTTTCAACATCTCCTTGCCGATTCGGGGTCTTTTCTGATTCCATACAAATTTTAGGACTGTTTGTTCCAGCACTTTGAAAAATGTGATTGGAATTTTGATCGGGATGGCATTGAAGGTATAGATTGCTCTGGGTAGCATAGACATTTTAACAATGTTTATTCTTCTGATCCATGAGCATGGAATGTTTTTCCATCTTTTTGTGTCTTCTTCAATTTCTTTCATGAGTGTTTTGTAGTTCCTAGAGTATAGATCCTTTACCTCTTGGGTTAGGTTTATTCCGAGGTATCTTATGGTTTTTGGTGCTATTGTAAATGGAATCGTTTCTTTAATTTCTCTTTCAACAGTTGTGTTGTTAGTGTATAAGAAAGCAACTGATTTCTGTGCATTGATTTTGTATCCTGCCACATTACTGAATTGCTGGATGAGTTCTAGTAATTTGGAGGTGGAGTCTTTTGGGTTTTCCACATAAAGTATCATGTCGTCTGCGAAAAGAGAGAGTTTGACTTCTTCTTTGCCAATTCGAATACCTTTTATTTCTTTTTGTTGTCTGACTGCTGTTGCTAGGACTTCTAGTACTATGTTGAACAACAGTGGTGAGAGTGGGCACCCTTGATGTGTTCCTCATCTTAAGGGAAAGGCTCTCAGCTTTTCCCCATTGAGGATGATATTCACTGTGGGTTTTTCATAGATGGATTTTATGAGCTTGAGGAATGTTCCCTCTATCCCTATACTCTGGAGAGTTTTAATCAGGAAAGGATGTTGTATTTTGTCAAATGCTTTTTCTGCATCAATTGAGAGGACCATATGGTTCTTCTCCCTCCTCTTATTAATGTGTTCTATCACATTGATTGATTTGCGAATGTTGAACCACCCTTGCATCCTGGGGATAAATCCCACTTGGCCGTGGTGGATGATCCTTTTAATGTATTGTTGGATCCTATTAACTAGGATTTTGTTGAGGATTTTGGAATCCATATTCATCAGGGATATCGGTCTGAAATTCTCCTTTTTGATGGGGTCTTTGCCTGGTTTGGGGATTAAGGTAATGCTGGCCTCATAGAATGAGTTTGGAAGTTTTCCTTCTGTTTCTATTTTTTGAAACAGCTTCAGTAGAATAGGTATTATTTCTTCTTTGAATGTTTGGTAGAATTCCCCAGGGAATCCATCAGGCCCTGGACTCTTGTTTTTTGGGAGGTTTTTGATCACTGCTTCAATCTCGTTACTGGTTATTGGCCTATTCAGGTTGTCAATTTCTTCCTGTTTCAGTCTTGGCAGCTTATAGGTTTCCAGGAAGGCCTCCATTTCATCCAGATTGCTCAGTTTATTGCCATATAGTTGTTGATAATAATTTCTAATAATTGTTTCTATTTCCTTGGTGTTGGTCATGATCTCTCCCCTTTCATTCATAATTTTATTAATTTGGGTCCTTTCTCTCTTCTTTTGGATAAGTCTGGCCAGTGGTTTAATCAATCTTATTAATTCTTTCAAAGAACCAACTTCTAGTTTCATTGATCTGATCTACTGTGTTTCTGGTTTCTAATTCATTGATTTCTGCTCTAATTTTAATTATTTCTCTTCTAATGTGTGGCTTAGGCATCGTTTGTTGCTTTTTCTCTAGTTCTTTAAGGTGTAGAGTTAGTTGGTGAATTCGGGATTTTTCTATTTTTTTGAGTGAGGCTTGGATGGCTATGTATTTCCCCCTTAGGACTGCCTTTGCAGTATCTCATAGTTTTTGGACTGATGTGTTTTCGTTCTCATTGATTTCCATGAATTGTTTACGTTCTTCTTTGATTTCTTGGTTGACCCAAACATTCTTGAGCAGAGTGGTCTTTAGCTTCCAAGTGTTTGAATTTCTGCCAAATTTTTTCTTGTGATTGAGTTCCAGTTTTAGAGCATTGTGGTCTGAGAATATGCAGGGGATAATCTCAGTCTTTTGGTATCGGTTGAGACCTGATTTGTGACCCAGTATATGGTCTATTCTGGAGAAAGTTCCATGTGCGCTTGAGAAGAATGAGTATTCTGTTGTTTTAGGGTGGAATGTTCTGTAAATATCTATGAGGTCCATCTGGTCCAATGTATCATTCAAAGCTCTTGTTTCCTTGTTGATTTTCTGCTTAGATGATCTGTCCATTGCTGAGAGTGGAGTATTGAGGTCTCCTACAATTAATGTATTGTTATCAATATGACTCTTTATTTTGGTTAACAGTTGGCTTATGTAGATGGCTGCTCCCATGTTGGGGGCATAGATATTTACAATTGTTAGATCTTCTTGTTGGATAGACCCTTTAAGAATGATATAGTGTCCTTCTGTGTCTCTTATTACAGACTTTAGTTTAAAATCTAATTTGTCTGATATAAGAATTGCTACCCCAGCTTTCTTTTGAGGTCCGCTGGCATGGAAGATAGATCTCCACCCCTTCACTTTCAGTCTGGATGTATCTTTAGGTTCAAAATGAGTCTCTTGTAGACAGCATATGGATAGGTCCTGTCTTTTTATCCAATCTGCAACCCTGTGCCGTTTTATGGGAGCATTTAGGCCATTCACGTTGAGAGTGATTATTGAAAGATATGAATTAATTGTCATCATGTTGCCTGTGAAGACGTTGTTTTTATAGATTGTCCCTGTAAATTTGTGTTGTAGATCACTCTTGGGGTCTTTCTCCTTTTATAGAACCCCCCCTAATATTTCTTGCAGGGCTGGCTTAGTGGTCACATATTCTTTCAACTTCTGCTGGTTGTGGAAGCTCTGCATCTCTCCATCCATTCTAAATGAAAGCCTTGCCGGATAAAGTATTCTTGGCTGCATGTTCTTCTCATTTAGTACCCTGAATATGTCTTGCCAGGCCTTTCTGGCTTGCCAGGTCTCTGTGGATAGGTCTGACGTTATTCTGATGTTCCTCCCTCTGTACGTAAGGAATCTCTTCCCCCTCACTGCCCTTAAGATGGTTTCCTTGGTTCTAAGATTTGCAAGTTTTACTATTACATGCCGGGGTGTTGGCCTGTTTTCCTTGATCTTAGGAGGGGTCCTCTCTGCCTCTAGGACTCGAATGTTTGTTTCATTCCCCAGATTAGGGAAGTTCTCAGCTATGATTTGCTCAAATACATCTTCTAGCCCTCTCTCTCTCTCCACTCCCTCTGGGATTCCAATTATTCTGACATTGAAACGCCTCATGGTGTCACTTATTTCTCTGATTCTATTTTCATGGATTCTGAGTTGTTTTTCCCTGGCCTCCTCTTTTCCCTTTTTATCTATTATACTGTCTTCCAGATCGCTTATTCTCTCTTCTGTCTCAGTTACCTTAGCTGTTAGATTATCTAGATTGGATTGGATCTCATTGATAGCATTTTTAAGTTCTGCCAATTCCCCTTTTATTTCTGCCCTTAGAGACTCTATGTTGTCATTAATTGATTTCTCCATTCTAGCCATTGTCTTCACAATTGCTAGCCTGAATTCCATCTCCGACATCTTGGTTATGTCTGCATCCATTTGTAAATCTGCAGCATAAGTCGTAATCTCTGAGTCTTTTCTGTTTTGGGGGCTCCTCCTCCTAGTCATTCTGTTGATGGGTGTTTGAGGGAATGTATAGAGTCGAAATTATTGACCAGAACCTAAGCAAGATGCACCTGTTTTCTTGGGACCTTAGGGTTGCTGGCCTCTTGTTTTCCCAGCCTGTCTTCTGCGGGAGGGGCCTGCCGCGCTGTTACTCAGGCAACTCTCTTTGGGCGGAGTTGCCCTGCGCCCCTGTGGCGGGGGATGGGCGCAGTGGGAATCAGTCTTTGGGGCTTTTGTTCTCTGGCGCCTTCCCTGGTGGCTTTCCGCGTCTCTTCCGCGAGTCAGAGCAGAAGAGACCGTTTCCAACCCTCTGCCTCAGAGCAGAGAGACCTCAGTCTGTTCTTCAGTGAGCTCTCCAGGCCACACTGTCTCCGTTTCTGTCCCTGCTGCTATAAACTGCAGCGGCCTGGGTTGTGCGCCCCTCCGCAGCGCCCCCAGTCCTGCCTCCAGGTCGGGCACGTCTCTGCTCTTTGTGCTGCTAAAACCGCCAGCCACTCCCAGTTTGCGCACCCGCGACTCCGCCGCTCGGGGTCCTGTCCCGGGGACTGCAGTTCGCGTGTGTGCGACCCTGCCGCTTGGGGTTTCCACCCCTGGGGGGTGCAGTTCACGGGCAGGACCCTGCGCACCGGGTTTCCGCCTCGGAGGCTGCAGTTCACGTGCGCGCGACCGTCACTCCGGCTTCTGTCCCAGGGGCTGCGGATCGCGGGCATGCGACCCCGCTGGTCCGGTTTTCCACCCCGGGGGCTGCCCTAAAGTCCTTTCCCGACGCTACTGGTCTGCGAGTCTGTGCCCGTCCGCAGGGCACGAGGCTGTCACTCACCGGCGGTGTAGGGTCCCCACGGCCAGGCTCCCTCCCGCTGCCGTTTATCCTCTGATATCTGCCCGTGGAATCACCCCTCTCCGCTTCGTACCTCAAAACCAACCGCCTGCGATATTCTGTTTGTAGAGATCCAGATCTTCTTACATCTCCCATCCTTCTGTACTTCCATTCCAACATCTCTCTCTCTCTCTCTCTCTCTCTCTCACACACACACACCTGCCCCAATTGTTGGGTTTTATTTTCCTCAGAGTCACATTTGCAAATATTCCAGGAAAAACCCAAAGAGTGTCTGTTCCATACAATGAATGAGGCGGCATCCTAGTGACATATGCTACTCCACTTGGATGGGAGACAAAATCAAACATGTTTGAAGAAATCCTACTCTTTCTGATGAAAGACTCACTTTATCTATCTATCTATCTATCTATCTATCTATCTATCTATCTATCATCTATCTATCATCTATTATCTATCAATCATCCATCAAAAACTGGTTGATGAGCAATGGCTCAGAACCAGACACTCTACTAAACCTTGGAGTTACAAAGACACATATAACACTATTCTCAGTTTCCAGGAGCTTTCTGTCTCATGGCTGAGAAAGACGAACACCCCACAGTGGCACTGCAGAATGTAAATGCTATGTTAGAATTATGTTCAGTCAGTGTGAGAATACACAGGGAAGCCAGCCAACTGGAAGAAGAAAACCAAGTCTGATAAAGATTCCAAGATTTAATGAATACAAGATATCTAAGGAGTGGGGAGTGTTGGAATAGGAATAGGAGGGGCAGGGATAAATGTGGGGAAGACCATCCACGCTGAATATGATAGCATGTGAGCAGGTGTAGAGGCAGTAGTGAACGTGGCATGCTTGGGGAGAACTGCAGGGAGTGTGGGGTGCAGTGGTGACAGGTGAGCCTGGAGGACTGGAAGGTGCTGGCTTGTGAAAGTCCTGTGGTTGGGGTGGAATGAAATGAATGAAAATCTTCCCTCCCTTCCTTCTGTTGTAAAGTAGAATTTTGGGGGAACAATTTGAGGGGAATTCATTCGTAGGGCCATTTACAGCTGATGATGTGAGTCTTGTATCTTAGGTCAGACTCAGGAGAGTTGCAAGCTTGTAGAATCAAGATTTATTGTTTCATAAGGGGGAGGGGCTGAGAGGTGGGAGGAATACAATTAACTCAACTCTTGGCATCCAAAGTCCAAGACAAAAGAGTGAACAAGGGGGCAGGTGGGCTTAGAGTCACACTAACTGGAAGAATAACCTTCCTTCCTATGAGGAAGATAGTTTATTATTTGTCAGGCAAGAGACAATAACACCTTCCAGTTAGGTTTTGTGTGGGAGTTCTGCGAGAAGGAGGGTAGAGGGGATCATCAGCCTCTCACACCACTCCCTGACAGTGATTTCTACATGAACCTCCATGGTTATTGGTCATTGCATGGACCAGCAAAGAGGGAGTAAGACTGACTTATACACATGAAGTTAACGAGTTTGGGTTTTGTCCTGAAGACTATGGTGTACTATTGAAGAATTCTACATAGGGTATGAAGTGAATATATTTACATTTTAGAAAGGTAGATGAGTTGGCTAAAGTTTAGAAGATGACTTATAAACAAAGACCAAAGACAGGGAAACCTTTCAGAAGGCTTTTGTGGTGATCCAGACATGAAGGAATAATGGTCCGCATCAAGGAAGACAGTGGTATGAGGATGCAAAAACATTAAGGAACTTTAGTGACTGATTGGAGGTGCTAAGTAGAGGGGGCTTTAGAAAGATTCTTTTATTTCTGGCCTTGTGGGTTGGCTAAGTGCAGGGTATTATTGATTGACATAAACATACAGGATAAAGAATAAGTCTGTTGGGGAACAAAGGAATGTCCTGGTTCTGACATGTTGAATTTAAGGTGGCTGTTGAGGGGAGATGTCCCGTAGGAGGTTGGCCACATCATTCTGGATGGAATTCAGGAGGGGAGGAGGCCAAGGAATGTAGACTGGGAATTATCAACAGATAGGAAACCATCTGAAGCCAGGGGGATGGATAAGTTTAACCAGAGAGTGTGTGGGTAGCATGCAAAGAGGAAGGCAAGATGAATACTGGAAATCACCAATATTTAAAGGATGGCCGGAGGAAATGAGTGCAGTGCAGGGGTCAGAGATGCAAGGGTAAAAGAGATACAGGGAAAAGCAAGAGTGAAGGTGTCATAGGAATCAAATTGTGGATTTCCAAAATTTTCAAGAAAAGCATGATGGAAGTGTTAAACATCACAAGTTAGTTAAGTAAGGTGGCCCCGAGAAGTGAGTGCCAGATTTGGCAAGAAGGGCTTTGTGGGAGACATTTAACAAGACCAATTTAGTGGAAGGATGGGGACAAAGCTCAGATAGAGATGATTAAGGAAAGAATAGGAGGTGAGACAGTAGATATAGGAAGTTCTAGACATGTATACAACTTTCCTAAATGTCAATTACACTAGTGTGAACTGAATTCCTTCCTCCCCATTCCCTTCCCTTCCTCCCTTCATGTCATCCTCCTACACTTCCTTACTTCTCTTTCTTCTTCCCTTCCTCCTACCCACAAATGCATCCTGCACATGCACTACAGGCCAAGAAGCGTAGAAGTCATAGGATGCAAAGATAAAACCAGCACAATCAGTCTCCTGCAGACCATTGTCTAGTAAATGAAACAAGATAAAAATAATACCGTGGAAAAGGAATGTGTCCTATAGAAAGCAGAGATCAAGAACAATGTGGATATTTAGTTCTTAGTCTGTGTAGGCAGAGTGGGGAGGAACAGAAGACACAGGGGAGAAAGTAGCATTTGAAGTGGGTGAGGTTTATGAGGATCGGGGCCTTAGGCATCCCAGGTGTAGGAAGCAGAGAAAGCAAAGGGTCAAGGGAGAGGTGCTGGAGTTTGTGCAGGCAGCAGTGGGTAGTTCCAAGAAGCTAGGGCACAGTGCAGGAAGCAGAAAGCAGGGTTAGAGAAGGATGGAGGAAATTGCATACCAGGACAGTGGTTCTGGGCCTTAAGGGAGAGACTATGGGGAGTTTTGAGCAAGAGATTGGTGATCAGAGCTGTCCTTCATGAGCATTTTTCTGGTAGAGAAGGGTGATCCATAGTGAAAGACCCCAAGCCCAGACACAGAAGTCTAAGAAATAAAGAACTAGTACTTCAGGCTGTGCTAATCAAGCTGTGTCTGTTTAATCAACATTCATTGACAATAATGAATAATCGATGTGACCAATGATTTAGTGAGCTGGGGAACTTGTTTCCTCTTTTTTTGCCTGCTCTTTCTGGCATCTGTTGTCTTCTTTAAAGAAAAAAGCAAATCTTATTCTCAGTGTCATATTGCAGCAGTGCATTGAATAAAAATAGCTGAGGGTGATTAAAACTGTTTTTTCAGTTTGTTTGCTCTTGCTATAGATTGATTTTCTGAGCACCTGTTTGACACTGGAAGTCTTAAATCTATTATGACTTTGGAGGTTGACTTTTTAATAGGCCACTTATACGCTTTCTAAAAATGATTGTGATTTAGATCATAGCTACTGAAATGAACAACTGACCCACAGAGCTCTTTTGGAAGATAGTCTAATGATGAGTGTCCCGTCTTACAATGGAAATAATACGTGAGCATCTGGAGCCTATTGACTCACTACTCAAAACCCCAATTCTCAAGCCACCCAGTATGTGGGATATGAGTCAGGCTCAGGCTACAGGGGAAGACAGGGCCCTTTTTGGACACTGGGCATGGATGGTGCATTTGCCCTGACATTCCTCGCATGGTTCGTAAGAGATATTGATATATATTCAATTCATGGCTTGGTCTCCCAGGACAATGCTCTCAGCAGGGGATCAGGGCACGATTGGTGGCCCACACCAGAATCCCTTGGTGTGGTAGAGTCTTGACTTCTATGTTGATTGTTAATAATGTGCCCTGATCCTTGATTCTTCCTTCATTAAAATGAAGACATTTTTGTTTCCATTTTGGTGGTTTATTTCTTCTTTTCTTTTTCTCAGCAGCAATTTGGGAAAGATATGGAGATTTCTCCACAAATACTTTTCCCCTTCTGAATTGATCAGTAGATGGAAAGCATTTGAGAAGCCTGGATGCAGAAGGAAGGCCAACCTAATGAAGAGGAGATGTCAGAATTTGCCACTATTTTTGACAAAATGCCTCAATAATTTTAAAATTTTAAAATATTTTTTAAGTTGCTTAGGGCAGACCACTAGATGTGTAGCAGAATCCTCTCCTAAAACACACAATCTTGTAATCAACCCCAGCCTAGGAAAGTCTGTGTTGGACTCAGTATTTTGTATTTTTAAAAGTATTCTTCACAAGACCAGATTTTAGGCTCACTGGCTTTGCACTGGCATAACATTCTAGGGCTTTTAACTCACAGATTGTTCTTAATCACAGTGTCCGTTGAGCTGGTTCTAGGAATTGCTTCTTTTCTTACTTGCCCAAGGACTTACTAAGGACTAAGGAATTCAGTGTCAGAAAATTCCAGGCTCACAAACAGGAGTGACCAGCCTTGCTTTAGTACAAGAACTTTCTGTGCCACACTCTTGTACTCTCCCATGGAGCCCCCATGCTGGTCTTATCCCTGGATGATCAATAGCACAGGACCAGGGACTGTCCTGGTCGCACCTGCATGGGCCTCTTCTCCCACCCTCCCAACTCCCAGATTCTTCTTCCGTCTCTCCTTCCCTCCTTCATGTTTTCTGCTGTTCATGAAGGGCTCTGAAGCTCCAGATTTCCACAAGCAGAAGAGTTTAGCCCTCTTTCTTACCTCCTCCTTTGTCACTTCTTCCAGTTCATGGTCTAAAGGAAGATGTAACCTCCCACACAAAAGGGTGCTCGATCAGGTTATTTTTCCAAAGCAAGAGTGATGTTCTCTGATACCAGCCAGGCCCTTCTCTTGTATGCAAAACCGTGCAATGCATTCTTCTCCCTGCTCCAGCTGATGTCCACATTGTTGCCATTGGTTTTGGATCACATGTTCTTACGGCATAGATTCATAGCATTATTTTAATTCTCTGAGATTATATCCATGATCCCCTCCTAAAAAGCTGGATAGAAAGTACTTCATTGCTTTTTTGAAATGAAGACCATATAAAATAGGTTGAAAAGAAAAGCTGGTGGCCTCTGTGAAGATAAAGCTTGAGCAACCCTACTGAAGAGCCACGACCATGTCTCCTCCCTGAGTGGGAGGGGGCCCAGCTCTGTGTGTTCCAGAGCATCTTTAGCATTGACTATGGTCAAGATTATCTCTAAACAGTCTGGTTTCTCTAACACTCAGCAAGAAAGAAAGAAATAAGGATATTAAGTGTGAACAACTCAGCAAATAACTCATCAATGAAATTCCAAATATTTGGATGGAAATATTAAAATTCCAACAACTATCCATTCCCTCAGATGACAGTTACCTAGTTATTTTCATAAACCAATGACTTGGACTGAATTTTTGTTTGGCCATCTGGTTTGCTATACGGGAGTGGGAAAAAGTAGATTTGATTATAAGGATGAAGAGTTTTAGAAAAATGGCTTCCCACAGCTCAGCAAAGATAGTCAAACAGCGTCGCTGAGCACATCATGATTAGAGCAATCTCAGATGATTATCTGCCAGAGAGATAAAGAAACACCGTTCTGAGTTTTTCAGAAAAAATTATGCAAACGCGTAATAAAAACCTAAAAATGTAACAACTTCAGTTCTAGCCCAGCCATGAGATAAAAGAGGAAGTAAAATTATTATACTAATTTGAATAATATGTTTGATAAATCGCTTTAAAAATTGTGAGTATATAAATATTGATGCAGAATAGAAATATAAAGAAAGAAAATATACTTTATGTTCAGAATAAGAAGACAGATTTTTTTTTTTTTTCTGCTCATAGACCATTAGACAATCTCTAAACACAGACTTGGGAGAAGTAACAGTTGTTGAGGGTATATTTGGAAATTGGAAGGGAAGCGGGATTGCGGAAGATGACTCAGAATCAGGAGCCGGGGTCTGGGTTGGGTTGTAAGGCCCTGGCAAAACCTTGCCATGTGACAGGGAGTAACATGCTCTATCTCTCTGGGCTTTAGTTTTCCCAAGTTGTAAAGTGAGTGGCTCGAGGTAGAAAGCTTCCAAATTCTCTTTCTTTTTTTTTTTTTTTAAGATTTTATTGAGAGAGAGAATAAGCGTATGGGAGAGGCAGAGCGAGACGGAGAAGCAGGATCCCTGCTGAGCAGGGAGCCCGATGCGGGGCTCGATCCCAGGACCCTGGGATCATGACCTGAGCCGAAGGCAGACGCTTAACGACTGAGCCACCCAGGTGCCCCCCAAATTCTCTTTCAATTTTATATTAGGATATTGTGATTCCACATACGAAATTCACAAGTATTTTCACTGGCTTCATTGCTAACCCATTTCTGGGTCTGTTTGTTATTATGCTCATCTGGAGTTTCTGCAAATTGGGCGTGCATCAGAATCACCTGGAAGTTTTTAAAAACAGATCTCTGGGCTCTATTCCCCCAGTTTTAGATTCAGTAGGTCTGGGGTGGGGCCCAAGAATGTGCATTTTTATTAAGTTCCCAGGTGATGCTGATACTGCTGGTCCTGGGACCACACTTAGAGAACTTCTGCACTCAACAGAAAGAGCCCAGCCTTTATCTGCAGAGAACGCTGGAAAGGTCAACCAGCTGCTCGCTGCTTGGGGATTAGGCCCAGGCTTCATTCTCTCACTCCCTATTTCCCGAATTCTTATCAGAATAGAAAGGTCAGGAAATAAAGTTAAGGCCATTTTTGCACTGTCTTGCCAGCACTCCAGCTGTGTCCACGCGGGCAGAGAGCAGAACGAGCCCAGTGAAGTGGGCTACATAGGGTAAGTTGGGCAAATGGCTTGTCATCTCAATGCCTCAGTTTCTTTTTTTTTTTTTTAAAGATTTTATTTATTTATTTGAGAGAGAGACAGAGAGACAGAGAGAGCATAAATGGGGAGGAGAGGGAGAAGCAGGCTCCCTGCTGAGCAGAGAACCCAACTCGGGGTTCCATCCCAGGATCCCGGGATCATCACCAAAGGCAGATGCTTAGCCACCTGAGCCACCCAGGGACCCCTCTGCCTCAGTTTCTGAATCTACAAACTGGGTCTAATGTTATCTGCATCAGAGGACTGCTGACAAGTTTACATGAAGAAATGCACTTAAAATGTTAGAATCATGAGAGGCACAGAGTGAAGTACTCAGCGAAGGGCAGATATTATTATTAATTTATGGGGCACTTTTAAAATTCACCCTTGCAAGGAGAAAGGGGCACCATGTGTGAGGAGCAATGCATGGCAGATGAGACACAAAATCTGAGGACATTAAGTACTCTGATTGCAATGGAAAATGACCCCCACTCTAAGAACATGGGATACCCCCCCGCACCACCCCAAACAGCAAATTTTTCCAGATACACTTCACCAGACTCAATTCTGGTGGCCAGCATCCTTCAATTTTATTCAGATACAGTCTGAATATGCTCATCCATCCCGGACTGTAATTCCGGAGTGGAGCTTGGAAAATAGAGAAATGCTGTCCCTTTGATTGTGTATTTAAGATGAGTCATCCCATTTTTTGCTGGTTTTCCCATTTGAGAACAGGCAGCGATGAGGGTATAATTTGATCTTCTTATATTTCAGTGTGTTCACATGCTTATTTGACATAACGACAAAGCACTCTTTATGGGTAATCGCAAAATTCCCATCTTCTGCATGTATGAGTGTCCCACACAGTGAAGTGCAGAGCAGTAATTAATAATGTTTATTAGACACTTATTGTGTGTCCAACCCTGAGTTGGTGCTTTGGGGAGCAGAGAAGACATGGAGGAGGTAGACTCTCCCCTCCCCTCGAGGACTCTCCTTCAAGGTCTTCGTCAGACAGTAAAGGTGAACGTGTAAATTAATGATCAGGCATTGAATTATTAAATTGTATTTTTGAAACCTCAGCATGGAATGCTGTTCTTACTCCTTGCAATCATCCAAATCCTATACATATTTTAAACCCCACCTTATGAAAAGCTTTTTCTAAGAGAGCTCTGGAACAGGAGGAAGCCCAGAAGCTGGCCCCAAAGGGTCTCCTCTAAGGGCCACTTTATTCCCACCTGCCCCCGTGCAGGCAAACTCACTTGGGATCTTGGATAACCTCCTGGTTCAGGGGTCCAGATCATTCTCATCATATCTCAGTGATTTTTGAATTTAACCATGAAGTAAGCAGGCAAATGCTAAGTCTCCCGGGTGCAGGGTGCCGATCACTGCAGGATGGACATGACATGTCCCCAACCAGCATGAGCTGCAGGCTGCAGACTTCAGGATTCAATCTTCCAGGGGAGCCAGGAGCAGAGTCAGCTTGGGGTGGAACCCCCCAACTGTTGCTGAACCCCACCGGTGTGGCAACACAGCCCTCAAAAGGCAAGAGCCTTGGTTTTCAAACCATTTCAAGCATGTAACTTTTATCTTGAATGAAAAAATCACACATACTTAAGGATTAACATCGTAAACAAAGACATGAAAATAAATGTGTGTTTATACGCATATGTGAAGCAAATGGGTAATCAAAAAAAGCTTCTGTTGCCATGGGGGATATCTTTCTGTGTAAATGCAAGGTGCCTGTAATAATGTGTAAAAAGTCTATTATGGAAGTTGGAGACTAAAGTCATGAAGGCTCAAATAAAATAATTCTTCCCTAATTGTGATGCTCCTGAGCTGGGTCTTAATGAAAATAAATTTAATAAAAAATTTCACCAAGTGCTTTTCTCTTAAACATACGATATTGTGTAAAATAAGCAAGAACGATGCAGAAAGATGGGAACGTAAAGTGCCAGGGAAATTTATGATCCTGCTCAAAGCCTCATATGTGTAAGCTGATGATACTGGAGAGCCAGCCAGTGTCCCTATGACATACAGCATTGGGGGCTCTTCCATCACACTCTGGAGGATGCTCGTTGAGGGCCAGGAAAAGGGTTCTGAGTCAAGTAGCATTTACTGGAGATCTGTGGCATGTCTGGACTGTGCTCGCTGATTTCCCATGTAATCTTGCTTTTGATTACCAAACAGCCCTGTAAAGTGACATTATCTCCACCTTACAGATGGGGAGACTGAGGCTCAAAAGGGCTGAATAATTAGTAACAAACAGAAACAGAATTCCATTTGCTTAGAGAGTTTCTGATACTCCCAGAGTATCAGGCTGGACATCTGTATACAAAGAGGGGCCCCCCTTTTGGTAAAGACACAAAGGTAAGTCCTTGGACACTCTGAACTCTGGCCACAGCCCAAATAGTTAGAGGGGATGGAGTTGCAGACAACCGTCAGGGGACAAAGCCAATAAGAAAATAAGTTTCTGATTCAAGAGGAGGATCCTAAGCTCTGGGATGAAATGCTCAATATGGCACAGACCAAGCAGGGATGGGGGGGTGACCCCGCCTTGTGGCAGCAAAGGGGGAATGCTGCAGGTGGGACTGAGCGCCCCATGCTGGCAGAGCCCGGTGGGCTGCTGGACATCCAGGTGGCCCTGGCAGGGCTGCTCGCCCCGGGACACTCTAGCGGTTCCCAGCTGCACACTCTCTACTGATGAAGCCTATGTTTTCCTGTGACACAGTCTGTGGTTGAAATTTCACCCCTAGGAGTGGAAGGAGAATAGAAAGCCGGGGGGATGTCCCCCTGGACACACCAGGGTAGGAGACCTGGGTAGTGGATGCCTATCCAAAGGGACCATTGACCCAAGTTTCTTGGGAGGTGGGGGTGGGTCAAGACAAGGGGGATGGAATAGGACAAAGGTCATGGGGGCCAGATACCTTGCCAGGTGGGTATCTGACACCCAGTGGAGAATGGCTGGCCTGGCACTCCCTTGAGCCTCCTTCTCCTCCCGGGCCCTTTCACCATCCCAGCTGCAGGGTACACCACGGCCAAGGCAAGAATCAAACCCCTCTATCCTTGCGCATGGAGCCAGAGGTCCCAGAGTACCAGGGGTGAAAGGTTTTGCAGCCTCTGGGCTTAAGCTGTGGTCCAGTGCACATTTCCCTGAACCTTCTCTCTGTCTCCTGTTCCCAGGCCTCTGGATATAACAGAAGCTCCATCCTGTGCAGGGATGGATGAGAATGGATGTGACATTTATTTTGTAAAGCTGAATTCTTGCCCTAGAAGGTAATGGGATTCATCATGCAGAGTTATTAACAGCTGTGCCCTGGCGAGGGAGGATGGCACAGGGCGGGGAGGGGGGCAGCCACACCACAGATGCCATACTCACCATACTCTAGCTTCCACTCCTTCTTTCATTGGTCAAATGGAAGAAAAGTTGAAGAGGGAAGAGTCACTGAAAGTAGTGAATTTTTGGATATTTGTCTTTCTCCATATAAAAAAGGAAATGGCTTTAACTGTAAAAATAATAAATATCCCTTGTTTCATAGCATATGAAGCACCTTCACTGAGTTACTTTGGATATGAACAGCTGTGATATAAAGTAAGTTCTGCAGTCAAACCTTGGACTTTTGGGTCAAAGTGGGCACATTCGATGTTATAATGTGAAAGCATGAAGGATAAGGAAAATCTTATCCTGGATTCTTCCACTGAATTGTTTTATTTCCTCCTGAAACGAGGTTGACTTGGGACTTGGAGCTGTGTCTTGGGCTGGTGGTTTCAGAATGCCCTCACCCCAGTAGAATGGTCCAAAGATGGTGCCCTGGGGGCAAGCACATGGCTTCTGGCTTTGACCATTCAAGTCACTGCCTGAAGGCTGGGCAGGTCTGCACCCCAAGGAAATAAATCACTTGTCTAAGGCCACACAACTGATAAATGGTGGACCCACCAGTGCTTTCTGCCCAACAGCTGCAGGTGTCTCCAGACACAGGCTGGAGTCAAGCACTGCACCTTGTCTATCCTCAGGACCTTGCTCAGGGCCCGGGCACCCACAGCAAAGGTGGTGGGAAAGAGAAATGGTTTGGACTCTTGGTCAAAAAGGCAAGGGAGAGAGATTGAACTTCACTTGGAACACAGCAGGATATGCAGGCCCTTAGCTGAGCTGGCAGGGTGAGGGAGGGGATGGACAATCATGAAGAGGGACCCAGGTAGGTGTTAAGGGAGGGGAGGAAGGGGAACTTGAATAGACATCCAGGGTGGAGGCAGAAGAGCTTGGCCAGATGCCCAGGGTGAAGAGAGTCTCTGTAAACTGGCCTAGCAGGGCTCTTTGCTAGAGAGGAGGACTTTGCCAAGGACAAGGCCTGGTTGAGCAGCTTAGAGGAAACTGACTTAAGTTTAGTCAAGGAGGGAGTCCTTGTCAGTGGTTGAGCTGCCTTTGTGGGTGAACAAGGAAACACAGAGACTCCACTTCAGCAGGGAGGTGCTGTGGAGACACACCCCGAACTGTTCTTTTCAAGGCTATCTTCATCTTGTTCTGATCTGTAGAATTTGAAAGCCAAGCACACACAAAAGAACACATATTTCTATTTCAATTAGCATCAAGCCAGAAAGGCTTCCTGGTGGTGGCAGTGGTGATGGTGTGTGTGTGTGTGTGTGTGTGTGTGTGTGTGTGTGTGTGATAGTCATACTCTGAAAGAGGAGAGGGGAAGGAGAGGGTGAAAGCTATCCTATTTTACTGCCAGTATCCTGACATGCCTCCAATAAGTATAATTATGTCCGCATACTCATTACATTACTCTCCACACCTAGCTCAGGGCCCGACATACAAGTGAAATTCTCAATTTCAGTCATTTCCATTGGCAGCTAAAGAAACACTAGAAGATCAAAACTTTACTTATAGTCGAAATTGAGAATGTTTTTTAAAGTCAACTTTAGCTTGACCTTCTCTTTGGGAAAGGCCATACTTAATATTTATTTGAACACATATTAGGAGCTGGGTACTGTTCTAAGACTATTTTTTTTAATCCTTAAAACAAACCTGTTCACTCTTACTGAACACATTTACAAGTGAAGAAAACGAGACAAGAAAATGTGGAGGAGTCCCCTGCCTAAGACCCCACATGGCCAAGAAGTGGGGGCTGGGGCTTTCAACCTGACAGCCACAGAGCCCATGCTGGTTTTCAGCCCCTTTGTGGGATACATCTCTGAGGCACACTCTTCACTCTTCGAAGAGCTTCCTACCTCCCGGGAAAATGCTGACGACTCATTTAGGTCAGTGTGGATACCTTCTCACAAACAGGCTACACCTGAAATTCAAAAGAAGGAACAGACTACCTGGCACCTGTGCATCGAGACAGTTCATTCCCTTAAATATTCACAGAGTGCCTGGCAGTGTGCGAGGCACTATGCTGGAAGTGAGGGGGCACAGGACGGGGCAAACTGACCTATCTGAGCCTTAGGTTCCTCCTCTGAGTGGTGATTACAGGGCTGATTCCTGAGGTAGTGTGTGAGCATTAGCGGGACAATCAGGCATGCCGGGTGTCTAGCAAAATGCTTCTCACAGAGTTACAACTATGCATGTCAGAGTCTTTTACCAAGCTGGTCTGAGGTTGCATATTCTTGAGCTTGTGGAAACACCGGATTCCACACCCCCACTGAACCACCCTCTTACCATGACTTAAACCAGCAATCCTCCCTCACTTTACCCCAGTTACGTGCACCCCCAATCTGATGCGGCTGCATTGGCCATGCTCTCAAAGTCTCAACCCTCTGGTCAGAGTCGTCTTTTCTTAAGTGTCAGATTATTTATTTTGACACTTCCAGTGTCCAGGAATAGAAGACAATCTCACACAGTATGTCTTTGTGGAATATTATCTGGGAGGTAATTAAGTTGGTTGATTTCATGCCCTGGTATACATTTAATGTGTGTCATGCCCTGAATACAGAGTTGGAATACATTTGTACTAATAATTGCTCTAATCGTTACATATGTGAGGTTAGGGCCACTTGCATTCGTTATTCAAATTTATGCAAAATAGATGGAAATGACACAATCATCATACTCTTAAATGCAATTATAGTGCTGGCTGTCACCCAAGAAATGTGTTTTGAAGATTGAATTGGAATTCTCTGAAAGCTTGGCTTTTATCAACAGAGACATAAACTAAACCCTTTGAATCAACTGTTCCACTGATTTCTATTGTAGGTTTAGTATCTGAAATGCCAGTGGTCTCAATTGTCTTTCTAGGACCCACCCCTACTGGTCAAAGATGGAGACGCAGGCATCTCACAGCTTGAGGGAGAGGGAGAGAGAAGGCATTAAGACATATTTAAAAGTAAATATGCTTTACAATCTAGGCATACTATACAATTAAGGGATAAAATCTACAGAGAGGTCATGCTTTAAGCAAATATGATAAATAAAAAATTCAGCCTCACAAAACGGATTAAGGGATGAATGATCATATTGAAGATGCATGCTTTGCTTTGCAAAGTAATTTACTGTAGGGTACATTAAATACCACCTGTCTTGGTATATTTAAACTGTGACTGCCATTTGAAAATTAAGTAATTTATACACAGATTTTCAGGAGATAATCTCAAATCATCTAACATCAGGTGTAACCCATACAAGGTGTTTTATTTACGACTCCATTAGAATTATGGATGGCACTGAAATAAAATATAAGGGGAAGTGCAGACTAGGCATTGCCCAGAAGGAAACAAGAGAGTATGGTTATTTTTCTCTCTAAAACACATACACAATGAACAAACATCACTCGAGAAGTGGAGGAGCTAAGATCGTTGAGGACATTTGAGAGAAGGTGTTATGATTCAGCCTGCAGAAGAGACCAAGGGACCTGCATAAGACATGGGGTGATGAAGGCTTGATGAAGAGGGGTGGTACCAGCTTGGTGCAGGGCCAAGGTGCTGGTGGTGGCTGGCAATGACAGTGACATACATGAAGAACTTAGGGTTGTAGGAACTGTCCCAGGTACTTTCAGTGGATGATTTCTTTCGGTTCTCACCTTTGAGTTGTGGGACTATTATTCGCTCCCCCCCCTTTTTTTTACAGCTGGGGTAACTGAGGCTTAGGAAGTGGTCCAAAGACTGACTTATAGCTAGAGGTTGGTAAACCCAGAAAAACCTATTGCTTCCAACCATTTTATATAGAGAGAGTTAAAAAAATTTATGTTAGACCCAAGGAAGACTCTCCCATCCATGAAAGTTTAAAAATTCTAATACATAGCTAAAATTTTCAAGGTACTATTTGTTGGTAGGGAAAGCATGCCTTTTTAAAAAAAGATTTTATTTATTTATTTGAGAGAGAGAGAGAGAGAGAGAGATTGCGCACATGCATGCGTGAGTTGGGGGGTGGGGAGAAGCAGAGGGAGAGGGACAACCAGAGCCCAACTTGAGGCTCAATCTCAAGACCCTGAGACCATGACCTGAGCTAAAATCAAGAGTTAGACGCTTAACCACCTGAGCCACCCAGGCACCCCAGGAAAGCATAGTTAAAAAGATATTAGCTCTTAGTTGCCTTAGATGATGTAGATGAGGATCAGGGTAAACAGGAGAATTTTGTAACTTTCACATCTTGTGACTCTGTAGCAATGTAGTGGTTGCATTTCTACGGGAGCATTGAAAGTGACCCAAAGATCTAAGTTTTCAGATGCACCACTGATACTGTTTGCTATGATTTAAAATAACCATAGGCTCTGAAACAAAATATAGATTCTGTGGTTGGCCAGAGTTTTATTTATTTTTGCTTTTTTGATTTGTGAATTGTTTAACAAAAAGTCTCACCAAACTATAAAAGTGAAATCATGTTTAGTTATAGGTCTAAGGAATCTCATCACTGAAAATAAAGCTACTCCACAAATTCAAGCTGCTTTGGAAATTCTGCTGGGCAGAAGTGCTGGGGCCCCTCTAGAAGCTCCTCTAGAAGCTCCTTGCACACTGGTAAATGAACCTGCCCCTCTGAACTCTTCTTTAGCCAGTGCTGTTAAGAAGTACCTCTCATTTTAGATCTCATGGAACTATCTTTTGACCCTCTGCCTCATTGCCCTGCTTCTCTGTCTTTATTACCAGCCTCATGATTGAGTGGTTTAATTTAGTTATCATGAAATGTCTTTCCATTACACCAGTGGTTTTTATAATTTGTACTACATACTGTCATCTATTTTGGAAATTTTAATTTGGTGAAAACCTCTCTAATGCACTGTGTATGAAAAAAACTCTACAAAAGAAAATTGTACTATATTGATTTCTCTGGATCTAATTGTTCTCCTGGGTCTTGGTGAATTTGACTGTGTCTGTTTTTCTCACATATACTTGTAAAAACCTACAGAATTGTTAATAATATTTTACATCTACACAATGCATTTTTTTTGTCTGACTGAAGATAGTAATAGCTTGAAATGCTGTTTCTGTTGTATTACAACTACTCAGTAGCCAGAATAGGAAATATTTTTGGTCTGAAAGCAGTTTTTAGTTTCTTTTTCTATTGTTGTTGTTGAGTTTTAGCTTCTTAAAGATAGAAGATTAGTGGCAGATAGAGGTCAAGATTGCTTTATCTACTACAAGAGCATTTTCTGTTTTATTAAGATTATATAAAAATTTCTGGTAAAAGTAGTCAATTTATTTAAAAAAATACTATAGTCTGATCCAAATGGCCAACAGACACATGAAAAAGTGCTCAACATCGCTCGGCATCGGGGAAATCCAAATCAAAGCCTCAATGAGATACCACCTCACACAAGTCAGAATGGCTAAAATTAACAAGTCAGGAAATGACAGATGTTGGCAGGGATGTGGAGAAAGGGGAACCCTCCTACACTGTTGGTGGGAATTCAAGCTGGTGCAACCACTCTGGAAAACAGTAAGGAGGTTCCTCAAAAAGCTGAAAATAGAGCTACCCTGTGACCCAGCAAATGTAGGGATCTGAAGGGGTACGTGCACCCCAATGTTTATAGCAGCAATCTCCACAATAGCCAAACTGTGGAAAGAGCCAAGATGTCCATTGACAGATGAATGGATAAAGAAGAGGTGGTATATATATACAATGGAATATTATGCAGCCATCAAAAGGAATGAGATCTTGCCTTTGCAATGACATGGATGGAACTGGAGGGTGTTATGCTGAGCGAAATAAGTCAATCAGAGAAAGACATGTATCATATGACCTCACTGATATGAGGAATTCTTAATCTCAGGAAACAAACTGAGGGTTGCTGGAGTGGTGGGGGGTGAGAGGGATGGGATGGCTGGGTGATAGACATTGGGGAGGGTATGTGCTATGGTGAGTGCTATGAATTGTGCAAGACTATTGAATCATAGGTCTGTACCTCTGAAACAAATAATGCATTATATGTTAAGAAAAAAAAAAAAAGAAGAAGCTAGCAGGAGGGGAAGAATGAAGGGGGGGAAATCGGAGGGGGAGATGAACCATGAGAGATGATGGACTCTGAAAAACAAACTGAGGGTTCTAGAGGGGAGGGGTGGGAGGATGGGTTAGCCTGGTGATGGGTATTAAAGGGGGCACATTCTGCATGGAGCATTGGGTGTTGTGCACAAGCAATGAATCATGGAACACTACAGCAAAAACTAATGATGTAATGTATGGTAATTAACATAACAATAAAGAATTTTTAAAAAATACTATAGTCTGTGTCAACATAAACCCAAATAATTGATTCAGTTAATTTAAAGGGAATTCAATACTCTTTAGCCTTGAAATCTTGTTCAGGGGAGGCCTGCTTTGGGAAAGAGAAAGAGAATTATCTTTTTTTATGAAGAAGATATTTTTTTCACTTTGAAGTAAATTACTTTGTCACTGATGATGTTTTATGTCTTAAGGACAATAGTCCCCCAGCTTTCTTTAGGTTACAATTATCCTAAAATATCTTCTTCTATCCTTTACTTTCAAATTTTATTCAGTTTTTTGGTGGGTCTCTTGTAAATAGCACGTAACTGAGTTGTTTTAGTTTTTTATAACAGTCTAACAGTATTTCTCTTGAGAATTTAGTCCATTTATAATTAATACAATGCCATTTATATGTACCATTTACATTTTTGGATTTAATGGATTTATTATATAGCATTTTAGAATTGTTAGAATGAAATTTCTTTTCAAACTTTTCCTCCATTTTGACTTCCACTTTTCTTGCCAAAAGTATTTTCTCTAGGTGGGATTGTTGTAGAAGCCTCCTAATTGTCTACCAATATGTCAGGGCTCCATTTTGGCAATAGACAATATTGTCCAAAATGGCTCGGTGCTTTAACAACCTCCCTCCTACCTGTGAAAGTTTCCTGCCTCTAATTTCCAGGAGCCCATGGGACCTTTCTGACTTTTACTCATCTCCATATTCTTGAACCTGCTTACTCTCTCTTGACATTCCTTTATTTGTGTAGCCTGGAACCTAGTCTTGCTTCTGTGTCTAGTCCCTTTGAATTACGCTTTACATGATCTGTGCATCTATTTGATTTCCCCATTGCATCATCCCCGGGTGCTGCTTTTGCAGCCTCTTGGCTCTATGTTTTAAAAACTGGATCAATCTTTCCTCTAGGCTTGAAACTGGCCCCTGGATCCCAAGACTGAATATGCTTACCTCCTTCCCCAGGGTTCTGGAAGGCTTCGGGAAGGCAGAGAGGACAGTTTGGGAGAATGGACATATTTGTCTTGTCTCTTTCTCTGGTTTTCATTCCTGGCCCTTCTTTCATGAACAGCAACTTCCCCCAGGATATGCTGAGAAATTCCAGAATCTCAGAGCTGAGTTCCTTCAGTTTCACTCTGCTGATGAAGGTTTAACAACTCAACAAAAATTGGGGGATCCACTCTTTAAGGTTAAGAAAACAGAGCATAGCTTGTCTTCTCTCACTCCCCTTTCTTAAGCTAGAAGCCTTCTAAGGCATTTTATCTTATCTAAATTTCTGAAGCTATTTTAAGAAGTTGGGCTTCTTACCAACTCCTCATGGTAGTCAGAGATGCTTTCTTTTGTTTATTAATCCATCAAATATCTATGGAATACAATACCTTCTAGGTACTGTTGTAGACACCAGAACAGCATGAAAATAGCAAAGAAAAACAAACTAATAAGCAAACAATATCCCTGCTCTCAGGGAACTTAAAATTCTGGTGAGACAGAAAAATACAAATAAATACACATTTAAATCGACAGGTACTAATTATTGCTCTGAGAAATAAAGCAGGGTAATTGGTAGGGAGAGATGAGTGTGCATTTGTACATGCATTTTGCCATATAGAGTCATCAGAGAAGTATCCCTTAGGAGGTGACATTGGAGCAGAGGTCTGAAATAGTGAGGGAGTAAGAAATGCAGATAGCCAGGAAGGACTGTCTCAGGCAGAGGGAACACTGAGGACGAAGGAAACGGAGGAAGTGCGTGGAGACAATAAGAGGCCAGTGTGGCTGGAACAAAGCAAGCAAGGGGGAGAGTGGGGTCTGGAGACCCATGAGACCTACCCCGCTCATTTCATAGGATTTAGGTAACATCTGTATACTGCCAGAGGATGTAAACCTCAATGCACCCATCTGAATCACCTGGGGAGGTTGTTAAAAGTATAAAGTCATAGGCTCTACCCCACAGCTTAATAAAAATCTCCAGTAGACTTGAGAATCTGAATTTTTTTTTCTGGTCTTTTTTTTTTTAATTTTATTTTATTATGTTATGTTAGTCACCATACATTACATCATTAGTTTTTGATGTAGTGTTCCATGATTCATCGTTTGCGTATAACACTCAGTGCTCCATGCAGAACGTGCCCTCCTCAATACCCATCACCAGGCTAACCCATCCCCCCACGCCCCTCCCCTCTAAAACCCTCAGTTTATTTCTCAGAGTCCATCGTCTCTCATGGTTCGTCTCCTCCGATTTCCCCCCCTTCATTTTTCCCTTCCTACTATCTTCTTTTTCTTTTTTTTTTTTAACATATAATGTATTATTTGTTTCAGAGGTACAGGTCTGTGATTCATCAGTCTTACACAATTCAGAGCACTCACCATAGCACATACCCTCCCCAATGTCAATCACCCAGCCACCCCAACCCTCCCACCCCCACCACTCCTGCAACCCTCAGTTTGTTTCCTGAGATTAAGAATTCCTCATATCATTGAGATCATATGATACTTGTCTTTCTCTGATTGACTTATTTCGCTTAGCATAATACCCTCTAGTTCTATCCACATCTTTGCAAATGGCAAGATTTCAGGTTTTTTTTGGTGGCTACATAATATTCCATTGTATGAGAATCTGAATTTTTAACAAGCTTCTCTGGTGATTCTTAGGAAGCCACACCAGCACTGCTCTGCAAACTGGTATTTGGAGGCCACTGTGTTTGATGAAAGTTTAAAAACTGCCTTTTGAGGATGTCAACAGGAACTAGAAACCCTGGCAGGAAATACAAGCATGCCCACTTTCTGCCTTTTCGGATAATGACTGTAATGGGTGGTAAGGGGGAAGAGGCGTTTGGATCACAAAGTGTTGGAGAACATGCTGTGAAGGGGAGCAAGAAGCAGACGAGAAATCACGGTTGTAAACCTTTGAGCTAAGCTTACAGCATATCAGCCCATTCCCAAGATGCTGCTGGACATCACAAGTGCAACAAAGTACCACAGATTTCTCTGAGCTGGAAGGGTGAACATTTTCAACATATCCTTCAAGGACTTCAGCAGGTGCCCTGGCTATCAGGAGCTTGCCAACAAGGAAATACTGTATTTCCTATTAATTTTTCTCATCTATTAATGGAAGCAAAGCCAAGTACAATCTAGCTTAAACTAAGAAAATGAAGGAGAGGAACTGGATTATATTTTCTGTAGTGGGTTGAATGATGGTCCCCCAGAAGGTATGTCTATGTCCTAAACCCTAGAATAAAGAACTTGTGAATATGATCTTATTTGGAGAAAATGTCATTGCAGATGTAATTCAGTTGGGGATCTGGAGAGATCATCCTGGGTTATCTAGATGGTTTCTAGGTCCAATGACCAATGTCCTTAAAAGATACAGAAGAGGAGATGTAGACACAATGGAGAAGCCTACATGAAGATGGATGTAGAGCCTGGTGTCCGGCAGCCACAGGCCAGGGAACACCCGGGGTCACCCTGAACTGGGAATGACAAGAGAGGAACCCCCCCCCCCCATAGTCTTCAAAGGGAGCTGGGCCCCGCCAACACCTTGATTTTGGACTTCTGGCCTCCAGAACTCTGAAAGAATACATTTCCATTGTTTTAAGCCACCAAGTTTGTGATAATTTGTTATGGAAGTCACAGGAAAGGAATATATTTTCCTTCACCCTCTAATATTATCTCTTGACAATTGTGGTCCCTTCAGCCCTGGCCTGTTTCAATCATTACACAATTGCAGTCATACCTTTTTTCTTGTTATCTTTGAGCAGCAGATATCTTTTTATATGCAATTTGAATTTGTAATGTTGTTTTCCTTCTTATAGAGTTTTCTTCTCCTTTTTTAGCATTTTCTTTTTTATTCCGATTTGTCCAAAGAGATGCTTATTTCTAGGAATTTACCTTTTCCCTGGTAGCTTTACGCAGTTGCTGATGCCCCTCAAAACCTTCAAGAAAGGGAGTGGGTGGACTTTTACGATGAGGGATGTGTTCTCTAGGTCTTGGAGAACCGAAGACTCGAATAGTTCTCTGAAACATGGAAATTGTCACATTATCAATGCAGGGCCAGAAATGTTTACAGGAATGCAGGTGGTGACAGTGTTTGTTCTTGTCTGGCTCTTGTTTGGTGTTAGCTGACACAGAGCTCTCTGTCCTAATTCCTCAGACTGACATTCGAGGCTGCCATGTTCGGGCTCCAGACATTCTTTCAACTTTCCAAACTTCTGTCTATAGCTCCCCTGTGCGTGCCTCGGCTCTCGTGGCTTCCCACATCTACACTGCCCCTTCCCCCATGTCAACGGACCAGATTTCTGCTCATCCTGAAAAGCTCATTCCAAATCTCACTTTCCCCAGGGAGACTCTCTTGACGCCCCCCTTCCCCCCCAGCCTGCAGTAGTCTCTCCCTGCTCTGGACTAACTCTGAGACTATACAAACTCCAAGGCATGTCCTTTCTTTTGTAACTCCCCCGTACCTGGCATAGTGACCCACACTTAGTAGGAATTCCCCCCGTGGATTGAGTCAATGCAGACCATGATTTTTTTTTATCTCTTGCTTGGAAAACTGCTAATCCTAGGAACAGATGGCAGCCCCTCTTTCTAATCATATCCCGAAACTTGGTGCTGTTCTGGGATGCCTAATTGTTCTTCACAGATAGTTAAAGCTTAAATTTGTTTAGGCACTAAACAGGGTCTCTGATTTATACGAGTTCAACCAGGCAGTAGATGGGGTAACTGGCAGTTCTAAGTCTCGCCATGGCTTGGGCCAGCAGGCAGCCTTGTGGTCTAGCTTCCTTACCTGTCTACCCACAGCATGGGTGTTATGGGTACACTTGAAAAAAAAAAAAAGAAATGGCAGGTGGATCCCTCCTTCCCAGCAGGCCAGGAGCTGGGGAAATAGAAGACATTAAGACATTGTCCCTGCTCTGGAGGGCCAACGATTCTGGCTGATCATCCCTGGGACTATCCCCTGCTTGGGCGAGAGAGAGGATGCTCCCTGTCAGGTCAGTTGGGGGAGGGGGAGATGGCACAGGGAGGGGGCGTGGGGAAGAGAATGGCTGTGAGCCCAGGCCCTAGTTAGAGGGACTGTGTCAGAATCACTGTGTTCTTGTTCACAGCATCTTGGCCTGGACTTTCCTACCTTCTGCCAGCTACCATCTCTGACTGCCCCCTGCCTCTGTGTCCTGCTGGCCTGATTCTTGACCCTGTTCTTGCCTCCTGCAGCAGCAGGCGCTTCTAACTTCCAGGACTATCTTTTTCAGGTGGCATCGTCTTGGCGACTGCTGCTTCTCTTCTGCCCAGAGACCGGTCAGCAGAGGGCAAAGGGGACCCCTTCATTCTATTCCTGAAAATGGACATTTCTAGAAATCCATCCTCATCCAGAGTTTTGCTCATCGTGAGAAGGGGCCCCCACCGGAACGTGGGAGAGCTTCGGTTTAGCGGGGTTTGGCTTCCCTGTCAGTGTTCATCTGCATCATCTCACTGCATCCTGAGAAAGGGAACAATTTGGGTCCATTCTGCCCTAAAACCCTACAGATTAGTATATATATATTTTTTTAGGTGTGCGAGCCAGTGATAAAATTTCTAATCTCTGCAAAGCATGAGAAGAAGTGTTAATACAGCTTGGGAAAATACCCTCCCGTCCTCAATTTCCTGGCACACTCCAGTCCCTTGCCAATGCAGAGCTTATCTCACCAAGGCAGTGGATTCCAGAGTGACACTTCTTAGACCAAGAAATAGAATCTATTTTTTCTTTGCCTGCAGTTTCCTTGCAGTATTTTGGGGAGGCATTTAGATTATCAGGGGGGAGAAACTTTATTGATTTGGATAGCTCCTTGTTCGTTGTCCTTTCCTGCTTGCTTTTTCTTTCTTTCTTTCTCTTTTCCCCAATTTTACTAGAGTCGTTGGCTTTATAAGGGTATCAGAAAGGAATCTAATTTTGAGCGAGGAAAAGGAAATGCTTGGAATGCTCTCCCTGGAAGCAAAAGGTGGTATGTTGTTGTAGAGCTGGACTCCTCAGGATCCATTCACTGGAGTAGCTCTCCTGGTACCTTCTGTTAGGACACTCAGCCTAGGGAATCCCCTGCGGGTGCCAAGTGTGGGTTCAGTAAGAGTGGGAGCCTTGTCTTATTTATGTATGTAACCTCAGTACCTCGTCTGCTTGCTGGGGAGGCTTGTTGGAAAAATGAATAAATGATTAATTTGGAAGTAGGTCCAGGCACAGGCTTGTCTTTGGCCTGACTTCCTTTCCTGTGTCATTAGGTGTTTAGGTAAGTTACTTATTTATTTATTACACATTTAGTAAAAACCTCCAGAGTGATAGACTTTGCTGAAGGCAGAGGGAGCAAAAGTGCAGAAGGCAAGGTCCCTTTTGATAGTGTCTTTGGTTCATACTTAAATAACATTTCCATCAGTAACTCTTTTGAACTTCAAGCACAGTAGTACTTAATAATCAAATATTCTGGATTAAAGCCATCCCCACTTCCAGAAGCAGATCATTCAGAAAAGATGAATAGCTAGAATTAAAACACACACACACACACACACACACACACACACACACACACACGCATAGAGCAGGTACTAGCCCAAAGCAGACCACAAATATTCATTGATTTGGCATAATCTGGAATTTGAAATCTTTTGTTCTTGTTGTTCATATTTAAACTAACTTTCAGAACTGTGGTGGAAGCAGCAGGCCATGTAACCCAGGCTTGGGAATTTGGCTCCTGGTTAGAGGATGTGTTGGCTGGCCTGTCCCCATCAGTTTCTTCAACATCAGGGTTCTCCTCTGGGGTTGATTTAGCCAGCTTTTAAAATATTACATTTTTTATGTCATTATGTTTATTATGTTATTAGGTATTATGTTTTATGTATTATTTATACACCCATGTTAAATGTAAAATTCACCCATGTTAAATATACATTTGATGAATTTTGGAATCATACACCAATTTGTAAACACCAGCACAGTGAAGAAATGGACTATTTTCCTCACTCTGGAGATCTTGTGGATGCCTTTGGAGTTAATGCCCCTCACCATGCCTGGCCCCAAGAAACCACTGATCCTCTTGCTGTTTGTATAGTTTGCCTCTTCTAAAAATTCATATAAATGGAATCATAGATTACATAGTCTTTTGTGTTTTCTTTATGTTACTCAGTATAATGTTTTAGGGCTTGATAAAAAACAGATTGCCAGGCTCCACCCCCAGAGCAGAAGTGCTGACCAGTAGGTCTGGGGTGGTTGGAGAATGTGCATTTCTAACAAGTTTCCAGGTAATACTGATGCTGTTGGTCCAGGGGCCATAAACTGGGAACCACTGTGCTACTCCACACTGTCTCCCAGAACCCTTTACCATCTTTTAAAGCAGGGACGTAACATAGTGCAAGTGCTCATTTCTCAAAGGGGAAACTGAGGACATCAGGGAATCCCTGGGTTATAACCCCCTTCTGTGGAGCTTCCTTCCATGTGCTTCATAACCCTGCCTGTTGGGGACAGAGCAGAGACCTTAATTTATCAATGGAAGGATTCAGTGCCCCATTCTTTTTTTTTTTTTTAATTTTTTATTGTTATGTTAATCACCATACATTACATCATTAGTTTTTGATGTAGTGTTCCATGATTCATTGTTTGCATATGACACCCAGTGCTCCATGCAGAACGTGCCCTCTTTAATACCCATCACCAGGCTAACCCATCCTCCCACCCCCCTCCCCTCTAGAACCCTCAGTTTGTTTTTCAGAGTCCATCATCTCTCATAGTTCGTCTCCCCCTCCGATTCCGCCGCCTTCATTTTTCCCCTCCTGCTATCTTCTTCTTCTTCTTTTTTTTCTTAACATATATTGCATTATTTGTTTCAGAGGTACAGATCTGAGATTCAACAGTCTTTCAGTGCCCCATTCTTACCATCACTGCCACAACCTTTGTTATACCGAAGCCTTTATGGTCAAGTACAGGATCCAGATTTACTCACTCTGCTTTCTTTCCTATCTAATCTCAGCCCTGAGACCAGACTGGGGGGCTTTTTGTTCTGTCTGGGGCATACAAGCTCTGCTCCTTGTTGCTGAATGCAGAGGGAGCTGACTGTGGTTTGGTGCTTCTCTGAGCTGTGGCCCGGAGATTAGCAGCTTCGTATTCCTGAAAGACAGTGTTAAGGTTAACAGGAGACCGTGGGCAGACCTGGGCAAAGAATAATGAGAGGAGTAAGCGGGGCAGACTATGGAAATCATGCCAGACTCAGGAGACCTCAGTGCCACTCCCGGCCTCTGTTCTTACTGGCTGTACAATCTTGGGCAAAGACATTTCTCTTCTCTTGGCCTCAGTTTTCTCAACTGTAAAATCATGATAATAAATAATTAGCATGTGATAATAAAGGTACAGTATAACGATCTTATAGAATTATTCAATAGACATTGAATATCTGTCTCATGTTAGATGTTGGGCAAGATGGTAGAACTAAACTGAATAGGATCCAGTCCCTTCCCTTCACAGGTGTGATGGAGGATCACCTGATTTTGCATAGTGAAATATGTATGTGGACATGCTTTATATTGCACTGTGTAATTGTAAGGTGCAAAAATTAATGGAGGGATGGGAAGGAAATAACGCACAGGCTGAGATTAGTGGAATTCCTTGAAGAGTTGATTTGTCAATAGGCAATTTCCTATCCATTATAATTATCTGGAGAGTTTTTTTAAAAAGTATGAACACATGGGCCCAAATCCCAGCCATTCTAATTGAATTGGTCAAGAGGAGTGTGGGCTTTGGTCATTGGTTTTTTAAAAACCATACCAGATGATTCAAATGAGTATCCAGGGTTGAGATCCACTTCGCTTCATGATTTGTCCACCTGAAGGGGGAAGAGATTTTCGCTTCTGAGTACTGGGATTAGGTTTATCTAGGAGCTCACCCGCTCCCTTGAAAACTGGCCTTGCATCTCTGTCCTTGACTCCAGGGCCCTGTGTCCCTGGGAGAAGTCCTCATTTCTCCCCTCTGCACTGGAATTCAAAGGAAGGTCCTTGAGATCAGAAGGTGATGAGAATATCTGAAGAGCCAGCTTATTATTTCCCACAAACCCAAGACAGATGGAACACTCCAGAGTATTCTTACAACAGCTGAGTTGCCAAAAGGAGGAAAACGAGCAAAATTAATCAGCAGCAGGAAGGGAAAGGATGTTGTGGAGTGGTGGAGCAATCAGAGCCATGTTTCAGATGAAGAGCCGAGGCCCTCCGACCAGCATGGGGACACTTGGAGGAGGCTGCACATGTGGCCAGCAGGGCCATCTGTCTGAGAATCCAGGGGTCTGAGAACCTCACAGGCAGAGGCCAAAAGCAAGTTGCGAGTGATTCTTGTCCTGGCACTGGCCACTGCCCCTGCCTTCTCCAGGGAGACACTGCACGCTTCCCCTGGCGCTGTCCCCATCCTACCCTGTCCAGGGCAGGGCGGATAGCAACAGCATCAGGGGTGAGGCCAGGAAGAGCTAAGAGGGCAGGTCACCTGTACGCTTTACCTGGACCCTCACTTCCTCCCTGTTGGTCCACTCTATACACTGTGGTCTATATACTTTGACATCTCTTTGCCTACCTGTTCCCTTGGGGCTGGAGTCCTGCTCTGAATTTGTCTATGACACTGTCAATGGGGGCGGGAGATTCCCCTTGATCCAGATCCCAACAGTGGTCCCACTGCCTATGGCAAGAACACCCTCCGCTCTGATGGCTAGCCTACCTGCCTCCTTTGGGGCAACACAACTATTTTGAATTCCTTGGGTTGTAAAATTTGTCTGATCTCACAGAGGCCCAGAGAGCAAAGGTTTGAACCAGCGGGCTGGAGGTGTCCAGGACTAAGCCTCAGGCTGGGAGAATGGGGGTGAGTGATTGATGGACATATTCACTGGATCTTCATTGCAGCCAGGTGAGTGTCCCCCAAACCCACCTTGCCTGGACCACCCTGACAGGACCTTGTCCTCTGGTGTTGCTGAGGATGTGCTCGGCATCTCTCACAGACTGAGTATGACGTGACTTCAGGGTACCCTGCCCAGCGAGGCTTTGAATGCAGATGAGATCATGAAAGTGCTTTGTAAACAGCACGGTGCTCAATGCATGCAAATCATTGTTATAAATGGCACGTATTTACCTGTTTACTGTGAACTTTCCTCCTCCACAGGCCTTGCATTGAGATCCATCAACCTGGTATCTCAAGTGGGATGACTCACAGCAGACATGTTTTAAATGTGGTAGACTGAGCAGGGTGGCAAGCACCGAGTTCACCTCCTCACACTGCTCACCCTCCCCAGCTCTGCTCTTTGGATGCATTTTGTCTTCCCATTCCTCACTGTGAGGGGGGAAGAATCTGCCAGGGCAGTTTTTAACATTTCTTTTTGCATGCCCATCATTTGACCAATTCAGTTTGTCTCTCTCTCTGTCCCTTCTTTTTCCCTGGAGCTCTGTTGTAGCGACCATGTCCCTGGGCCCCATGTTTTGTGGCAAAGGAAGGATTAAACTAGATGAGTTTTCCAACTGTAGCCCATGAAAACCTAAGCATTGAGATCTGCCGGAAGATGAAGGTGGCTATCTCATAGGCAAGGCTGGACTCCTCTCCCCAACAAAACCAAAGCTTCTAAATCCATATCATATCATTCACTGGGCTTTTAGGTAACATTTCATTAGAAGAAAGGATTACACTGATGTTAGATTTGAGAATAATGACATCTATAAGGAACTTAACAAACTCAACACCCAAAAAACAAAAAATCCAGTCAAGAAATGGACAGATGACATGAACAGACATTTCTCCAACGAAGACATAGAAATGGCCAACACACATGAAAAAATGCTCAACATCACTTGGCATCAGGGAAATACAAATCAAAACCACAATGAGATACCACCTCACACCAGTCAGAAAGGTTAAAATCAACAAGTCAAGAAACGACAGATGTTGGCGAGGATATGAAAGGGGAACCCTCCTACACTGTTGGTGGGAATGCAAGCTGGTGCAGCCACTCTGGAAAACAGTATGGGGTTCCTCAAGAAGTTAAAAATAGAACTACCCTATGACCCAGCAATTGCACTACTAGGTATTTATCCAAAGGATACAAACATAGTGATTCAAAGGGGCACCTGCACCCCAATGTTTATAGCAGCAATGTCCACAATAGCCAAAATATGGAAAGAGCCCAGATGTCCATTGACAGATGAATGGATAAAGAAGATGTGGTACATATATACAACGGAATATTACTCAGCCATTGAAAAGAATTAAATCTTGCCATTTGCTATGATGTGGATGGAACTAGAGGGTATTATGCTAAGCAAAATAAGTCAGTCATAGAAAGACAAATACCATACGACTTCACTTATATGTGGAATTTAAGAAATAATACAGATGAACATAGGGGAAGGGAAGGAAAAATAAAATAAGATAAAAACAGAGAGGGAGGCAAACCATAAGGAACTCTTAACTACAGGGACCAAACTGAGGGTTGCTGGAGGGGAGGTGGGAAGGGGGTGGGGTAATTGGGTGATGGGCATTAAGGAGGGCATGTGATGTGATGAGCACTGGGTGTTATATGCAATTGGTGAATCACTGAATTCTACCCCTGAAATAATATGCTTTATGTTAACTAAATTGAATTTAAATAAAAAATTTTAAAATAGAGAATAATGAGATTAAATAATTTCCATTTTGGGGGAGCTTGAATATCCTGTTTGTTTTCTCTTTTATACATCTCTGTGCCCCTGGGAAAGTTACTTAATTGTTCTGAACCTCAAAATATCTGTAAAATGAGACCTACCTCAGAGCAGGGTTGTAAGGACTAAAAGAAGTACATGGATAGTTTCAGGCCAAATAGCTTATTGATCCGTGAGGACGAACATTAGTATTGAAGACATGTGTGGTCATTCCATGTTACTAGATGTGCAGACTGAGATCCAGCAAAATTGTCACTTACCTGAAGCCAAAGCCCTGGAAGCAGCAAAGCCTGGAGCTGAGTGCTGGTGTTACTGCCCGCATCCCACCCGCCTCACACCAGGTCTCCTGCCTTATCTGGGTACCTGTAAGGCTGTGGTCCGTGTTCTTCTCCTTCCTCCTTGTTCTGCTTTGAGTGGTCTGCCCAAACTCTTTTTTAAAAAATTTTATTTTATTATGTTATGTTAGTCACCATACATTACATCATTAGTTTTTGATGTAGTGTTCCATGATTCATTGTTTGCATATAACACCCAGTGCTCCATTCAATACATGCCCTCCTTAATATCCATCACCGGGCTAACCCATCCCCCACCCCCTCCCCTCTAAAACCCTCAGTTTGTTTCTCAGAGTCCATAGTCTCTCATGGTTCGTCTCCCCCTCTGATTTCTCCCCCTTCATTTTTCCCTTCCTGCTATCTTCTTCTTCTTTTTTATTTTTAACATATGATGTATTATTTGTTTCAGAGGTACCGATCTGTGATTCATCAGTCTTGCACAATTCACAGTGCTCACCATAACACATACCCTCCCCAATGTCCATCACCCAGCCACCCCATCCCTCCCACCCCCCACCACTCAGCAACCCTGTTTGTTTCCTGAGATTAAGAATTCCTCATAGCAGTGAGATCATATGATACTTGTCTTTCTCTTAATGACTCATTTCGCTTAGCATAATACCTTCATAATACCTTAGCATAACAGATTTTTTTTTGATGGCTGCATAATATTCCATTGTATATATACACCACATGTTCTTTATCCATTCATCTGTTGATGGACATCTTGGCTCTTTCCATAGTTCGGCTATTGTGGACATTGCTGCTATAAACATTGGGGTGCATGTACCTGTTTGGATCACTACATTTGTATCTTTAAGGTAAATACCCAGTAGTGCAATTGCTGGGTCACAGGGTAGCTCTATTTTCAACTTTTTGAGGAACCTCCATACTGTTTTCCAGAGTGGCTGCACCAGCTTGCATTCCCACCAACAGTGTAGGAGGGTTCCCCTTTCTCCGCATCCCCGCCAACATCTGTCGTTTCCTGACTTGGTAATTTTAGCCATTCTGACTGGTGTGAGGTGGTATCTCATTGAGGTTTTGATTTGGATTTCCCTGATGCCGAGCGATGTTGGCACTTTTTCATGTGTCTGTTGGCCATTTGGATGTCTTCTTTGGAAAAATGTCTGTTCATGTCTTCTGCCCATTTCTTGATTGGATTCTTTGTTCTTTGGGTGTTGAGTTTGATAAGTTCTTTATAGATTTTGGATACTAGCCCTTTATCTGATATGTCATTTGCAAATGTCTTCTCCCATTCTGTCTGTTGTCTTTTGGTTTTATTGACTGTTTCCTTTGCTGTGCAAAAGCTTTTTATCTTAATGAAGTCCCAATAGTTCATTTTTGCCCTTGCTGCCCTTTGTCTGCCCAAACTCCTAACAAAAGTGAAATCAAGCGTATGCTCACATGAGGCAATGACACTAATAACCTCACTCCACCTCCAGGACAGCGAAGAAGGTATTGCTGATCTTTCTATTCCTGAGCCAGCCAACCTAATTTCTGTCTTCAGGTCTTGTGCACTTGGCATTTCCTTTTACCTGAAGCACTTTCCCCCCACATATCCATGTAATATTCTTGGAGAGTTCTTCTTGGAACTCTCTGTAAACAATCACCCTTCCCACTGCCTCCCTTCTTAACTTGCTTTTTCTTTTTTTCCTAGAACATATCACCACCTGATGTGGATCTGTGTGTTTTCTTTGTTGATTATCTACTTCCCCCAGTAGACCACGGGCCACGGGAGGGCTGGAACTTTGTCTCTTCTGACTACGTATGGATAGCCAGTGTCTGCCACCCAGGAGGCAGTGAGTAAACATTTCATAAATAACTAAGTGAGTGGATCCCGTTTTACAGATGAGGAGACCAAGGCTCAGACACTGTGTGCCTTGCTCAGGGTTACCAAGAACTAAAAGGCAGGTTGGGACCTCAGCATGATTCTGCCAGGCGGTATATCCCTGATGCTCTAGATTACCTGCTTTAGCGTATTTCCTGGGCCATACATAGGATCTCCACATTCAAATGTGTTGTTGATTGTTCTGGCTGGTGATCCAGGCTCCCAGGGCCGGGGCATTTCTGGATCTACTGCTGTCCTTATTCACTTCATGCTGTCCTGCTTCTTGCAGATGAAGTGTAGGTCTGCAGTGAATCCCATGTGCCAGCTGCTTCCCGGGCTTCACACCCTCTGCTTGGGGGTGTGGGCTTAGGAGGATGGGAGAGAAAGGGTGATGATGCCCTCGTCTCTCTCACCAGCTCTGGGTTCAAGCTGGGGGAATAACAACCAGAACCAGAAGACAATGGGACTTTGGATGTGTGCATTATGGGTCCTGTAGTGAAGGAGGAAGTTGTGCTTTCTTTCATTCCCTGGATGACAGTGACGTCATTGCTTGACTCAGAACCAGCCAGTCACTGAAGCACCTGCCATTACAGTAGGTTGAGCTCCTTCCCCCAATCTGCTGCTTACTTACAACCCACCGGGTCTCATCGAATCCTTTGGATGAACAAAGCAGGCAGATGAGGAGTGGGGAACAAAATGGGGTAAGATCTGGCATGAAACCCACAATGCAGTCTTCATGCAGGCTGAGAATAACTGGCATTGATGCTTTTACAGAAGGGTGACCTGCATTTTACCCAGTAAATCACAGCCCCGCCTCCTGATCCAGCTTCAGGCAAATTCATCATTTATTTCTGAGAACAAGCTCCCAGTCTAGGCAAAAAGTCTGACTGCGTCAAGAAGCTGGGATGAACATTTACCTGGGGAACTGAGCAAAACGCCACTGTTTGTATTAAAAATTTTTGTTTTGTTTTTTTCTGCTTATAGGTCAGCCGTGGGCCCCGAACCTCTCCCACCTTGAACACAAATGCAGTCAAGACTGAAATAGCCGTGACTAGGCAGTGCCACTGGGTATCTTTAACTGCTCTGTCATTAAGGTGTCAGGATTGGATTTATCACCAACGATTGGATCGATTACTTGGTGCTCAACTGCGATCTAAGTCCTTCTGTGCCCCGACTACAGGCATGGCGTTAAGATGGATGGGCTGGTAATGTGCCATTGGAGGGGGGGCTAGAGGGTTCTGCCTGAATGATGCCTCTGAGATAAATATACACTGGGCATACATGCGGCAAAGGAGCAGAGAAACAGGATTCTTTGTTTGCACCTCCTGGCACTGGGGACCCACAAAGCCTGGAGGGTGGTTCTGCTGCAGAGTGTGCTGACAGCTCATGAGAAGGGGGGTGTCAGTACAGTAGGGTTTGCCTTTGCCAAGAATGAACACAGTTTCATGGAGCTCTTCAGAGCTCCTTCTCCCAGGTCTGGCCTTGCTATCCCATGCAAAATAGGCCTTTGTTAAGATTTGGGTCTCTATCAGTCCAGGCAGGTCCATCTCTGCCATGGTTGGGAGCAGATTTTACTGGAGAAGCCAAAACGTCCTTGAGGCTGTGGCCTGAGCCTGTGGGTCCTGGTGGGCTTCGTGGGGCAACTGCAACAAAACCATGCAAGGAATAGACAGCATCTGATCTGTTTTCTAGTGAGTGGAGTTCATCAGCCCCATGTTTCAGAAAGATCTCTGCTGACTTCCTGCCTTGCCTCTTACTCTCCTCTTTTCAGCCAATCTGCCTCCACTGGAACATCCCATAGGCCCTTGCTATGTAATTAAATCATGTCATTGCTGCCCTCACCCCATGGGACATAGGCACCCCAAGAAGCTCCATGCTCTCAAGTCAAACACACTCTTGGCCTTGTGTGCGTTCAGTGGGCACTGAGTGTCCCCTTCACTGTCATTTACTCATACCTGTTAGCTAGTCTGGGTGGATAGTTTTTGGGGTCCTGGCACCACAAGAAAACAGAGCCTGTATTTCCAAGGATTTGAGAAGAGCTTGAAGTTGGTACAAATGTTCCCAGCTTCCCCTTTGTAGGCCTTCTTCACTTAAAGGCAGCTCTTGATTGTTGGGCTCAATTCAGGGCCTTTCTTCCCAAACTGCTTGACCCTCATTGAGCCCTGAATGATGACATACTCCTGGTCACTTAGACTTTTGATTTTGGAGACACACTTTTATTCACACTATCATTTCAAACTTTCTCTAGATATTCTACTTCTCTTCCTTTCTTAACTGTAGTCCGTGATCTGGTGGCTCTAGGTACATCACCTGCGTGGTCCTGCCTGGTCTCCAGGTGCCCCTCCCTCAGCCCAGGTCTGTGGACATGAAATGACCAATGTGCTGGACCTTTCCTGGGAAGTAGAACATGGTCACTCCCACATGTATTCTGTGACTCCTCAGTTCTTCCTGTTCAGTTAGACAGATTTCTTCTTTTATTTTTAAGGAAGAGTATGTTTGATCTTCATGATTGCAATTCTTTCACTCCAGAGCATGAAAATACTGACTGCAAAAAGCCATTTGATGTTCATGAAGCCTTTGGAACATTTTAATGAGCTTCCACAAGTTTTTTTGGGTCACAAAGATTGTGTTTTACTGAATCTGAACGGCCTCATTTGAAAGGGGTTGGGAAGTTGTTCAAATTGAGGTTTTCTTCAGGCTGAGGAGGTGGTTGCTTTACGTGGGAAGTCGCCAAAACTCTGTGCCTGTGGGCTCAGGGGGTAATAATAATCACAGAAATTCATATACTTGGTATGTGTTGACACAGATCCAAGTACTTTATGTGTATTTTGTTTTGTGGAACTTTCCCACCCCCCCCCCACCACCAAGCTGGGGTGTTGGGAGATAGAGGATTGACACAGCCCTTCCCCATACATGTGATTCCTACTTCTGTAATTGAAGTGATGGGGAAATTCCCCCAGTCCCTCTTGCCTTACTGTTTAAGCCTTATAAATGGCAATTTTTCCAAAAGTCTCAGCAAGCAGAGTTTTAGAGAAGATAGGCCATAGAGAAGGCTTGGGTTCAAGTAGAGCCTTGACACTGACCAGTCAGATGGCCTTGGGCAAGGCAGTTGGCCTTTCTGAGGCTCATTCATTCACTGCATGATTACTGAATGCCCAGTGTTTAAGGGACTGTGCCCTGTTCTGCTCAGGTGCTTGGTAGTAATGAGGATAACAGTTGTGATGGTAACTACCACTTATTGAGCTTGGATTTTGTGTTAGGAACTGGATTAAGTGTTTTATTTGCAACTTTTCATTTGGTTCTTCCATTAAACTTTAAGATAGGCAGCGTCAACAGGGGGAAGTTAAGGCAAAGAGTTTAATGAACTTGCCTAAAGGCTACACAGCTTGCAAATGACAGAGGAGAGAATCAACCTCAGTTCTGTTAGATCTCAAAGCCCATGTTTCTAACCACCAAGTGACTAAAATGACTCACACCAGAATCCTGGTTCAGGTGTTTAGAACTTGGAGGGGAGATTGGTGTCCTTACAAAGATTTGTCAGACCACAGGGACCATGTACTGAGAGTTTGGACACTAGTGTTTTAGCTGGTGGGGTCAAGGAAAACTTTGTAGAGATGTTATTATTTTAACTTTGAAGTCTGGTTTTGATTTGAGTATGAGATAAGTGAGCAGGGACCCCTCTCATTCTGGGTGCTCTAGCAAGTGCTATGCTAGAAATTTGTAAGGGGCGTGGAAGAAGTAGGGGGCAGTTCTGTCTGACATAGCACATTCTTAGTCAAAATAAGTGTATAGATTAAATATATCTATATTTATCTTTGTAATCTATATCTACCCATACGTATATCTACAACTACCCACCTACACACTGGCTCATCCACACCTACCCATCCACACTTACCCATCCACACCTGCCCATCCACACCTGCCCATCCACACCTACCCATCCACACCTGCCCAT
>NW_022589729.1:4591827-4909047 GCF_004348235.1 Phoca vitulina
CACCTACCCATCCACACCTGCCCATCCACACCTGCCCATCCACACCTACCCATCTACACCTACCCATCCACACCTACCCACCCACACTTACCCATCTATACCTACCCATCCACACCTACACATCCACACCTATACATGTACACTGACACATGTACATCTATATATCTATACCTGTATATCTCTGTTTGTCTATATCATCTATCTCATAGGGCCAATTTCATTCCTGGGAATATGTCCCTAGAAGAATCTCACCCAGATCCATAAAGAAATATGTGTCATGACATTCTCAAGAACATTGTGTGTGTGGGTGGGGGTGGGGGTGCAAGGTGGGAGGGCCGAAGGGCATGAGGTGGTTAGACATGTTGCAGCTTATGACAAGGACTCTCCTGGACCCAACTCTAGTCAGGCTTCTCTAAACTCCCAAGCCCCCCCCTTGGCCCCTGTCCTTGGTCCCCGTACTTGGCACACTTAGTCCCCTACCCTCGATATCTGACGGAATTTGTCTTCCCTCACCCTCAATTTTATCATCTTGCCTGCCTTCAGCAAGAATCCTATCAAGTCGGTTTAACCAGAATCCCCCTGTCTCTGATGTTTCCTCTTAGGGATTTTCCATTCCCTGATCACCACCCTGCTTCTCCAATACAAGTCTCCACTTGTCTTTGTTGTGTTTGGACTGGAGCCCAGTTCTAGTCTGAGGTCCCTCTTCCTCCATTGCAATAGGTCTAGAATAGAATTCACCTTCACCACTTTTTCTGTCCGGCTCTGGTGTTCCTTGACGCCTACCATGCCAAAGTTAGGAGCATGCACAGCAACACGCATGCATCTTAAAAGTATAGTGCTGAGTGAAAAAAATATGAAATATATAACAGTATCATTTATATCAATTAAAATAGATGTACAAAATAATATGTTTTTACAAGGACACTTACAAATAAAAAGGTAAACATTAAACACATAGATATGATTGCTTACGGAGGGGTGGAAATGGAGAACAGAAATAAAAAGGAAAAGTAAATAAAGGGTTTACCCAAATTGAGGATGGTAATGTGCCATGAACTAAGGGACATAATTAGTTCAACCCCTTGAGATTCACCCCCAGCACCCCTCCAATACATCTGGCTACGGGGCAATGGGCCAAGATGGGCATCAGGAAAGGCTATATGATGGTAGGTTAAATGTCTACCAGATATGCGGGGGATTCCATGATCCTTGATCATGGGTCTGCTTCTAAGATCTGGACAGTATGAGTAGCAAATAGGCGTAGAATCTTAGGGACTGAACAAAACCAAGAAGGGCCTGATGTACAGGTTATCTGCATATGTGATCAATCAGAGAAAAGAAATAAAGGCAAAGCCTGAAGAAGAAGGAGCTGAAATTGAAAGTTCCTGGAGAGGGGAAGGTCAGCAAGACTAGAGCTGCAGGGAAAGCATGTGCACAAATGCATCCATGGCAGAGGAGTATGGAGGAGAACACATGAAGTATAAGGGGGCTCGGTACTAAGTCAGCCCATACTGGGCATGTGGGGGATGCTACTTATAGGTAAAGCATTGGGTGTATTGCTCAGGCCGGGGGTGGGGAGGATGGTTAAAAATGTTGCCCCAGGACAAACATTATCTCCCCCATTGAACCCTTCTCCCTTGCCCCAACCACTGCTCAGCATAGCACACTGCAATTTTCTTGTGTTTGGAAGCTAAGGTCATGCTGGCTCCCAGGTGAGCTTTCCTTGGCTCTGGTCTCCCGCCTGGCTATGGAAGCTGTGCTTGGCTGTTGGGAGACTGGGGCTATCTGTCCAGAGCGCTAGAGCTCCTCTTCCCTTATTTTCAAGAGGGTCCACTGCCATGGGACCACGCCAACTGGATGAAGCATGACTAGGTGGAATAGAGGACAGACATTTGACGAGTACCCCTGGATCTGTGCGCCCCGGATCCAGATAATAAAATTGTCCAGTTGTCTTGACTATATCACTGTTTGACTTGAAGTTAGTTTCCATGCTTTGTGGACCTGGAGGCGCTCAAAACAGACCTGGGATTAGGATCATTCGCAGGTGTAAGGGAGTGATCATGCTCTGTCCTAATGAGTCCAGATTTTTAAAAAGCTCAAGTGTTTCCTTGTGGCAGGGTCCCGTCACACAACAGACCATCTTCGGCCCAACAGAGACAGGCTGGCCCTCACTGGCGTCGTGTGGGATGCAAGCGCCTAGTGGGGACAGTGCCAATCAGTGATATCTTGCCCTGACAGGGGCGTGGTCAGGTTTTCCCTTCGGGGAATCCAGCCACCCAGCTAGCTAGGTTGTTCACGTCAGAGAGCAAAGCCAGCTCCTCAGAGCTGCCACTCACCTCAGGAACATTCAGAAGGAAGCTTCTGACTGGCAGGTTCTTAGGTCAGCTGCTGAATTTTCCTTCTCCACAACTGGAGCTGCAATTGTTCCTCGAATGGTCCATTCATTTCACAAAGGCAGGAGGATGCCTGACATACTCAGCGTCAAAAAGAGAGAGAGAGAGAAAGAGAGAGAGAGACTGGTGTGCTGGAGTAGCGTGAGCAGGAGAGGGCAGTAGGGCTGAGGGGGTCCTTGAGGACCTGGTGGGCCACTGTGAGCACTTTGGCTTTAGTTGAGTGAGATGGGGAGACACGGTGGGGTTTAGAGCAGAGGGCTGATATGGGATGAAACACTTTTGGAAAACAGGGACCCTATCTTACCTCCGTAAAGTGCTAGGGCCAGCATATTCCCTGGAGCATGGGAAATGCTTAAAAAATTTGAACAGAATTGCAGTACATTCTTAAAAAAAATACGGCACTGGGGCGCCTGGGTGGCTCAGTCCGCTGAGCAACTGACTCTTGATTTCAAGCTCAGGTCATGATCTCAGGGTGGTGGGATCAACCTTGTGACTGGTTCTGTGCTCCAAGGGGAGTCTGCTTTAGGATTTCCTCTCCTCCTATCCATCTGCACCTTCCCCTACTCATACTCTCTCTCTCTCAAATAAATAAATAAATCTTTAAAAAAATAAACAAACATGGCACTGTCCCAGGTCATTGATAAAAACATTAGTTGTATCTATTAAATTAAAATTTTTATTTTAAAGTCTCATTGTTTACATGCTGTCCAAAACTTAGATGCCCATGGTCTTGGAGCTCATTCCCCAAAGGGTTTTTGATGAAAACCAGATCTTTTGATCTTTCTATAACATTGATACATTTTATTTACATTGCCCTATAGCTCAGCAATCTCTGTGTCTACTTTGCATCTCTGCCTGGCCCAGACTGATTGGCTTTTTTTTTTTTTTTTTTGGGAGAGGAAAGGCCCGGGAAAAAGGGGGGGGGGGGGCAGAGGGGGAGGGAGAGAGAGAATCTCAAGCAGGCTCCCCGCTGAGAGTGAGGATCTTGACCTGAGCTGAAATCAAGAGTCAGACATTTAACAGACTGAGCCGCGCAGGCGCCCCCTGATTGGCTTTTAATAGTTTGGTCCCAGTCCTCAAACTGTGAAGAATATTAAGCATATTGAGATGTGAATTGTATTAGTAATCCAGACCATTATCATTAAAATCCCTAGGAAATCATGAAGTCAAAATAACTTTTGGAAAAAAAAAATAGCTTTCCTCCTCTGTCCCTAGCTGACATACTTTCATGGAGGACTTATCTTTGATCTGCTGTGTTTATTATCTTTGGTTTGTTTGGCATGGGTTCCCTTGTCAAGGCTGGAAGCCCACTACAGCTTGAGGAAGAAGGATAAATGAAGCTCTAGTTGTGAATTCCCAGAATCTCTTACAGAAATTCCAAAACTACCTTCTTCCAAAGGGTTGTACTACTTTGGAAGCCTGGCTGGGGAGTCCCCAAGAGAGGCAGCCTGCTTTAGGACTGGAGCTTTGGGTTTCAAGTCTGAGCATAGGATTCCTTCTCCAGGTCACACCCCCCTCCAGCTGTGTGACCTTGGGCAAGTCAATTCCACTCCTAGTGTAAAGGGAGGAGAAAGAAGCATTCACTGAGCTCCTTTCATGGGCTCAGAACTGGGCCAAGTGCTAAGGATGCATAATAACCTAATCCGTAGAACAACTCCATGAGATGAATATTTCTCCATCTTGTAGGAAACAAAAAGGAGGCTCAGAGAGCTTCAATAAGGGGCTCAAAGACACAGAGCTGGGTTTTAAAACCAGAATCATCATGTCTCCAAAGGCCACACATTTGTGGTACCTTCTTCTTAACTGGCACTTATTCTCTGTAAGATGAGTTCATGGGTTGTCATCTGAGGTGCTTCCAGCTCCGAGTGGGGCTGGACTCTGATAGCACAGGAATCCACTGCATAGTGCAATCGTGTGCATATTCAGTCCTGCTCCTCCCCTGACCAGGACTTCCCATTTGTAAAGGCTGGTCCTGCCTCCCACCTGATACTCACATTCACTTCTCATCAGTCCTCTGCTTCATCCCGGCACTTTTCACTTTTGTCTCTCTCAACTTGCTCATTTGCCTCTTATCCTTCCTCAAAGCCCCTTTCTTTCTCTCCACCCTCTTGCTATTTCCTCCTCACAAATATCCCTGCGCAAAGCTCTCCTTCTCTTTTTTCCAAGCTTATCTCACTTTTACCTGGAAGCTTTCCTGGTTAGATAAATTATCTGAATGGCTTTGAAACAAGTCATTTCAGTCTGCATTTTGTTCTCGTTTGTAAAATGAGAGAGCTGCATTGGATGGTCTCCCTAGCCCCTTCCAGCGCCAGAGTTCTGTGATTACAAATCAATCTGATCTCTTCCTTTCCCTGGTATTCCCTCTGCAGCTGTGGACTTTGTTTTCCTATTAGCTTGATTTGCAGTTTCCACCATGCTACTTTGTTTTTTATTCTTGGGTTGTTGCCATGTGCAGCACTTAGGTATTCTATCTAGACTGGAAACTCCTGGAAAGGAGGAATCATGTGACTTTCTCCTCTGTATCCCCTCCACTCCCATTGCCAGGACAAGACAAATCCATGAACTCGGGGGTTATTCAAACAGTGCCATCAGTTGTCAGATAGATGACAGATGGCAAGGCTCATCTGGAGCCTTGGTTTTTGGGTGTCCCTGCCATGTTTCTGCCACCCACCTTTTTGAAAGGTATCTTTAGGGGCACCTGGGTGGCTCAGTCCGTTAAGCGACTGCCTTTGGCTCAGGTCAGGATCCCAGGGTCCTGGGATTGAGTCCTGCATCGGGCTCCCTGCTCAGCAGGGGAGTCTGCTTCTCCTCCTCCCCTTGCTCATGCTCTCTCTCTCTCACTCACTCTCTCTCTGTTTCAAATAAATAAATAAAATCTTTAAAAATAAATAAGTAAATAAAGGGTATCTTTAGTTACCCATTTGTCTGAGAATTAGGTCTTTGCTGTTGCCTTTTCTACGATTGGCTCTATTCAACAAACTGGCTAAATCTATGTCTATGCCCTGGACTGGGAGGAGTGATCTAGATGTCCCCTGGGTTTCAGGAATAAACTTTGGGTCCTCTTGGTCTGATGGGTTGCATACCACTTTCAGGCTCATCAGGGGATCTGTCAGCACCATTATCGTTCGATTTAAGTGTTTTTTTTTTTTTTTTTTTTTCCCCTAAATGCTGCTGTCTGCAGGGTCTGATGTCTGTATTGTGGTGGTAGAAGGCAAGTTTTATTTATTCAGTCATTTATTCAAAAATAATTTTACTGACTACTTAGTATGTGTCAGAAACTGGGGGTAAAAAAGATAAGTAAAACCTGGTTCTTGCCCTTAAGAAATACTTGGGCTCCCAAAGAAATTGATAATAAAATATGACTTTGATGCAGTGAGATACTCTGTCATAAAGGTATAGTCAATGAGAAGGAGCAACTCCCGAGGAGCTAGGGATTGGTTATAACTAAAGGAATCACAGATGTCACAGCAGAGGTGAACTTAGGGCTAAACCTGAGTGAGATTTGGCAGCAAAAGGCCAGAGGGCATTCTAGGCAGAAGGAACAGCTTGCACAAAGGCATGGGGTGAAGGGGCTGGTGAAGATAAGATTAAAAAGGTGGGTGGGGGCTGGATGGTAAGAGTCTATATATGTCCTAGGGAGGAAGATGCAGGCCAGTGGCCCTCCGACTTTACTGGGTTGAAGGCTCATCCACGGAGCTGGCTGAATATACAGCTTTCTGGGACCCACCGATCTGATTCAGTTAGTTTGAAGTGGGGTTCAAAAGATCTTTAATGTGAGCCGGCTTCCCAGGTGATCCTGATGTAGACAATCTGCTAATCACTTTAAGCAGACATTATTGTTTTGCACATGGCAATCAGAAATACCAAAGAGTGACATCAGAAAGACAAATCTAACAGTACCGTGGGTGAAGAGAGGAAGCAAGTCTCCATGTGGGATGGTCAGTTAGCAATTCATTGTGGTGGTTCACTTGAGAAATACCCAATGCCTGAACTATGGCAGCAGGTGGTGGTAACGCAGAGAACCCAGTGGAGAAAGCTCTCCGAGGTTGAACGGACAAGCATGAGTGAAGGAATGGAAGTTGTGGGAGGGGGAGACAGGAATCACAGGTGCTTCCAGGTGTCCTCACTAGACTAATTAGGAGCTGGGGGTGCCATTAACAGAAAGTGAAATGCATTTGAGGGAGAAGATAAAACGTGTGGTGTAGGACTTACTGAGGTTTTGTAGAATCTACAAATAAAGATTTAATTCAGATTTGCATTTGGGAATTATGAGCATGTTGAGATGAAAGTTGAAGCCATGGGATTCTGTGAGATGACTCTGGAAGAGAGACTAGAGAAAGACAAAGACTATGCCTTTAAGAGAAAGGCAGAGGGGAGAGGCCTATACCCTAGACTGTAGGTGAGCAGCTCAAGGCAAGTAAGGGGAGGGGAGAATTTTAGGAAGGACTTTTCCAGCATCAAGTTGGGACTGAAACACAGTTTGCTCCCTAGAGGCAAAGAGGGGCATTGCAGCAGAGAGCCCAATGCAGAGCTAGAAGACAAGGGGAGAGTCCACCTGCCGGTGAGCGCTAAGGAGTGTGTCCTGATGGAGGGACAATGCTGATGTGTGTGTGCACGCACGTGCACTTGTGTGTATGTGTGACTATGAAATACGTGTTCATTTATGCAATACGTATCTAACAGTGTGTGCCACGCCTTTGACAATCCCGTGAGCAAGGTGGAGGAAGGACAGCCAAAGTGTGCAGCACACCCAAGGAACAAGAGTCAGGGAGTAAGGGAAAATGAGAGCCAGGCGCTGGAAGCAGACAATGGCCTAGACGAATCCAGCGAGGGATCCTGATACACAATGGTGGCCACAGGAAGTTGACATGGCCAGGATGAGGCCAATTGGAGCGGACAGTAGTACCAAGTGCCACAGAGGGGCTAGAAAGACCAAGAAATGGCCTGCATATTGCCATTTGGGTGACCTTTCACAGAGTGTTTTCTTTGGAGCTCAGCTGAGGAGTGGGCAGAATGTGAGGGGAGGAGGAGAGAGGCTGTGATTCTTGAGTTGGGAGCAGGGATGGGATAAGGCTAGGCAAGGCGTGCATGAACCTTATTGGTACAACATGAGGACCTAAGAGGACTTGTTTGGACAACTTGCAATTTCAAAAATTAGTTTTTGTCCTAAGAGGTTATTAAAACTGAAAAGTACCATAATATGCTTTTCTGCAATATTTAAATAGCTTCTTATCCTGACAGTTGTTAATACTTGCTTCTCCAGGAATTCTAGGCCTTTGGCAGTAAACCAAGTAAATATTCTAAAATAGAAAATAAAATTGCCCTTTATTATTGCTCAGATATACTCAGTATTCTGAGTACCGAATACTCAGATTCAGGTGTGTGTGTGTGTGTGTGTGTGTGTGTGTGTGCATGCACGTGTGCGCACATGTGCAGATTTGGAGTGTGTCTGTTTGTGTTCGTTTGAGTAACTGAAATATTTCATGTTCTATATGTCAGGCAATGTAGGTGCTAGCATATACCAGTGAGCAGAAAAGATACGGGGGAGCCAGATGACCTTATGCAGGGATAGGCTGGTAACTTGGCTCTCTGGCGGGTACAGAGGAAGGCCTGATTGTAGCATTTGCCAATTACCCTGGTGTAAATACTCTCGCCATGGTTGATTTCAAACTACCAGCATAACGTCACTGAGTGTGGAACTGGGGGGAGAGATTTGCCCAATCTGTTCTTGCATGCAGTACAAACCAGCTCCAACACACCAATGATCCTTTATGAAGCCAGAGAAATAATTATGACAATAATAATTCCTTTGACTTATTGGTCTGTTTGTGGTTCCCCAAGCACTCTAATCTATTTTTCATTACCTGCACAGTACCTTGAGTGTGATTTGAAGAGTATAGAAAATCTCTTTGGCTGGCTGCAGGCCTTAAATTACCACCAAGGAAACTCTTTGTAACATTCACAAACAGAGACCATGTCTTTTAAGGAATAGAGTACAGGCTATATTAATGTGGATAACCCAGGATCAGACAAGAAAGATCTTGATTGTGGGATATCATTGGAGAGAGAAGATCTGAAAGAGAGATCAGAGGGGGAGAATGAGGATTGGGTAGCAAGTAAGGAAGATGTTCAAAAGAGAGATCCAAGATATTAAAGATATAATTTTTCCTACTTCATAATCTTGCTAGGGCCTGGCCTGCTCCTAGATCACAGATCTTGCCAAATATAGTTCATGCTCCATTATCCACTCTAATGGAAGAAAGTTGGACAACGTAATTCAAAACAAAGGACAACCTTGAAATATAAGTACAATTGGATTTCCAGAGGATATAATGCTTGTTTCTTGGTATCTTTACCATCCTGGGAAATGGTTTACCTGTTCCTCCTCTGGAACTTAACTTACTCATGGCATGGAGGGAACTGAGAAAAACCATATGATTAGTGCCGATCTAGATTTTTGTTTTATACCAGTAAGTGTGGGATTGGGGTGGTTATGTTTCCTCATAAGCAATTTAATAAAGTTTTATTTAACAGTTGTTTTTTATTAGAAGGTGAAAAACTCTCATCTTAGAAAATGAGAATACTTTTCCTGAGAGTAACATATTTAATTCACTTGGCCATAAGCTTTAAAGTATTGTCTGTGTGTGTGTGTGTGTGCATGTGCCCGTGTGCCCAACTTCAATTGCCGTTGACTACTGGAGAAATCAATATCTAGCCACTGGCGGTTGTGGGCTGTTATCACTTGGTGACAGTTGATATATTGGTGGCCAGCAATGAGGAGAATGGTGGGTGTGTATCCTGTCAATTTTTTGCACATATTTTATCTGTACAAGTACAGCGGCTCTGCATTCCCTTTGTCATTTCTGTCCTTGAAAGTAGGAGTTGATAAATGACAATAACTTTTAGCCCACCAAACTGCATGCTTCTCTCCATCCCGTGGTTCCGTTTCAGGGTAGGGAGAGAGAAAGAAAACCTCTAATCCCGGGTGGAAGCTGGGGGTGTTGGGAGGGGAGGAGCCAGATGACCATAGAATGGGGTAGGAAATGCAAGCCAAGTGGTGGCTTCAGTGAAAAAGGCTGTTCTGATGATGCCACAAACGCATAAGATGAAGTTCGTTTCCTTGGTTGGCATTAATGGGAAACGATTTTTTTCTTATCCTATCTAGGCTCTGCGGCCCCAGCCCCCACCAATCCGATCAATGACCCACTTTGGCTTTTTCCCTTCAGTGCTTTTTGCTTCCATTTCTTCTAGTCAGTGCTTTACTGCCTTCACTCCATTCCGGGATTTTATTACCTCGGGATAAACAACACCTTCCTGATTTTATTACCTCACCTGTGCCGATCATAGTAGTATCTAAAATCTGGGTAGTGTTCACCGTTGGCTAAGGACTTTCCCTTACCTTGTCTCATGTAATCCCAATGCACGCCTGTGAGATGGGAAACTGAGGCTCAGAGGGCTAGGTGATTTGCTGGGGCTGACAGGGTTTGCAAGTGGGGATGAACCTTACATTGGCACCAGCCCCAACCAGAGCACAGCCAGCCTGTATCTGTGCCCCTAGCCTCTCCTTGTTCAGGTCTAATTTGTATCCAGCTGCTAGAACAATCATCCCGTAAACTCTTACTTCCTGTAAGAACGGCTAACTCCCTTGGCCTCTTTGCCCACAATCCCCTGAGCACTCCCGTGTGCACTGAACAACCACTGGCCACTGGTTTCCTCCTACACTGGACGCCGTACTTCCCTCACCCTTGTTGAATGTACGATCAGGTACAATCCCTACATCTTTTCCATGAAAACTTTTAACTTGTTTCGTCAAGTGACAGTAAACACTGACAATATTGAAGGAAAACTGCCTATCAGAAAAATGCCAAAATCTGTTCATGAACACACCCGGGATGTGCCAGAAGTATAAAATGCACATTGGATTTCCAAGACAGTACAAAAGAAGAATACAAAATATCTCCTTAAACATTTTATATCATTACAGGTTGAAATGATAAGAGTTTGGATACATTGGGTTAAATAAAATAAGTTACAATTAATTTCACCTGTTTCTTTTGAAGGTGACTAGTAGAAAATGTAAAGTTACATGTGCGTTTTGCCTTGTATTTTTATTGGATATTACTGCTTTAGAGAGTCGTGTTTATTGATTCTTCATAAGACGCTCAATGACACTTTTTTTTTGAGAGGGAGAGGATGGGTGGCGGAGAGGGAAAGAGAGAATCTTAAGCAGCCTCTACTCCCAGCTCGATCTCACAACGCTGAGATGACGACCTGAGCCAAAATCAAGAATTGGACGCTTAACCGACCGAGCCACCCAGGTGTCCCATCAATGACATTTTCGCAGAAACACTTGCTCTTTCCTTTTTGACTCATGTTTCTTAACTGTACTTCCTATGAAATGAAGTTACATAATTATAGTGAGAACAGTGATAACAATCAGGTTTGAGGGCAAGCATGCCTGCATTTTGGCCTGGTCACTTGTCAAGTTGTAGGAGCAGAAATCCACAGATAATCTAGAGTCACTTCCTTGTGCCTTTGGGTACCATGGTGTCAGTCAGTATGCTGAGCAGAGCAGAAGGTGAGTGTGGCTTATTTGGCAAAGCAGTGAAGATTGGTCACAGAGCTCTCCCTCAACTCTAATCCTGAACAGCATCTTGGAGATGCTCCGTTTCTGATATGTTGTTTTAAAATGACAACATGACAACTCTATTTTCCGTTAACTTTTTTGACACCCTCAGAATTGTAGACTTGAAAAATGAAATTTAGGAATATCCTGATTAAGCGGAGAACAGATTCATTTCGGTTTAGGAAAATGAAAGACGCAACCAAGTGGGTAATGGTCGTCTCAATAAAAGTGGCTCATGTGGCTAGGCTATTTGGGGTAGGAGGTTGTCCATATCCTCCTAACAAATTCGTAGGCTTGCTAGCAAGTTAATAGGCTGTTTTGGTTTGCTTTCTGGTTGCAAGGGTAAGGAAGAGGCAGTAGCTTTCTTGGAGAGGAATCTGTTCTGGGTCAGGATCTGGCCTGCAGGATAACGTCATCCCCATCCCTCTGACTCCATCGTGGTCTGCTGGAGTCATGCTGAAGTGCTCACTTCCATATAAGAAGACAGCTTGCTTCACCCACAGCCTTGTCTGTATAGAAGGGATAAATAGTTTGCAAGTTACATTATGTCTGCAAGGCATGTGAGAGAATTGTGGAATCCACGATCCAGCTGTGACTAGGGCGAGCATTATGAATTGCCTCCTGTGTGCTGGGGGCGGGGATGGGTTGGCTTGGGGAAATGAAGAATACAAGCGGTTGATAAACACTGCTCCAGCCATGCCTTACTTCCCTTGCCTGACAGCACCTCGCGTGGCCGAGGGTCGTTGCATAAAGTCTGTGCATGAAGCAATGCAGTTCTAGTGTCTCAAGAACCTGTCATGTGCAAACAAGTCTGAGCTCCCTGGACATTATTGTAGTAGAAGCAAGACAAGTGTTATCGCTTCCACAACCCTCTCCAATAGGACTTTCTCCCCCAGTACCCAGTGTGATGGAACGGGAGATTTAGCCTAGATGAAGTGGGGTCATGGAGCTCTAACCCCGACTGAAGCAAATGGCAAGGCTGGTCCACCGACTCCTTGAGGCCACTGAACTGAATGGCGTTAGGAACATGCACCAAAAGCCGATTTCAGGGAAAGAACATTTGTGCGGAGATGAGTTTTGCTGAGCACTGTTCGTTTGCTTGCAAACAATAACAAAGAAAATAATAATCAGAAGAGAGAGTGGCTACCTTTTGCCCTACTCTGTTTTGTAATAAATAAATGAACCAAACATATTAAATTTCTATGGTCCTGTTTATGTGAGAGCAGTTCTGCTCTGTAGGTTCCCTCCAGGGAGATGTGAGAGACACCAGGCTGCAGATTGGAAGAGGCTGTGCTGAGGAAAAATGATCAAGGTCATTAGGGCCTTGCAGAAATTAGGAGTGAAGTGCCCTGCCTCACGCTCTCCCTCAGCCTCCTCAGAACTGACCTGAATCCCTGGAGAGCTAGGAGACCACCCCCTCCCCAACTCCTTCTCCTCACATTCCCACCCCGAGCCCGGAGTTTGAGAATCGGAGGCTTGGATTTATGGATCTCCCCTGAAAGCCAGCCCTGAGTCTTCACATAAACACGAGGGGAGGCCTCAGTGTAGTTCAGGTCGTGAGGAGCCCTAGCCTATGAGTCGCCTTGCTTCTTGGCTGTAACGTGAGGAGTGGCAGAGGGAAGTGGGATCTTATTGAAGAATCAGCGAAACGTCAAGAAGGAAATGATATTCAACATTGACACAAACGGTTTTCCTTAATTTTCAGTGTGTGCGAAGTATCTTGTGATCTGTTTCTGCATCCCAAGCCCGAGAAAGGGGAGGCACCTATGTCTTTGTCGCGATTCACAGGCTCTTATCTGTGTCAATCTTAAATCTCTAATTCTCAAACTGCGGCCAAGTGAGATACTAAGACTACTGGGTAGAGGCAGCTTACAAATGGTCAAATAATTAATGCTAAAAAAAATTTACAATGTAAATAGGCTAGTCAAGACTGTGACAAATCTGAGAAAAAGAGCTCAGATAAATTGCCTGGCATGGTTGTCAGAGGCGGGCTGGGAGGGATGGGGTGGCTGGGTGATAGACATTGGGGAGGGTATGTGTTATGGTGAGCGCTGTGAATTGTGTAAGACTGATGAATCACAGACCTGTACCCTTGAAACAAATAATACATTATATGTTAATAAAAAAATAAAAAAATAAAAATAATGGCACCGCATTAACTGTATCATTATTATTGCAACTATTTATTGTGTTTCAGGACTGGTTAGATGCTTTGTATAGAACACTTTATTGAATTTAGTCCTTACAAGAGTCCAAAGAGGGAGGTATCAGTATCCATGTTATTCAGGTGAGGACACTAATGTTTAGAGAGGTAAGGTCATTTGCCCAAGGTCATCGAGCTTGGAAATGATGGAACTGGGATTTTAATCTGCTTTTACGTTGAGACTATAGTACATGGTTTTTCTTTTTTAAACCAATATTTCAAACAAGAGTCAAAATAAAACCAGAAAAGTCCAAAAGCTGATTTATAACCTAATTTCTTCTTGGCCTTCGCGATGCTGAGTGGAAATTGCTGAGTCTTTAGTATGGAAGGGGCATTTGAAGTGTAATACAGAAGATCCCGCTGCCAGGAGTTGTCTCATATTTACCTTTAAACTCTAATGACCCAGAGCTCCAGCCCTGGTGTCAATTTATTAATCACCCCTACGTGCCAGGTACTGCAGGTCCTTTTTCTTGATGGAGAGTGCTAGTTTTACAGTTGACAAAGCACACTTGCTTACATAAATCCCTACACCGAATCCTGGACCCAACTCAGCATTCGTGGGAGAACAGGAACCTAAGGCTCAGAAAAATTCAGATACAGATTTAGGAAGTGGAAAAGAAAGGACCCAGATGAGATCTTCTGCTCCCCATCTGAGAGCTAACTTGATTCCTTCATGCTCATTCATGAGGGATGCACACAGAGTTCATTCATACCATGTAACTTATCCTCTCTCGTTTTTAGCCATAACAAACCTGCCTTGAAAAAAAAATTATGTGCTTTCTGATACCTCTTTTGAATTGAGCTTCTCAGCATAAATAGGGCCAGTTTGAACTGCCTTACTGTGTACATTGCTAATTTGTATGTGCTAAACACATGCCACCTTTTTTTCTTAAAAATTACTGTCCAGTTAGAATGACCGGACTGTACTTTTCCACTCTCTTTGAATCTATCTGTAGGATCTAACAGTGCTTAAAATGATTTAATTAGTTGCCTCCTTGAATATGGTCTTCATCCAGTTTTCTTTCTTTTTAGACTTGGGCTCTACAAGATCAAGGTATTAGTTAGCATCCCTAGGGATCCTGAATGGTCCACATGGCTTTCTATGTGATGCCTGTATTTGTGACTATCCTATCTTCCTTATTCCTTGAAGACATGCATCCCCCTCAATTGGTGTAGCACTTTGCTGCCTTCATCATAGGTATTGTTTTAAAATATTTTTTTAAAGATTTATTTACTTATTTTAGAGGGCAGGGAGGGGCAGAGGAGAGTGAGAGAGAGTCTTAAGCAGACTTCGCACTGAGCATGTAGCTCGACATGGTGCTCAATCTCACATGACCCTGAGATCATGACCCTGAGTCAAAACCAAGAGTCCTACACTTAACTGACTATACCACCCAGGTGTCCCTAAAATGTTTTTTTTCTACTAAATCTCTTCTTTGTATTTTTCATTATGGAAAATTTCAAACATATACAGAAGTAGAGAGATTGCTATAATAAAGCCAATGTACCCAACTTCAAAAGTGATCATTACATGGACAATCCTCCTTCATCTGTACTCCCACCCACCCTCTTCCAACAGGATGATTTTGAAGTAAATCTCAAATATCATAGCATTTCATCTATAAATATTTCATATGCATCTCCGGAAAATGAGGACTGCTTTAAAAAGCATAACCACAACAGGAAGGCAACACCAAAATAAATAGTAATTCTTTAATATAATTAAAAATGCATTCATTGTTCATATTTCACTGGGTGTCTTTTAAATTGTTTTATTTTGTTTATTTGAATTGGATTCCAAAAAAGGTTCCAGCTGTGTCATTGGTTGATATATCTCTTTAAATGTGTTTTACTTTATAGATTTCCTCTCTGTCTCATTTTTTTTTCCTTGTCATTGATGTTGAAGAAACTGGCTATTTGGCTGTAGAGTTTCCATAATGGATTAAATTCTGCAGAGATCACTTCTAGTTTGACGGCTCTTCTCAGATGGGCCCACCCTGGGAGGTTCTCCAGTGAGGACCTGGAGGTGGTTTTGAGTTCTGTTTTCAGGGCTATTTAAAGCCTCCTTGCCTTTCTTCTACTTTGTCTTGCATAAGTGCTGATACTGTGAGGATTTGGGAGCTATTGGTGGTTTGTCTCCACATTAATTGTATTTGAGAGTTTGTAGGGATACCTTTTTATCTTATTTTCTTGTAGCAGTTTTTGTTTGTTTGTTTAAGACAACTTTATTCCTGCTCAGTGTTCTGCATTTATTTTATTTTAAAGATTTTATTTATTTATTTGTCAGAGAGAGAGAGAGCACAAGCAGGGGGAGTGGCAGGCAGAGGGAAAGGCAGGCTCCCTGCTGAGCAAAGAGCCCAATGCAGGAATCGATCCCAGGACCCTGGGATCATGACCTGAGCCGAAGGCAGATGCTTAACCAACTGAGCCACCCAGGTGTCCCTCTTATAGCAGTTTTTAAATGAATCTTTGACTTTACTATTCTAGTAGTTCCATTTTTTAAATATATCAGATTGAACATTTTTAACACCAAAAAATAACAATAAAACTCATTCAGATTTAGGTGAGAGGCTGCCACTTCATTGAATACCTTGATTTTCTTTTGCCACTACTCAGAATATGTAAAAATGTACCCGTGAACGTGCACTGGGACCAAATTGATCAATATCATCCCTCTTTGTTCTGGTATGTTTTCTGATGGATGATATCCAATGGTTAGACCTGCAGTCAACACATCAAACGTCTATGCATGTACACATGTATGTATGGTTGTGTGTATGTTTGTGTGTATGTGTGTGTTTAAGAAACCTGTGCCAATATTGACCCCAGATTTTTCTCAATTTTGAGAGGCTGAGCTTTTGTACTGTAGGATGGTGGGACAATTGGTGGTTTCTGAGTCTGTGTAGACATTCGTGAAGTTGCTCTCCTTAACCTACACATGTAGTAGTCTCTGTAGGGGAATTGTAAACATCATCTGAAATTTACATCCCTTGGATCTTTGTAGTCGTAGCCTAGATTCTTTACATAGATCAAGATACACATTCATTATCAAAGGATTCTGAGAAGACAAGAGGTAGCAGCATAGTTTTTGAATTTCTTCCTAACACAGAGAAAATAGATAGTAAAACTGAAATCCTATGTACAACATTTACAATAAAACTAACCGGGTGTCCTCTTGAACCCCAAAAGTCAATTGGGTAGAGAGAAACCAGCAAAAGGCCCAAAACTTACATGGAATCAATGTCTGTTCAGGAGGAGGCAAAGGAAAGCAATGGAGTATTTAGTAAATCTGAGAAGAGGAAAACCCAAAATAGCCAATAAGTATTCACTGAAAATTTCAGAGTCTAATTTGAGAACAGCAAATAAAATTTGGACAGCTTTTGTGACGTTATGGCAATGGGCTCATAATGAGGTCTCCAAGGTGTGGAAGAGTCTGGGTTCTGTGAATTCTTGAAACTTGTCATCTTTTTCAGGACAGCACCTCATATGGAGGAGAAACCGTTGGAGATGGGATCAAACTTAGCTAAGACAGAGGCAGTAGAAACAATAGAAACAGAATGTACAGATAAAATGGGGAAGGGGAAATAGAGCACGGAAGTCTCAAATGGCAAGCTTCATATTTTTGAACAATACCTCAAAACAACAGAAAAGGGAACTCTATAAGTTAGAAAAGCCACCTTGAACCACACCTCTTTTGTTTTTTATTTTTTCTATTATGTTATGTTAATCACCATACATTACATCATTAGTTTTTGATGTAGTGTTCCATGATTCATTGTTTGCATATAACACCCAGTGCTCCATGCAGAGTGTGCCCTCTTTAATACCCATCACCATGCTAACCCATCCTCCTACCCCACTCCCCTCTAGAACCCTCAGTTTGTTTCTCAGAGTCCATAGTCTCTCATGTGAACCACACCTCTTTTTAAAGTTCAAGAAACTAACTTCACATAAAAGTGAACAACAGGGAAATATCAAGATCATTCGTCAAAGTTATGAGCAAAAAGGGGCAAAAGCAGAATAACATCCCTAAATACAGTGAAAGTAGAGCTGAAAGTTATATTTACAAAACAGATCAAAACTGAAACATACTATTTCAAAATAAGCTCAATGACATCAAGAAATGGATACAAAACATGACAAAGCTACACAAATTAGAACCAGAGTTCAGAACGTGATGATAGAAGTCAGAAAAGCATTAGAAACTAAAGAATCATAATGTCAGAAAAGAAGACTAGAACAGAAAAATTGCTAAAGATTGTGCCTTAAGGTAAACGGAAACCGAAAAATAGGAACATTTTAAAAATAAAAGAGAAACAGCTACAGATAAAAAGGATTCCATGAAAATGGCAAATACTGAAGAAAGGCAAAGAGGGTCCAATGTACGGATAATTAGAACTCTTGAAAAAGAAAACCGAAACAAGAGAACATAGCAAATGTTAAACTGTAAGTGAAGAAACTGTCCTGAAATTTAAAAAAAAAAAAAAAAAAAAAAATATATATATATAGTTTTGAACTACATATTGAAAAAGCAATTGCATAATAGCTGAGAATATCAACTCAGAGAGATACACGTGCCAAGACATATTCTACTAAAACTGCCTGAGGTGACAATAAAACAAATAAACCAAAAATTTCCTTCCACCATCTTGACAAAAAGAGAAAGTGATTTATGAGGTAAAAGTTAGATTATTACCAGAATTTCAACAGCAGCACCTTTTGCTAGACGAAAATGGAGTGACATATTTAATGTAATCAAAGAAAGAAAATATGAGCCAAATATAATTTATATCAATTAAAACTTATTTCAGTACAAAGGGCATAGAAAAAATGTTATCAAAATGTAAGACCTCAGGGAATATGTTCTTGTCTAGCATTCCTGGGAAATCTGCTAGAAAACAAACCTTCAATATATAAAATGACTAGAGACAAATTACTGGTAATTGCTGGTGGTGATACTTAAATATATATTTACTTATAGACTGTAGACTAAAGGTGAACTAAGAAGAGAGAGAATATAATATGTAATGGCTATATATGTAGATACAGTAAAATAGAAATAAAATGGGGGAAGGTTGGAGAAAGCAAATGCAAAAGAAGTTTTAACTTAGAATGGTTTTGTTGAGACTGTTCAGTAGTTAATATGTGATAAAGCACATAAGTAACTGTGGGCTACTCTATTTCTATCACCTCTTATATCCTTGAAAACCAGGAGTCTTGGTATGGAAGAAAGGGGACACATATCATACAGAAAGTTAAGAAAAAAACCCTGTGAACTATATATTAGAAGTACCAGTATGGGTCAATGCATATAAATATATAAACACATTTATTGCCTTTAAATCTGACAAGAGAAAGAATGAAACATTTTTCATACTTTTCCTGTATGAAATACAACACAGGATGTAAATATATGAAATATAACAAATAACATATAGAAGTGTATTATTGTAGAATCATTCCATTGAATAACGGAAGAGGATAATGATAGAATATCATCATTGAGAGATGTAGTAATTGAACATCAATGGCTGCTAGCCTTAGAAGGAAAAGAAAAACCAGACATAATGGACCTTCTGATGAAAGAACACACCACCGCCACCTATACTTTTGTCAAAAGAATTGAACCTGAGTTTGGTCCAGTGTCTAGATCCAGCTGCACCTTTGTAGGAAATGTAGAGGACGGAGGAAATGCTGAATGGCAAGCTGTGAGTTGTCAAAGAGAACTAGAGCTGGACACAAGTTAGAGCAGTAAAAACGGATTTTATTCAGAACTATTACAATAGGGGAAAAGAGACTTAGTATAGAACTGAGCTGGATTCCAAACACAACAATAAGTGGGGATTTATAGCCAAGGAGCAGGGTGAAGGGATTGGTAGATGGAAATGTATTAAGAGGAGACATCATCAGGTGGAGGGTTGGGGGATTCTTGCTAAACCGGCCTAACACGATTCTGGTGAGGACAGTCCAAGGTGGTCAGATATCAAGAGTGGAGGCATTCTTGCTAACCCAACTTACCAGGATTCTTGCTATAGCTGGACTGGACAGGCTACATGACAGAGCCCAAGGACAAGGAATAGTCAAAAAGAGGGCCCTGAAAAGTCTGTCTAAAGTTTGGTCAAGAAGACAGTCTTTTTCCAAGTGTGCAATTAGCTATATCTAGACTGTGGGAACTACAGATTAGATGGCCTTGGCTTTTGACAAATAAATTGTAAAGGAAAAAAAAAGGGGGGTTGGAGGGAGGCTTGTAAATTAAAAGACAAAAATAAAAAATAAAATATAAGCAATACTAAATGGTTGAGACTAGGGATATACACATGGTATAGTGGTTGAATAGTAATCCCCAAAAGACATATTCAAGTCCTCATCCCTAGTACCTGTGGATGTGACATTATTTGAAAATAGGGTCTTTGCAGATAAGTTAAGGATATTGGGATGAGGTCATTTCGGATTCAGAGTATGCCCTAAATTGGTGACTGCTATCCTTACAAGGAAAAGGAAAGGGAGATTTTAGACACATAGGCACACAGGAAAAGGCCATGTGAAGACAGAGGCAAGATGAGAGGGCAGCCACAAGTCAAGGAATGTCAAGGATTGCCAGCAATATAGGAGGCTAGGAGAGAGGCCTGGAATAAATTCCTCTTAAAGTCTTCAGAAGGAATAAACTCTGCCAACACCTTGATTTGGGACTTCTGGACTCTAAAACTGTGAGAGAACAAATTTCTGTTATTTTAAGGTACCTACTTTGTGTTAATTTGTGATGGTAGACCTAGGAAACTAAGACACTTGAATTTATCAAGAAATACAAAAAACTGATTACCAGGCAAATCAGAATTACTTCCTTGTGCAGGAAGGAAGCTGGGATTAGAATGGGGTGCATGGGGTGCCTGGGTGGCTCAGTTAAGCATCTGCCTTAGGCTCAGGTCATGATCCTAGGAATCTGGGATCAAGTCCCGCATTGGGCTCCCCGCTCAGTGGGGAGTGTGCTTCCTCTCCCTCTTTCCCTCCCCCTGCTCATGCTCTCTCTCTCACTCTTTCTCTCTCTCTCAAATAAATAAATAAAATCTTCTTAAAAAATCTTAAAAATAAAAAAATAAAAATAAATTAAAAAAAGAATGGGGTGCATCGAGGCTTTACGCAGAGGCTGAAAATTTCTGTTCTTGATCTAGCTGGTGGAGACAACAGTGCCTTCCTTACAATACTTCCTTGAGTCCTACAATTGTTTTATGTGGTTTTCTATTTCTGGGTTCTAGTCTCAATAAAGAAGTTTTTAAGGTCCACACACAATTCATCTGTGGCTCCACCCCCATATATATAATTCCTGCCATTCTTTCTAGAAGGAAATTACATTTATCTGAAGATTTATTTTTAATTCCAACATATTTAATATATAGTGTCATATTAGTTTCAAGTGTGGAATATAGTGATTCAACAATTCTATACATTACTCAGTGCTCATCATGATAAGTGTATTCTTAATCCCCTTTACCTATTTCCTTCTATTCCCCCCCTTTGGCATCCACCAGTTTCTTCTCTACATTTAAGAGTCTGTTTTGTCATTTGTCTCTTTTTTACTTATTTTGTTTCTTAAATTCCATATATGAGTGAAATCACATGGTATTTGTTTTTCTCTGACTGGCTTATTTCACCTAGCATTAAACCTTCCAGATCCATTCATGTTATTGCAAATGGCAAGATGTCATTCTTTTTTTTTTTTTTTAAGATTTTTTATTTATTTATTTGACAGAGAGAGACACAGTGAGAGAGGGAACACAAGCAGGGGGAGTGGGAGAGGGAGAAGCAGGCTTCCCGCTGAGCAGGGAGCCCGATGCGGGGCTCGATCCAAGAACCCCAGGATCATGACCTGAGCCGAAGGCAGACGCTCAAAGACTGAGCCACCCAGGCGCCCCAAGATGTCATTCTTTTTTTATGGCTGAGTAATAGTCCATCATATTCCATATTCCATGATATATATATATATATTTATATATTCCCATACTCTTTATCCATTTTTCTATGGATGGACACTTGGGTTTCTTCCATAATTTGGCTATTGTAAATAATGCTGCAATAAACATAGTGGGTGCATATATCTTTTCAAATTAATGTTTTCGTATTCTTTGGGTAAATACCCAGTACTGAAATTATTGGATCACACCTAATTCTATTTTTAAATTTTTAAAGGTTTTTCCACAGAGGCTGCACCAGTTTCCATTCCTGCCAACAGTGCACGAGTGTTCCTTTTTCTCCACATCCTCACCAACACTTGTTTCTTGTATTTTTGATTTTAGTCATTCTGACAGGTGTGAGGTGATATTTCGTTGTGATTTTGATTTGCATTTCCCTGATAATGAGTGATGTTGAGCATCTTTTCATGTGTCTGTTGGACATCTGTATGTCTTCTTTGGAGAAAAGTCTGTTCATGTCTTCTGATCATTTTTAAATTGAATTATTTGTTTTTTCGATGTTGAGTTGTACAAGTTCTTTATATATTGTGGATACTAAACCCTTATTGGATATGTCATTTGCAAATATCTTCTCCCAGTCAGTGGGTTGTCTTTTTGCTTGGTAAGTTGTTTCCTTTGCTGTGCAGAAACTTTTTATTTTGATGTAGTCCCTATAGTTTATTTTTGTTTTTATTTCCCTTGTCTTGGGAAACATACCACAAAAATTGTTATGGCTGATGTCAGAGAAATTGCTGCTTGTGCTCTCTTCTAGGATTTTTATGGTTTCAGGTCTCACATTTAGGTCCTTAATCTATTTTGTGTTTATTTTTATGTATGGTGTAAGAAAGTGGTCCAGTTTCATTCTTTGGTACGCAGCTATCCAGTTGTGTTGTGGCTGAGCTGCAACTGCCTTCAGTCCAGTCATCGGCAATGGCTCTCTGTGCCTGTTGTGGGCGAGGTTTGGTCCCTGCGTAGTTAGTGGCCAGTCTGGGACTGCTCTGGGCTTGAATTGGGTCAGACCAGGTGTTTGCCAGAGCTCCAGTAGCACTAAACCACAGGGTGCTCTCCTTGTGTTGTCCCATGAAAAGTTTTGTTGGTGGGTGGGGTCTGCAGTCAGACCACATGTCTGCCCCCAGCCCACTGCTGGGATTGTAGTTGAACTGGTGTGTATGGCTTTTATGGGGTGGTGCTGAGCCCTGTTGGGGCTGCTTGCACACCATTACACTTGTGGCACCGATTTGGGTGGATTACTGCTGAAGGCATGGGTGTGTGAGGGCGGGTGTGCAGTGTGGGCAAGTTCTCCAATGATCCTCTGGGGGAGGGAACCTGCAGCCGCCCGGGAAAGCTTCTGTCAGGCCAGGCTGGCGGAGGCCAGGTCATGGAGGAGTGCAGGGGCAGGGCACACTGCTAGCAAGTTAGGTGGAGAGTGTTGGTGCCGCACTAGTTCCTGCAGGTGTCTGTGTATCTAGGTTTGGGGCCGGGTGAGGGAAATGGTACCCTCCAGCTCTTCTGTTCTTGGAGAAGGCTCCCAAAGCACATGCTCTGAGATCAGTAAGCAAATTTCCCTCCTGTATGCTGCAGGCCCTTTCCAAACTGCTGCTTCTATGCGTATCTCAGTGGGCTGTTCGTTATGCTGTCCCTTTAAGGATGGGGACTCAGTTCCCTATCACCCCTGGCTCTCCCAGAGCTGAGCCAACTGATTTTCAAAGTTCTAGGTGGTAAGACCCACTGATTGTAAGAACTTGTGAAGTTAAGGACCTCTTGTTTTTAAGGCCAAATATTATGGGGATTGGTGTGGGGTTTGCTCCTCTCATCTCCATACCTGTGGTGTCCCTCCCTCCCACAGACAGTGGGTCCAGTCGGCTCCTGATCATGTCTCCACCCTTCCTACCCTCTTTGATGTGGCCTCTTCTCTACATTTAGCTGTGAAGTCTGTTCTGCCAGTCTTGAGGTCATTTTCTGGGTTATTTACACTGATGTAAGTATTTTTGAGGAGAATCCAGGGACAGGTGAGGCTAGGATCCTCCTACTCTGCAATTTTCCCCAGAAGCTGACTGATTATTCTTAACAAAGCCGTGCTAATTACATCTATTTTTCTTGACTTTTTTTTGCCAATTAAGATTTGTCATTATTTCTTTTTATCTATTTCTTTTTATCAAAAATATCAGCAACTCATTTTATTTCTCAGTTGTGTATCATGCTCTACCTCTTTTAAGGAGGTGCCTTTTACCACCAGTTTTGAAGCAAGTGGCCCACCCCAAAATGCATGTCATTGCTCTTTGCTGATGTGAACACACCATTTTAAAAAACAATTTTGAAATACTCCCTTCTCCAGTCCAATTTACTTTTTCTCCTCATCATAAATGATGCATACTCCATATCACAGTTGACCTTTTAAAATATGTTATCAAAATGGGGACTAAAAATAGCATTAGGCATTTCTCATGAGGTTTTTAATATTATCTATTATCTGCTTTTCATTTTCTATCCCTCTAGGATGGAAAATCCTTCTTGACCCTGCTCCCACCCCCAATCTCCTTTGGATGATTAAAAAAAGCAAAGGTTTCTCTGTTGTCTTCATGTATCTTATTAGATATATTGTTTATCGTTTGTTCACACCACAGCATATGGATCACAGTAAAAATCATATTCTGTTTCCTAAGACCCATACTGAACTTTAAAACATTTTTTGAAGCATTTAATTTATTTATTTGACAGAGAGTGAGAGAGAGAGAGAGAGAGAGAGCGAGAGCGAGCACATGCGCTTTGTGAGAGCACCAGCAAGAGGAGAGGAAGGGGGAAGGAGAGAGGCAGAAATAGGCTCCTCGCTGAGCAAGGACTCGATCCCAGGACTCCGGGATCATGACCTGAGCCTAAGGCAGATGCTTAACTGACTGAGCCCCCAGGCGCCCCAACCATACTGAACTCTAAAAAGTAAATAATAACTACTTTGTTTACTTCATTGGGTGATTAATCATAATGCTGCTGGTCTTCTTATCTGTGATCCCATATTTGCAAATTTTCCTACTCACTAAAATTTCTTTGTAGCTCTTCAAATCAATACCTGCTGTGCTCTCCTGGCCATTCACAGGTATGTGCAGAGCCATGGAACATGTAAGTCCCTGATGCACATGTTCCCAGGATGAGGCCAAGCAAGGTGACACGCTACCTTTCTGCTTCAGCTCATACTGTAAGCAAGTGTCCTTCTGCTGTCTATTTAGTGCCACATTTTTCCATTTTTTTTGTTGGTGATTTCACTTTTAAAATGGACTTAAAATGTGCAAAGTTCTTTTTGTTGATGATCTCACTTTTAAAATGGCTTTTTGTTGGTGATTTCACTTTTAAAATGGCCCTAAAATGTGCAAAGTGTAAGAAGGCTGTGATGTGCCTGATTGAGAAAAGAGGTATTTTACACTTTTTTTTAAAGTAGCCTCCTTGCCCAACATGGGGCTTGAACTCACGACTCTGAGATCAAGAGTCACGTGCTCTACTGACTGAGCCAGCCAGGCATCCCCCATGAAAGGTGTTTTTGATAGGCTTCCTTCAGGCCTGAGTTACAGTGCTGGTGGATAGGAGTTCAATATATATTAAATAAGGTGTCTTTAAACAGAAATTCTGATAAAATGTGGTTGTGTATTGACTGATTGATGAAAATGTTACCAGAGGCAGAAACTTACCTAGGAGCAATGGTTCAGTGTTCGCGAATTCGTTTTTGGCGATGACTTCCTAGAACGTGACTACTGTGAATAACAGGAATCAACTCTGCGCCTACAATCTTTACCGAGCCCTCCGCTAAGAGCTTTATGTGCATTTTCTCATTTAACTAAGAACACAGTGAGTTGGGTACTGTCATCATTCCCATATTCCAGGTGAGAGCACTGCAGTACGACGAAGTTAGATGCCTGGTCTAATGTCGCCCAGCACGGAGGAGTGGGGTTGGCACAGAGCCAGTCTGGCCCCAAAGCCTTAGCCTCTGCACACAAGGCCTTCCCTTGAGCCAGTGTGGCAAGGTGATGTCTGCGGAAGCCTCGAGAAATGTACAATGTTTTATTAAACCTGATTTATCCTTATTACTATTAATTCATCTGACATGAATTTTTTCAACTGGCATGAAAAAAAATCTTTGAGCAACCATGAAGTTCTTTTTTTTTTTTTTTTTTTGGCGTTCTATTCAGCTTGGTCATCAAGATGACACATGTTGTCACCCATAATTAGAATTGTCCAGACCAGCTCGATGCTCAGGACTCAAATCATCTCTTAGTCTTCAATTCTTGAGGTTGAAATGCCAAAAGCTTTGAGAGCCAGGCTGGGATTTAATTGTAAAATGGCTGCCTTGTGAGAAAAAGGAACCAATATAGAGAAAGAGCTAATCCTGGCTAGAAGTGTTCCTCACTCCCAAAGTCTGTCCCTCCCTCCCCCTTCCACCAAAGAGGCTTCTCATCGCATGCTTTTCAAAGGCCACATGTTGTCAGCAATTTATGAATATGAATAATGTGATTTACATTCCTTTGATTTAATATAATGATTAAGCTTCTTTGTACTCTGTTCTGATTCACTGAAATGAAAAATACATTTTCTTTGTCCTTTATTAGTAGTTTTTTCCCTTCCAAATTTGCTCGGCTTTGGCAAATGAAAGAGAGATAAATTTTGCTTTGATTTGGTGGTGCAGAGAGTGCAAAAGAGAATTAAAACATTAGTTAAAAGGCACAAGGGAATTGAACAGGGAACAGAAATTAAGTTAGTTGAAGCAAATTACCTTATGGTTGTAAACCAACGGGGGTTCAGACAGATGTAAGGAATTCATTTCTGCTTCTAAATAATTATTTTTGCTTCTCAACAATAGCAGTGGGCTGCCTTCCTAGGGGTGGTTAAGTACTGCATAGCCAATCTTTAATTAAGTGGAGGGGGGCCCTCTGAATATGAGTATAACCTGATTAGTTTATTGCAGGCTGGGATTTGGAACTGATCATACCCCTTCCCTCTCCCTCCTAACCTTTGGGTGACCTAGAATTCACTTCTTAGTGAGTTTCTCATTTAAGGAAATATGAAAGAAAAAAGATGTAAAGAGAGGCTTTAGAACAGACTAATAAAAAAATTCAAAGGCCTTATTGCAAAGGACCCTTTGAAATGGAGAATGGGGAGATTGAATTGGGAGGCTGGAAGAGAAGGAACTGGAATATTTCTCCTGGTGAGGGCTCCTGTACTTCTGGACGCTAGGAGGACATGCATGAGAGGGTTGGAGAAAGTTCCTGGGACATTGACACACGTGCAGAGGCCAGGGTGCCGAATGGGATTTGTCAGGAGAAGTGGGACACCTCTCCCTTGCTCTTTCTGTCCATTCCTGCCTGGCACAACAGAAAGAAGCCAGGTGTGGCTGAGGCTCTGAGTTCTAGGTGGGGTTCTGTGAATCTGGGCAAAGGTTTTAACTCTTGAGTCTTCATCCCCTTGCCTGCAAAATGGGATTGGCATTTTGTGCTCTGTACATCTCAGCGGATTTGGGTGAGGATCAAATAGACAACAGGGGTGAAAGTGCTTTGCAAAATTTAAGGCATTTACAAAAATATCTTACCTTGAGCATGAGAATGGAGTTTCTGAGCCTGGCCTTGTATTACATTCACTCAGTGTGAGATTTCAAAAATTACATCTCCTCTCCTGAGGCTCCATCCCCAAGATGCAAGGGCCAGAAATCATTAAAACAACAGAGCTATAGAAATCAAAGGATAAAAATAGAAATCCTTTGGATGGTGATGTTGGTGAGGATGGTGATGACGATGATGACGTCGGCGAATGTAACAGTTATGATGGACTTTGAGAGGGAAATGGTATAAGGATTTCTTTTGCTAATACCGTGGAGTATGGTTGGAACCTGGTCTCTCTCAGGCTCCAGGTGATAAGGAGCCTTGGTTCACAGGCTTCCTTCGGGGACAGACGCTGGCTCTTGATGCCTAATCCTTCTTTCCTGGAAGAGAGAGGCAAGGGGATAAACACATTTTAAGGATCTTCTCTGTAGCAGGAATGGTGCTGGGTAAATTTCAAGTTTCAGTGGCCCCTGTGAATTCCCAAGCCCCTAGACAAATCGACAAATGCCTGGTGGTCCCAGAAGAGGGTGGGAGCCTGTTTGGAATAGGGAATCTGTCCTGAGCAGAGCTGGAAGTTCTGTGAGTGACAACAGCTTTCATGTCTTCTTATGCCTATTGCCTCGTTGAGTGGATATACCTGCCATCTTTCGAGGGCAGCTTAAATGCCCTCCTTGCTAGGAGCCAAACAGTGCTTAATCAACTAATTCTGTAAAAAACTTGGAAGAGGAGACAAGGCATTGTGATTGAAGTTTCTGCAATCCTAAGGAGAAAAGGAAACAGAAATGAGTGGCTTCTGCTTTAATCTAAAGATCAATGCAATATTAACGTGAATAGCCCTGCCAAGCACACCATCACAGCATGCAGGGCTGAGCTTGCAAAACGGCTTCCTCTTAAAACTAAAGATCAGAGCAGCCTAGAAATTTTTGGTCTCTACTTCTGCTCACTTATTCCTTGAGGAGCACAGCTGACGGTCTCAGAAGGGCTGCAAACAACTGCCTATTCATTTGCTCATTCAGTCTGTGATAAGTTCCTATCAGGCATGGATCCAAAACCGCTTCTTCTATTAGGATCGCCTGGGTCACAGCAGGACATTCCAAAACAGAGTTCTCCAAGAGCATTTAGAAACAGGTTGCAGATGCACATCGATTATTTCCAGTTGCTTTAAAAAACCAATGAGATTTTAACCTCATTACTTTTTTTTCCTTTTAATAAAGTAACTGCTGGTTGCAAAACATCCCTTGGTAAAAAAAACAAAAACAAAACAAAACAAAACAAAAAACAAACCCCAAACAAATTGCAAATTGTTTCCTCTAGCCCTGAAAGAGAATGCATAGGAATTGTATGCATTGGAATACACCAATTGTAACAGTTAAATTTAAAGACCTGGGAGCTCCATGAGGATATGAAAAGGAAGGAATTTTGAATGCAAGAGATAGTGACTGTGGAATGACCCTAATAGGATCTTGTCCTGTTTCTTTGCAATCTCCCCTGAGTCTCAGAATTGCCAATAATTATATTTACTTAAATCTTAATAGTATGTACCTTTCTTATAATATATTGCTAGATCAATATAGTATTGAGATCGTATACTATAGTATATCTGGGTCAGTATGCTCACACTGTGGTGTTCATGGTCCAATTCAATTTTCTCTCTGCTTGCTGTCCTTTCATACTGCCAGATACCTTCTGAACCCATACTCGTCCCTTCAGTGCCCAACACCAATGTCTTAGGCTCTCATTTCTCACTCGGAGTGTACTTGTAGCCCTTCCCGGCTGGTGTTTCTCGTTGTCTCTCTTGTCTTGAATCTTCTCTTCACCCCAGACTTAGTGTTGTGGGCCGAATGTCTGGGCCCAACCCCCGCCCCCCAACTACTCATACAATGAAATTCCTCCCCCCTGATGTGATGGTATTTGGAAATGGGGTCTTTGAGAGGTCACTAAGTAATAAGGCTGGAGCCCTCAGGAATGGAATTTAGTGCCCTTGTGATAGAGACCCCATAGAACTCTTTAGCCCTCTTTTTGCCTTGTGAGGACTCAGCAGGAAGACTGCAGTCTGCACCCCAGCAGAGGGCCCATGCTGGCACCCTGATTTCGGACTTCTGGCCTCCAGAACTGTAAGAAACAAATTCTGGTTGTTTATAACCTGCTCAGTCTATGGCACTTTCTCATAGCAGCCAGAACGGACTAAGACAGTTATCTAACAACAAATCCTCTTTGCGATGCTTCAGGGGTTCCCCTTCCTGCTCACAGGACCCAGATAGTTCACCTCTGCATTCAAGATGCTTCGTGAACAGATCACTACTTGGGTCTTAGGTTTAACCTCCCCAAATACCCTTTTCTCACAACAGACTACTTGTAACTCCCTAATTTTCCTTCATTCCCATACTAAAGCGTTTTTTCCCCACCAAATCATCAACCCTCTCATATTTTCATTCAATTCTATAGAAACACTTTCTTTTTAAAACTACCACTCTACAAATGCCCTTGTTTTCCCCTTAAACCTGGATAAGTTTTGTTCTTTCAGTTATTTTTTGCTCTCCCATGCTCACTCTCTGATATAGGTGCATCGCCTCCTGAATCGTGGGGAAAACAAATATCACTTCGTTTAGCCTGCTAACTCCTCTATCCCCAGTTCTTTTAGCCTTTCCCTGACAGCCAGTCATCTCAGATGAGCGATCTGCATGTGCTGCTGCAGAGCCGCCTGCCTGGGGTGCCCTGGCACGCTGGTGTTCTACCCAGCAGGGTTTCAGGAGCCCCCAGTACTGGTGCCCTCTGTCAGCCCTCAAGGTGGCCAGGGGGGCCCCTGGGATCATCACACCTGACTGGTGTCTATGTACACCAGTGGGCTGTACAAAATAAAGATTTCCTATGTGTGCCGTGATGTGGGCAAGTTTGGGAAACCCATAAGAACCCTTCCTCACTGTTCAATTGTTTCTTAGCCCCATTCCCTGCCCTTTGGAAAAGAATGACATCCTTACAGCAGAATCCAAAGAACCATTTCAGACTTGCCCCTCGTGAACTCTTCATCATTTGCGACACCCATGTTCTTTATCTTTGCCCCTCGCTTGGTCGCTGTGACTATGTTACGTGGTTCCTTCATCTTCCTCTCCAACTAAAGTACTGTTACAAGTGGATCTTCTTCCATTCCCCTGCAGGTATTGATCCTCAAAGCACTCCCCAGTGAAGTAAAGTTCAGCACGCAGATCAGAGTCTGCCTCTTGGGGAAATATATCTGTAATGGCAACCTTCCTTGAATTTTGTAAGATGAACTCTTGAGGTCTATTCTGAGCTATTAGAGCATTTTGTTTATATGGCTAAAAGAGGATTCATCCCATTAAAATAGAGTTTATTTTAGACTTCTACTAGATCACGAGTTCCTAGAGGAAGGAGGGCACCTTCCTGACCCACCCCCCCAGGACTGGTCTAGTGGCACTTGCTCAGCAATGGACACAAGCCTGTGGACACAACCCTCTGCTATAGCTTCACGTTAGGAACTGTGTCAGTCCGTACCTCCCACCCCCTACTCTTGCTTATCTTATGTGTCAGTCCTGTTGGGCTGGATCATGCAGTGGTAACAACTCAAAAACTCAGTGTCTTAAAACAGTAGAAGTTTATTTTTGACTCATACTATGTGTCTACCGCAATTGAGCAAGGTGTTTAGTTCTGCTTTATTACCCTTCTAGGGCTTGGGCTGACAGAAAAGTCACTGTCTAAAATATTACTTGTCTCTGTGGCAGGGGAAAAGAGACCTCTGAAGGGTCTCGCTTAATCCATCAAGTGCTCTGGCTCGATGTGATCATGTGCCACCTCTCCTCACAAGTCATTGGTTGGAAGTAGCCACATGATTTGTGATTTGGGTCCTGCAGAGTCATAAGGGGTCCCTTGTGTAATCCACGTGTCTGGAAGACAGAGGGCTGAAAACATTTGGTGAGCAGTGCCAGGACTACCACACGTCACAATAAAACTGCCCTCACATAGGGTGTGGTGGGCCTTCTGTGTCTCCCCTTGGCGCCGAGAGCCCAGTCAGATGCTCATGAGAGTTATTACCTAGTTTGTGACTTTAGCTAACCTGGCATCCTTAAGAAGCCCAGAGCAGAGTTGCAGGATGCCAGCCACTGGAGAAGGAGGGCTGCCTCACCCTGCAGACCTGCCAGGAGATAATCTACCCTGGCTGTAGACTTCTCCCTCTTGAAGAAATGTAATGATAATAGCATAACAGAGTAACCTAACTCCACTAGAAAGGGGATAGTCTGTTTGTGAAAAGCAGGATTTTGATGCACACACACAAGCACACCTACATACACGTACATATACATGCAGCCGTTCTAAAATAGTACTTTTGAGTACATTCTGTACTCAGACTGGCCTAAGGAGCCCAGCAAGTCTCCACCGGGATCCTCATCAGTGATAAGCAATTAGCACAGCACTCGTTTTTTCTTAATTGTCTTTTGAGAGTGGTTAAAATCAGATTTTAAAGATTTGCCTCCTTGAGGTAATTTATGTATAAATTTGCATTACTTACAAAGAGAGGAGCTGCTAGCCAAAGTTTTGTAGTGTTGTATGCTTGAGTATTTATATGATGTGTGGGTTTCCTTACATTTTCCATTTAAAAAAAGGGAATTGCTTGAAATTAAGAAATTAAGACTTTTTTTCCTTTATTTCCTAAAACACTTCTAGGCTGGCCACAAAGGAAGAACAAATCCTGTTTATCTTTATTTGCTTTGGTAATTATTTGAAAACCCGAGTAAGGGGTTTTAGTTTGGAAAATGCATCCCATAAAGGATCAGATGGTTCTTGGACTTTTATATATATTTAGACCAGCGTGGTCCAATAGAACTTCTGTGATGATAGAAGTGTTTATATCTGCACTCTTCAAGATGGTAGCCACTAGCTTCATGTGGTTATTGGGTGTTTGAAATGTGTTAGTGCAACAGAGGAGCTGAATTTTTCTTTTCCTTTCCTTTTAATTTATTTATATTTAAATGTAAATGGCCACATGTGGCTAGGGACTACCATACTGGACAGTGCATCTTTAGAAACTTGACTCAGAACTTGAGTGATCTGACAGCCTGGGAACCTTGTTTCTTGGCCCAGCTGTGCAAAAGTTTGTCTGTTGTGTAGACCTCACTCCACCCTGTTTGTAATCCCCTAGTGTCTGCACACATGCAGGATCTTCAGTTCCAGAAAAGGTGGGTGGCTTTTTTTAGTTATTTCAATCTGTTATTTCCATGCAATTCACTTAGAATTCCTTAGATTCCTAAAATTTGCTGGCCTCTGAGACAGCACACCTCAGTGTGGGACCGTGTCATAGACAGAAAAAAGGATCGCTGCCAGGGATCCTAAGGCCTCAGGAGGGTGGCCTCCCCTTTGGCCCTCCCCACTTTTTCTGCCCTCCTCAGCTGGTCACAATCCTATTTCCTTTGGCTGTGACATTAGTTCTTTGTGCCAAGGGAGCTATATTCTATTTAGGTTTCTTGCCTAGACATTTTGGATGTATTTTAGGAAGGCAGTTTATCTTGTCCCCCCGTCACTCTTGGTGGAAATTAAAAGGACAGAAAACCGTCGGGACTTAGGGAACATGGAAGGAGGTCAGTCAGATTCCCCACATGCACCTCAGTGCACCTCGCTGTCACAGCTCCGTTTCACAGAACTGGGACTCGACGCCCTCCAGCCCCAGTGAATTAGAGATGACACATGCAAATCCAGAAAACTCCTTTCCAGTTGATGGATCTCGGCACACATTTGCATCAACGACGTCATGCCAGGGAGACCAAAGGCTTAAGAAACTGCAGATGCTGGGAGAACAAGGTTAAAGGCAAAATCAGAGTAAAAAAAACATTCCCATACTCATTGGCTTCTCGACACAGAATGGACGTAATTTTACATTGTGTTTAATTTAATATGGTTCATTTACTCCGAAAGAATGTGATTCCTATTTAAAAGTAAAAGTCATTAGTACGAAGTAATGTGACTGACTTTTATACAATCATATAAGAACTTAAATATCAGAATGCATTTTCACTTGAGAATGGGCAACTTGGGATTGAGCAGCTTGTTTCAACCATAATATTGCCCTTGCTAAGAGCACCTTTCCATCTATCTTCTGAGCACAGAGTAAACATATCCTTTTGAATAGTCTTCAGAATAGTCAATCAATCTCCTTATATGATGGTGGGTTCGATGTGGAGGAGTCCTGGTTATAAGGATTTTATGTAGCCACAAATAGACTAAACTTCTTTTCTTTCCTTTTATTCTTAACAGCCAGAGTTCATTCAGAGTCTCTCAGGTGAGGGGAAGCTGGGTGATGAAGCTGGGCAGCACCCCTTTGGCCCAAATCTGTGCTTCACTTAATGTCATTTAATCTCCCCAGCAATCACATGACCTGAGTGGCGGAGGCCAAGCAGAACATCCCCTCTCCCAGGTGCTAATCTAAGTGAGCCAAGTGCTGAGTGGGTCTCGGTGCCAGTCTGTGAGTCACTGTTGGTGGAGGGTTATTGAGTGTGATGGTGCTTCTCTGCTTCCCCTTCTAGATAGCAGGAAGGGTAGGCAAAAAGATGCCAAGTGAGGGGGCCTGGTTGCCTTGCTGTTCTCTTGTCCCTCTCTTGTTCTCATGCCACTCGGCTGGCCTATGTCTTGTTACCCCAGGGCCAGGCCTGGCCACACCTCTTGGGGTGATTCACCTCTTTTCAGTCTCTCTGCTTCATGGGGTTGACAGAGGGTGAGCAGATCCTGAGATGCAGCTTGGGCTTAAGATAGCAGGATAGGATGCAATGGGATGGGATGGGATGGAATGCCAACCTTGACCACGGGATACAATGCAACTTATCCAATTCTTTCTAATTGAGTTCAGAGACATAAGTTGTGCTTATAATGAAGTGTTCCTTTGCCCCTCTTGGTCAGAATGATTTGTGTGTGCAGCTTCTTCAGAAAGTGGGGAGAGATGATCTTGTTCTCCTGCTAATAGTCCTCTAGTTGTGCCATTCTTTTTCTAGTAGTATTATCTCTCCCACCAAATGCAAGTGGAAATTGATATCTTGCCTCAAATCTTGTACGGGGCAGTTATGAGCCGAGGTTAGAATAAGGTCTACTGGCAGTGGTGTGCTTAAGCTGGCTGACATCAGCTCCTGAGAGCCAATTATTGCCATCTTTGCTCAACCCCGTGTTCAGTGACATCATCCTTAAAATGAACCATGATGGGAGTATTTATACTAGAGAAATTGACAAATGCTACAAATCAGAGCTTCCTCCCTACCACTGGAGAGCTGGTTATTAAACATTTACCAAGACACCACTAAGTCTATGTGACTTCGGAGCCCATATTCTTTTCACTGTTCCATGGTTTTTCATATGATTAACAACACTGTGGTCTTGAAAGAGCTGGGTTTCTACAGGTTGGCTCAGTTGGATTTCATGTACCATTATAAGACCAGGGGTTTGCTTCAGAGTGGGCTAGGGAGCTAGGTTTGGTACCACAACCAACTACCTGAAAGAGATACACCTTGGTATTGACTGCCCTTCCACACCCAGGCTCCCTGGCTCCAAACAGGTATGCTGCCCACAGAAGGGATCATCTAGATGCACGCAGACCCACCTGACCTTGTATTCCACTGATGGAGGTTGGTGGGCAGTTAGCACTGCTCAATTCACATACATAAAACAAGAGAACAACTAGGTATATATGAGACATAGGGAGAATATAGAAAGTGTGGGAACTAGCAAATCCTGACCTGAATCACTAGTTATATGGCCTTGGGCATGTCCCTTAACCTTTTTATGCTTTGGTTTCCTTCCATCTGAAATACGAAATCATCCTTGAAGTAGAGTATTGGAGATAGTATATAAACCAAAACTACCGAGCACAGTGGCTTTATTAAGCATGTAGTAAATGCTCAACAAACAGTGGCTTTTAAATGTGGACATATAACAAATTGAATTCTCCTGAAGCTGATGGCTAAATTCTTACATATCTCAGTACTTTAGAATACATCTGTGTTTGTTTATTCTCCCAATTAGAAAACCCATTACCAACAAAGACCACATCTGAGTAAAACTGCTAGCCTAGAAGTTCGTTGTAATTGTATGGGATAGTGGTGGGTGGTGAAGAGAAGGGCCTCTGAAAGGCAGCTCAAATTCTAACTCTGCTACTACATTCTATGATCTTTGAGTTTCTAAAGGTCAGTTTCCTCCTATGTAAAATGGGAATTAAAAAATCACCTGCCTTGTAAACTGTTAGGATGAACTGAGATTTTTATAAATGTGCTCAGCACATTTCTTAATAAATGGCTCAGTACAATGAATGTTAGTAGTCTTTGTTACCATTAGTATTATGGACTTTTAAACATTCTGATGTGGTGATCCACACAAACGTGGACAATCATATTTTAGAAGTCAGCCTGGCTGAGAAGGGGGTGATATGGGAAAGAGTTCCTGGGGAGACCCTTTCACCTCGAGGACTTGGGAATGGTGCAGGCTATCAGGTATGAATGAAGACCCCAGCTCCTGGAGTAATTACAAAGTTGGTTTTTATGCAGTAACATTATACAACAAAGGAAGAAAGGCCAAGTTTGACTCCATATGGTCTACACAAGGGCCAAGAACAACAACATAAGAGTACGGGATCATTTGTTACTATTGATTTATGTTTTGGGTGATGGTGTAATGATTGCTTTTGCTATTTGTGCCTTGTGTTTCCTAGAAGCTATGGTGCTAAAGGCGGGTGGAACAATTCAGTACGGACCATGATAATTGAAAGGGAGCTTTGTACAGAGAGCCAAGCAGTATAGAGCTGCTTCCTTGTGCTGGTTTCAATATAAGAATATGCATCCACTTATAATTTAATAAAAATGCCCATGAAGACAAATGATGCACTGCCAATTTTCTAGCCTCTTTGAAGAATTCCCCAAGTGTTAAGAATTGTGGAATTAGACTTACATAATGACTAATTTGGTTGCATGGTGCTGCCATTCCTGCTAAGCAGGCCTGCTTTCCCAGGCCCCTCTGTGCCCCAAGCTGATGGCAGATTTATCTGGACTCTTACTGGGCAGTGTCAGAAAGATAGTTCTGGCTAACCTTTCCCAGAAGTCCCAAACTCTTCCTAGAAATAACAACGCTACTAAAAAACCACAATGGAAAGTAAGCAGCCAGGGACTGGCCAAAACTCTGCAACTATTGTAATATGAATTCATTTTGGGATGTCAGGTTTTTATCCATCAACTAAGAGCACTGAATACTAGATCAATGGTAAACCCTTTTAGATTCTAGAGAAATATATGGCTTCTCTCTCCATAACGAAATATACACATGCATGGAATTTCAAGGGCTCCCAGGGATCAGGCTTATATTATAAGAATTTCTTTTAATTCTGGGATCAGGTTCAAATATATTTTCTTAGGAAAAATTTTAGTGACTCTTCTCATTTCCCCTGAGTTTGACAACCAGATGAGCATAAGTACAAATTGATTTTATGTCTTTGTTCCTACATGTTACAGAATCTACTCCTATGGATGTTTGTTTGCCTCCATTTCCTAATGTTTTCACTGAAATTGTGACTACTCAAGAATGGAGCTTTGTACATTCTAACAGTGTTGTAAGTCTTGCCTTGTAAAGCAGTGAATTTTGAGCTGGAGGGTGGCAAGATGGCCTCTTGCATAGTTTTGCCACGTCCATGTGAATGAACGGTATGCATCTTTGGCCTTGTGTGCAAGAGTCTGTGTCCGGTACAGTGCGATAGGAGCCTTCACGACTCTGACTCTGGTTGTAGAGGTTGTCTAACATCAGGAACTTTGTATCTGCCTTGTATATCCTTATGGGGGCATGTGTGACAATTTTCCTTCTTAGGAAAGGTCAACACTGGTGGAGCCAATTGGCGAGAATCATGTTCATGAAAGTAGGGGCCATACTAATGGCTGTCCTGGGTTGGCTCAGATGCCCATTCGACACAGATGGACTGGCTGTGTCCCAAATCCCATGCTGCGGAGTCTCTAACTGGTGGTTCCAGACACTGTTGTACTTGGGCAGTTAGTTGCAGTGTGCCTGCTCAGCTGCTCAGCGGTCTTTTGCTGGGTCATGTCACTCTCCTTGACCTCAGCTCATAGCAGGTTGTCTTCTGAGAAACTTGCTTCAATGCCGGGCAGCACTAACTCTGCCAGGCCAGGTGTTGACACATGGGAAAGGTTAGGCTAACATGAGGCTTTGTGTTCCAGTCCAAGGATCTGGCCACATGGCGGGGTGCCGTGGGTGTTTGCTTAGGCATGACCAATTCTTCCTTCTGGTCCTGGGGGAGAAGGTCACACGTCTGGAGCAGAGCAGAGTCTGTTTTCCACTTCTCTACTCCAGATGGGTCTGGCCGTGCCTGAAGAGCTTTGGGAAAAGAGGTCACAAAGTGGCTGGAGGATTAACTGAAATAACACGCGAGCACTTTAGCTCACACGGAAGATGGTCAATATACTCTAGTTGAATTGGAATTGGAATCAGGTTCTTAAGGTTTTCTATACCTTTATTTGACCTTGCATTTTAGAACATCTTTATTTCTACTGAGTCAAGGACCAAAACTGTATATTAACAACTGCTTGGGAGTCTGGCTTAGGTTCGAGAAAGTACAGAGCTTAGTGGGCTCAGCCTCCTTAATTTCAAATCGCTAAATTGACCAAATTGGTAGCCTTGCTCTACTTTTTCTTACATAAATTAGGTACATTTTTTAAAGGTTTATTTATTTATTTTAGAGAGAGAGAGAGTGAAGGAGGGGAAAAGGGAGAAGGAGAGAGAGAATCCGCAAGCAGACTCCCCACTGAGCTTGGATCCCACAACCCTGAGATCATAACTTGAGTTGAAAATAAGAGTCGGATGCTCAACCAACAGAGCCACCCAGACGCCCGGTAAATTAAGTATATTTTTAAAGAAATCTTGAGCCTTTGTTGAAACTAGCAGTTTTTCCTTTTTAGGTTGAGTTATACATTACCTGCGGGCATTACTCCTGAATTCATTTGGCAGTTAATTTTTTTGCCTGTTTAATTAACTTACTTGAACACAGGAACTGAGCCAGAGGAATCTTTGAGAGGGGAGAGTAGAGAAAGGCAAGGAGTTTAAGGACTGGAGTCAGCAGTGTGGGGCTCTGGGGCAGCCACTAGGTGATGTGAGGCTTGGCCTGCTGGAGGGACCCCAGAAAAAGGAGCCGGCAGGAGTAGATGCAAAATGTTGGTTGATCCACAGTTCTTCCCCCTCCTGTGTAAGAACCATACTAATATAAAAAAAAAAATATCTACCTTTTGATAAAAGATTTCCAGAGAGAAGGTGGATTTTCAGAAAAATACCTAACACAAGGGTAGGTTGTAAATTAAACTAGAAATTGAGACAATATAAAAATATAAAGAATATAAATGGGAAAATGTAGGTCAAGTCTGAGGTGGGGGTGAGGGACCATAGCACAGAAATTCAGATCATCAGGTACTGTGATTGAGTGGACAGTTGTGAATACAGCAAATGGAAATCCAGCCAAACCCTATTCTTTTTGTCCCTAAGAAGAAAATATATCAGTTCTTCAGAGTAAGCCAACCTTTTCATGTTACTTAGCTCTGAAGGAATGTGTCACGGAGGCTCCATGCACCGGGCACAGAGAGCTCCAGGAGACTGTGTTCTCAGCGGGGTCTGAGCCTTGAGAAGAAAGGCACTTGGCGGAGTTCCTAGAAGAATCACACCACCCTATAGTGCATGTTTTACCTCCAGATTCTTTTTTTTTTTTAAGATTTTATTTATTTGTCAGAGAGAGAGAGGACGCACAAACAGGGGGAGCCGCAGACAGAGGGAGAAGCAGGCTCCCCATGGAGCAGGGAGCCTGATGCTGACACCGGACTTGATCCCAGGATCCTGGGACCATGACCTGAGCTGAAGGCAGATGCTTCACCAACTGAGCCACCCAGGCGTCCCCTACCTCCAGAATCTTATCCCACCTCTACCATTTCCTAGCTGTGTGATTTGGGGGTTCTCCATGATTGTGTGGCCTCTCTGAGCCTGTTTTCCCATCTGAAAAGCAGGGTGATTGCCTCCTGGGATTGTTTTGACGGTCCTGAGAAAAATGGTTATGGAGGACTGTGCACAGCGCCTGTTAACAAAATACACAAAACATCATGGCGAAACCTCTCCTCCCACAGACAGCCCATTATAGATAAAAATGTGGGATGGGGGTTCCCAGCCTTTTTGAGTTATGAGAAATCATTTTCTCATCAAATATTTCACAGACTCACATATGACACCTGTTCTCCTTTGGTCACCCACTGACTGAGAAAATACATGATAGTAATGCTTTAAAACGACTTTGTAAATCACTAATCCTAATAGCATCTACGCACGTTACAGAAATGTACTACACGCTGAGTAAGATGCGGCGCTCCACCGACCGTGTCACCACAGGGTAATTCCCAGGCTGTTCATTGTTACCAGCAGTCCCGCAAGCGTGCAATGGCCCCCGGGGGGCTGACAGGTGGCAGGTGTCCTGCTGGACTGCATTGTGGGCCTGCATCTCTCCTCCAGCTCTGGCCCTACTCCTCAGCCCAAATGGAGGCTGAGGAAGAGGCTGGCCATGCCATTCAGATAGCCAAAGCACCCCTTCTCAGGAGCGAAAGCTTTTAAAAGGGTCAACGGTGACCTGAAATTCTTTATGGGGATTAACGCACTTCATTGCCACAGATAGTGGGTTGAATGGTGTTCCCCCAAATTCATGTCCAACTAGGACCTCAGAATCTCCAATGAGGTCTTTGTAGATGTAAGTAGTCAAGATTAGGGTGCACGTCCCAAAATCCAGGACTGGGCCCCAAACCCAAAGACTGGTGTCCTCATAAGAAGGTCATATGGAAGATCTTGCCATTTGCAACGACGTGGATGGAACTGGAGGGTATTATGCTGAGCGAAATAAGTCAATCTGAGAAAGACATGTATCATATGACCTCACTGATATGAGGGATTCTTAATCTCAGGAAACAAACTGAGGGTTGCTGGAGTGGGGGGTGGGGTGGGAGGGATGGGGTGACTGGGTGATAGACACTGGGGAGGGTATGTGCTCTGGTAAGCGCTGTGAATTGTGCAAGACTGTTGAATCTCGGATCTGTACCTCTGAAACAAATAATGCAATATATGTTAAGAAAGAAAAAAAAAAAAGAAGAAGAATGTAGCAGGAGGGGAAGAATGAAGGGGGGGGAAATCGGAGGGGTAGACGAACCATGAGAGACGATGGGCTCTGAAAAACAAACTGAGGGTTCTAGAGGGGAGGGGGATGGGAGGATGGGTTAGCCTGGTGATGGGTATTGAGGAGGGCACGTTCTGCATGGAGCACTGGGTGTTATGCACAAACAATGAATCATGAAACACTATATCTAAAACTAATGATGTAATGTATGGGGATTAACATAACAATAAAAAAATTAAAAAAAAAAAGAAGGTCATATGGAGGCAAAGACTTGCACACAGGGGCATGCCTTGTGGAGACTAAGGCAGAGATTGGAATGACGTGTCTGTAAGTCGAGGAACACCACTGGAAGCACCAACAGATTCTCCCTTAGAGGCTCTAAAAGGAACCAACCTTACTGGCACCTTGATATCAGGCTAATGGCCTCCAGAACTGGGAGACAATACATTTCTGCTGCTTTGAGCTGCCTAGTTTGTAGTATTTTGTTACGGTTAACTTAGAAAACTAATTCATCATGCAGGCTCATTTTTTTCCCCAGAGTTTTTATTAATTGATTTTTTCTTATGACCGAAGTAATAAATGTTCATCATAGAACATTTATAAAATAAAGGTATACTCCAAAATAAAATAAAATAAATCACCCTTTATTCCACCATGTGAAGATAACTATGGCAAGCATTCTGACGTTTATTCACCTGGACTTCTTCTCTGTGTGTGTGTGTGAATTATTTTTTGAAACCATTTCCAGATGATCAATATCTGTGCTTCTGTGCCTTACTTCTGACTAGGTAAAAGCAGAGAAATCAAAACCTATGGAACCCAGTCCTTTTCAGTACTCTCAGACAACATTCCAGACAATTTTCAATCTTTCCCCAAACCAGAGTGGCTCAATTGGCAGGGAGACCTTCCCGTTTCTGACAGACAGATGCTGACATACGTCTAATAAATTTAGCGCTGAGCTCTAGCTTATATTCGACCCCACAGTGCCCAGGAGATAAGACAAAACTGGTTGTAGGTAAAGCCCTTGACAGCCTCTGGGCTGCAGGGCTTAGCATGTCTTTATCATTAGGTCTGTTTACAAAGAAAAGTCTTTTGAAGGTTTTCCCTGTGGAACAGGGTTATTTCCAAACGGCATATGGTGAAAATGTTACATGAGCTTCATGCAGTTTGTCTGCGCCTGACAGGTTACGGGGGGAATTGCTTGTAGTAGCCCAGAGTTGCCCCTTGAACTTGGGCTATTTGCTCCCCGGCTCTGCCGCAGGGTGAGCTCCCTCTGCAGCTAGCAGTGAGAAAGCTGGAGCAGACACACAAAGGTGGGTGCTGCCTCTGGATGGCAAGACTGGCAGAGGGCTCCACACCAGCTCCTCCCTGGACAGGAGGGCGGTCCCCCTTGTGCTCCCAGCATGGAGCCAGAGGGCTGGCGTTGGCCCGAAGGGGTTCAAAATATTAGCAGTGGTGTGGTACAGTCTCCCGCTCTCCACTCCCTGAGGAGACTTCCCTTAAAGTAAAGAGAAGTTAAACTGCCCCTCCGAGGAAGGGTGGACCTGGAGCTCCTCCTTGCCCTAAGGCCATGTTGCCTAATCATCAGCCCAGAGGCTGTAGGCTGTCCTGGCTGCACGCACATGGGGTGGTCTTCAGAGGTTTTGTTTCTTGCTCTTCCCTCCCTCCTCTCCTCCCTTCCTTCCCTCCCACCCTCTCCCCCTTCCTTCCCTTTTGCTTCCCTTCAAGTAATTTGAATTTGTGCCAAAATATAAAAAGTGGGGGATTTTATGCTAAAGGGGAGTGGGCATCCTCTGGCCCTTTCACAAAAAGCAGATTTGGTGGTGTTTGCATGCATTCCTACATGGTGACCCCTGGTCGAAGCTAAGTAGTGGCTCTGCCTTTAGGTGGGAACCGTGCTGTCCGCGTCTCCACAGCCCCCACCCACCATGACTCCCCCTTTCTGATATTGCCTGGCCCCAGGCGACATTTGGGGGGTGCTCTGCCCAACTGAGCAGGACCTGCTGCAGTCCAGACCATGTCACCGTGAACCTCCCCAGCACGGAGAAGCATGGGGACCCTAGCTCCCATTTCCTTCTAAGGACTCTTTCACCTGTGGAGGTCTCTACCCCACCGGATTCAGTGGCTTGATCTGGACAATGATGGGAAGGGGGGGTTAGGTGGAGTTTTTGTGACTCTCCTTGACCAGGGAAATGCAAATGCAACCTGACTTGGAACTGGTGCAAATGATCATGTATAGAGGAGGGTTGTGAAAATGACCTGCTCCGGGAGTCAGATCCATCTTAGGCGGGCTGATGCTTGGAACCCTAGTGTGGGAAGCAGGTAAAACCAAGGAGTAGCAGTGGAGACCAGACTGGGGGTCCTGGAGATGTTTACTCCCCGGCACCTTCCTCAAAGCACCCTTCTGCTTGGGAGCCCCAACTTCTGGGAGCTCGGGTGAGCACCCCTGCCTTGGAGACTCTGCAGATCAGCTTGGTGCCCCTTCTCACCTGTGACCTGAGCAGATGCTGCATCCATGGCTTCTACCCGTCCAAGTCACCATCACCTTTCCCTCCAGAAGCCTCTGACTTGTTCTCTGCTTCCATGCTTGTCCCTCTATGGTGTATTTTCAGTGCAAGGGTTAGAGTAATACTGTTAAACATGAGTCAGACGCGAGGCCACCTCTTGCTTCAAGACCCTCCTGAAGCATCGCCTGCTCCACAGAACAAACCCCTTCTCATTGCCTTGGCCTGTGGGGCTCCTTCCCTCTCCTGGTTCCCTCTGTGGTCAGCCCTCCGCCTTCTGTCCTGCCTCTCCCACTCTGCCTGGCCTTAGCATGCCAAGCTCACTTCTCTCCTTAGGATGTGGCATTTCTGCTCCCTCTGCCTGGACCATTCTGCCCCAGTCACACTGAGGCTCCCTCCTCACCCCACTCTATAATTACCTTGGATTCCCCCCAATGTTCCTTCCCAGGGACACTTCCCTGAGAATGCCGTCCCTTCCCCACTCTCTGGCCCTTCATCCTGCTATGCTTCACTCCACAGCACTGAGCATGAGGGAATGCGTCGTTCATTTATGCACTTATTTATTTACTTACTGTTTGGGGCTGAATATTTATGTCCCCCACACATTCGTTTGTTGAAGCCCTAAACCCCGTGTGATGGTATTTGGAGGTGGAGCCTTTTGAAGGTAATTAGGTTTAGAAGAGGTTGGAGGATTGGGCCCTCAGGATGGGATTTGTGCCCTTATAAGAAGAGGAAGACAGACCAAATGCATGCTCTCTTTCTGTCTCTCTCTGTCCACATGCTTGCACCAAGCAAAGGTGAGGTGAGGACCCCACAAGCCAGGATGCGGGTTCTCACCAAGAACCAAATCTGAGGCCCTTTGATCTTGGACTCCCAGCCTCCAGAAATGTGAGAAATGAATGTCTTGTTGAAGCCACCCAGTCCGTGGTATTTTGTTATAGCAGCCTGAGCTCATGCACTAATTTGTAATTTACTCTTACCTAAATTTACTCTTACCGAGCATCAAGAGGACAGGAGTAATTTTTTTTCTTGCTCACTACTATAAGCCTAGAGCCTAAAAGAGTGACTAGTGCTTTGTGGGCACTGGATAAATAATGTTCAATGTGGAATGAATGGCCCTCTGGGGTTTCCTCCAGTCCTGTGTTCCCATTCCTCAATCGCCTGCAGGTACTATGTGAGGAGCTGGTAGTTTTCTGAAGGATTTAGAAAGTGGTCTTTGTTTCGGGGGGGCTCACCCATGAAGTGGGGGAGACTTGGGTGGATGGGTCATGATAGCGGCTTTAGCCATCATTAAATTATTAAACTACATTGGGATGCCAGGGTGGCTCAGTTGGTTAAGCATCCGACTCTTGATTTCGACTCAGGTGGTGATCTCAGGGTGGTAAGATCAAGCCCGGCATTGGGCTCTGCACTGAGCATGGAGTCTGCTTAAGATTTTCTCTCTCTCTGGAAAACAGTATGGAGGTTCCTCAAAAAGTTGAAAATAGAGCTATCATACGATCCAGCAATTGCACTACTGGGTATTTACCCCAAAGATACAAATGTAGGCATCCGAAGGGGTACGTGCACCCTGATGTTTATAGCAGCAATGTCCACAATAACCAGACTGTGGAAAGAGCCAAGATGTCCATCGACAGATGAATGGATAAAGAAGATGTGGTGTATATATACAATGGAATATTATGCAGCCATCAAAAGGAATGAAATCTTGCCATTTGCAACGACGTGGTTGGAACTGGAGGGTGTTATGCTGAGCGAAATAAGTCAATCAGAGAAAGAGAAGTATCATATGACCTCACTGATATGAGGAATTCTTAATCTCAGGAAACAAACTGAAGGTTGCTGGAGTGGTGGGGGGTGGGAGGGATGGGGCGGCTGGGTGATAGACATTGGGGAGGGTATGTGCTATGGTGAGCACTGTGAATTGTGCAAGACTGTTCAATCACAGATCTGTAGCTCGGAAACAAATAATACATTATATGTTAAAAGAAGAAGAAGAAGAAGAAGAAGAAGAAGAAGAAGAAGAAGAAGAAGAAGAAGAAGAAGAAGATAGCAGGAGGGGAAGAATGAAGGGGGGGCAATCGGAGGGGGAGATGAACCATGAGAGACGATGGACTCTGAAAAACAAACTGAGGGTTCTGGAGGGGGGTGGGGTGGGAGGATGGGTTGGCCTGGTGATGGGCACATTCTGCATGGAGCACTGGGTGTTATACGCAAACAATGAATCATGAAACACTACATCAAAAACTAATGATGTAATGTATGGTGATTAACATAACATAATAAAAAAAAAAGATATCACAAGAAAAAAAAAGATTTTCTCTCTCTCTCTATCTCTGCCCCTCCTCCCCTAAAAAATTATTAAACTATGTAAAACCAAAGTATCCTGAGGGTGGGGGTAAGAGAGGGCAAGCCAGTGAGTAACAGCTAAAGGACAAATTCAGATGGCTCCAAGCCCCGTCCCATCCCAGGCTGAAGTCCTGCAACTGTCTCATCTTGAGAGAAGTGAATGTTTTAAAGGCTCTTGCCCACTAATCGATAGTTTTTTTTTTTTTAATTGCTCTTCTCTTTCTTGGATTCCTATATAATTTGTGTAAACAAGATAGTGTCACAGCATAAATAATAAGAGCAATATCTTCTATTTATCCTGCATTTTATAGTTTTCAAAGCCCTTCTTTATCTTTTTAAAATCCTCCTTTGATACTTCTTATTACCCTTATTTTACAGTTGGGGACAATGAGGGTCTGGGAGGTGAGACTCCAGGTCACCCAGCAGAATGAGGGGGCCTTTCCAGAAAGCTATGTGGTGCTGGGGTCACAGCATGGGAACACCACTAAACATTCAATGTAGACACTCTTGTCACTAGCCACTTGGTGATACCTAGCAAGGAATTCATTTTCCTGAATCTTACTATCCTCAACTCTGAAATGAAGGCTTTCCACAAGAACCACTGCTTTTCGAATGGGGACACGCATCAGAATTACAGGGTCTTGGCCCCGGCCTGAAGATTCTGATTCGGTAGGCCCATGATCAGACCCAGCAGCAAGTATTTTTAGAAAGATGCCAGGTGACTTGCCTGACTGGCCCTGGTGTACCCCTGTCGCCCTGGGGATCTCTCTGAAGAGTGCCCCCTTCTCTCGGAAATGTGCCCAGGTGGGTCTCTCTCAAGGTTCCTTCCCAATCTGACCTTCCAGGAGCCTAGACTTCTCAGAATGACCTCAAGGCATAAGTAGTAAGAGGTGTGTCTCTTTCCTCCCCCAGGATGTGGTGGTATCTTTAATGAATGGAAGGCAGCCAGCAGTCCCTCTACACGAAGACTCGCCCTGTCGCAGGGAGGCTGCTCTGAGTGGGAGTTACACGGTGAGGAGAACCCTACAGCCTGTGGGATCCTTCTCAATCCTTTGAGATCCTTTCTGCCACTTCCCCATATCATGGGAGCAAACTTTCCAAGTATCCTCTTATTTATTTTTATTTTTATTTTTTTTAAAGATTTTATTTATTCATTTGAGACACAGAGATACGGAGAGAGAGAGAGCATGAGCAGGGGGGAGACAGAGGGAGAGGGAGAAGCAGGCTCCCTGCTGAGCAGAAAGCCCGATGCGGGGCTCGATCCCAGGACCCTGGAATCATGACCTGAGCCGAAGGCAGACGCCCAACCATCTGAGCCACCCAGGCGCCCCCAAGTATCCTCTTATTTAATTCATTCATTCCTCTTTGCTCTTCTTAGCTTGTCCAGCAGTGAAATTACATTTGCATGAAAATTAGTCTCCTTTGAAGAAAGTATTTGAGTAATTTCCATAGGGCCATATGGCCATCCAATATTGGCACAATTAAAAAAAATAAAGGTCTCCAGTAAATACCCAGGTGTATTCACAGCATACACACAAACACCATTTGGCTTCACCTCTTCTCCTGCCTTTTTATGCAGTATTTAAAAATATTGAACAACAAGTGCATTTAATCATTCCGCAATGTCAACTAAGGTCATCACTGTAGTGCTTTTTTCAGGGAAAAAAGAAATCCCTTCACGTTGAGGGGCTCATGGTTTGTTAGGATGAGTCAGGGAAACCACATGACGGGTTTTCAATGGAAATGTCGCTACTCTGTTTATAATTATAACCTCCACTCAATGCAGACAGCCAGGCAGAAGGGCCACAGCAAATAGCCCCAATTAGAAAATGATATGTTTGGTGAAAATTCTCCTAAACAAAGGCTTTCCGCAGTGGCCTGACTTCCTAACATTCCCCACTCTCTCAGGAAAACCACTGACTGGACAAAAATGTGGGAAAAAGCAACAAAAGGCTTAGCTTGCCTTCCAGAGGCCCCCTCCAGGGACTGATGATCTCAAAGGCCCACATCATCCCACTTGTAAGCCCCCGCTTCCTACAAATGGGGACTTACGCAAATCCTGAACGCATACCGTCTGTCCCAGGTTGGTCTCGAGTGGAGCTTAAGGAATGAGATTTTTTTTGTGTGTGTTCCTTTGGGAGACTGGGAAGGCAGGTGGAGGTGGGATGGAAGAAACATGAAGAGAAACCCTCTTTTTTCCCCTCTCTCTCCACAATAAGCAAGGAGATAAAAATCTGGTTCTTGTTTATTTTTATTATGAAAACTACCCTCCTTAGTTCCATGATAATAGGCATTGAAGTTAGATTTTTAAGATCAGTTTGTGAGCGACAACATGAGTTATAAACTCAGGCTCTAGATAAGTCGGGATCCCAGGTTTTGCCAAGATGGCGGAAGTAAACTCTGTTGTTGAAAAACCATCACTATGGTGTTACCGTCGTGGCAGAGGGAGGAGAGCAGGGACTGGAAGGGAACCTCTCGGAGGCTGGGAATTCCATTTCTTGACCTTGGGAGTTGTTACTCAGGTGTGTTCTGGGAAAACTCATTGAGCTGTGATGGGTGCCCTTTTCTAGATGTGTGTCATATTGCCATGAAACATTTAAAAATGTTCAGTCCCATGCAGTAATCAAAACTTTTGATTTCACTCAAAGTTATGACTTTTCCCCCAGCTCTACCTGTTGTAGGTGGGTCTTTTGCCTTTTGGAAGAGAAGCGTGCATGCATGTGTGTGAGCATGAGTGTGTGTGTATGTGTACACATGTGTAGGGAAGGTCCACTCCTCTCTGTCTCCCTCACCCTTGTCTCACTAGCTGTTTCTGACCCCTGGGTGGGGAGGGGTGGAAAGAATAAGGAGAACTGCAAAGTTCTGGGGTGACAGGCACAAAGTGGGCAGAGTGAATATTGCTGATGCTCCTTCCAGAGCCCCTACCCAGGTGCTGTTGAGTACTGGAGGCTAATGGCTTACAGTTGCCCCCCTCCCTCCCTCCCGCAGGCTTTCCCCCTTCCTCTGCATTATGAGCAGCAGCCCATGCCCAAGTGACATGGAGGTAAAGCCTGGCCCCTTTCCACAGGACAGACTGGTGGTCCCTGTGGAGCCCGTGAGAAGCCAGCCTCTCATGGAGACCATATCCTTGTTCTGTACTTGCCCTGCCCTATCCTGATTCCCCATCTGCCCTTGTCCTGGCAGTTGTTCCTCTGTAACCCTCTCACAAGAATTCCCATGGTAGGCTCTACTCCGTGGGAGCCCGACCCCAGACAGCTGGCTCTGAGCTCTCCAAGCCTATGGAGAGCTGAAGACTGATGGCTTCTCTTACAAGTGTCCTTGTAAGCCTTTCCCACTCACTGGTGGCCTTTTACTTTCAGACCTTCTCATCTTCCAAAGTTCTCTCTTCCAGTGGCCACAGATTCCCACCCCCCCATCTGCCCCTGGAGACCAGAAGATCCCCTGCTGACTTCTCTGCTGATGTCCCCCATGTCAGCTCCCCTACAGGGCCCACAGTTAGTCCTTGGAAACCCTTTGCCAAACTCCAGGAGAACAAGCTGCTTAGTGTTGTCCTCTCTCCTCTGCCTGCAGTCCCTTACCTTTGAAGGGCTGTTGGCTGAGAGAAAGGTGCTAGTTCACATTGTACCCCTAACTATGAGACAGCATCTAACAAACTAAGTTGTTCTCTTGAGGCTTCCTGAAGAGACTTTGAGGGATGGGTGATGTGCAGGGCACAGCCTTCTCCAAAGAGAGAGTCACGAAAATGTGAAATGGTTATTGAGTGGCCTTTTGGATAGTTTTACGACTGATATTATGTCTTGATACCCAATTAAAATTTCCAATTTAACATCCCTTCATGCTAAAATACTTGAAGAGTGCTTTAGAGTTTGCCAGAAAGGGCCCTTTGCCCATTTGCTGTTGTACGATTCTGAGTCCCTGGACTATCCTGATGTTTCACTTCTGTAGTTTTCCTGAATTCTCCACTTGTCTTATGTCTGAAAGAAATTCTGGATGCTGCTTCCCAGCTTCAAGAGGACCCTCATAGACATGAGGACCCAGAATGTTGCTTGTATTACTGGGGACACTCCAGTTTTCCTCTCCCCCACACTATGTTACACATTCAACTGGTCAGATGTGAAGTTTCCAAACCAGGCCATATCTCAAGATGCCAGATAGCTTCTTGGGTTGTGTGATAAACTGGAAAGAGCTCTAGTAATCCTGCCTTTTGAGTCCTAGCTCATCCCTCCAAAAAAAGCTTACCAGTCCTCATTTTCCTCAACTGAAAATGAGGGAACTGTCCTTTGCAATCCCTAAAACTCCCTTCATTCTCACTTTCTGACGTTAATGATCTTGAACTCAATTGTTAGACTGAATCTACTGGTCAGTTTAGAAAAAGTAGTTGGCACAACATCCATCTTCAGAGGTGGCCTCAGTCTGCCCGTCCAGTATTTGTCATGACAATGTGATGGTATCAGGGGAAGCAAGGCATGTGAGCAGATGTCACCCTTGGCGGGGGGACTGTGAGTCTTCTTTTAGATACCGTGGAACAATCTTGCAAAACAAAGTGTAGCAACAACCCAGGTCAGACAAGTAGGGCCCCTTTACAAATAGCAACCCTGTGGGTTCATATAAACAGATGTGAGGCCGATCCTATTTTAACTGAATCACCCACTTGGCAACTGAACAACAGCAGTAAACTGCTTGTTGCTGGCTTCTGTCTCTGTCAGAAAAAAAAAAAAGTTGACTCCCAAATGCTTCTGAGTCTTTTGCTTTATTAAGAAACTTGATAAATATAGTTCAGTAAGTGTGTGGTCCATCTTGGATTTATAGCCAGCTTTCAAGCCTCACCAGAAGGGGTCACAGTGTAAAAACCTATGCCTCATTTTTGCTTGGATTAGAGAAAACTCAAGAAAACAAGAAGGCCCTGGTTTCCTGACTCAGTCTCCCAGGTGTTGGGTGGCGGCCCTTCCTGCCTGCCCTCCCTTCCCCCCGCCCGGCCTGTGTCTGCTTCTGTCCTTCCTGGAGCTGCTCAGGTCTTTGCTCATGTGTGCAACCTTTTCAGAAGACTGTTGACAGGTTTGAAAATAAAGCAGGTGGTATAAAGAACAACACGAAGTCACAGATATATGAAAATCAACCGGTTTGTCTCTACAGTGCGGGGATTAGCAAGGATCAGCTGTCCAGCCAGGCTGTTCCTCGGCGGCAGGACTTCTTCTGGCAGAGACGGGGCAGTTGAACCTTCTCTGCCTCAGCTGCCTGGCTGCGACTCTGGGCCATCTCCACTGTTCTCAGACACTCCTGAGTTGTCTCAGAATGCCAGGGCACATGGGCCACCAGATTGCTAGAGGAACATAAAAGTAAGCTTGTGACATGGTACTTGGGCAGAATCATTCCCTGTGGCCTCGTTCACTGCCTCTCACAGCGAGCGCTGACAGCCAACATGGCAGGGACAGACTGTGGTCGGGGAGTCCTGGAAGGGGCAAACAACACCCAGGAGGCCTTGCTGGTTTTGCGTGGGGTCATACGTGTGCTTCTGGATTTGGGGAGAAAGAGTAAAACTATTATCAGAGAACAATACTCAGGGATTCTGCAGTCTACACAAGGTGACAATACTCAAATCCTAGAGGTGGGGCCGCGTGTCACCTCGTCTTCTCATTTTCTACGTATTTCTGTTCTTTATTCACATCAGTGTGCAAAACAATTGTCCTTCAGTCATACATCAATGAGATGTATGGGGGCTTGTATTTCTTTGTGCAAATATACCAAAACCTCTCTGGGGAAAAAAAAAGGTACTATAAAAGGTTCCTGGTATTGGATACCAGCATATGCTCTGGAAAGAAGCCAAATGATGATAGGAACCACGAGAGTATCTTGCGGTGACAGGTCCTTTTTAAAAGGTATTCATATTCACTGTGACCCCATTTAATTTAATTTAATTTTTTTTTTTTTAAAGATTTACTTATTCATTTTTGAGAGAGATAGAGCACATGCCAGTGGCGGGAGGGGCAGAGGGAGAGAGAGAACCCTTAAACAGACTCCCCACTGAGCAAGGAGCCTGATGGGGGGCTCGATCCCAGGACCCCGAGATCATGGCCTGAGCTGAAATCAAGAGCTGGCCGCTTAAATGACTGAGCCACCCAGGGGCCCCACTGTGATCCCATTTTAAACATGTGTTGACCCTTTCAGAAACCCTGTGTCCCTATGGCCCGCCGTGACTTGGCATCCCTCAGTCCATCCGTGCTGCCATGATGTAGAAAGTGGCTGTCAGGTCTAGTATGAACAAGCTGCTTTCTAGGTGAGGCATTGGGATTTGAAAGTTTACATAGATGAGATGGGGCCTCTGGACTTGTCCTCAGAGAGAAATTTTACAAACCTACTCCCCCTCAACAGACTGAATGATCTCACTGGCATCATGAAATTGTCAGGTTTATCAAAATGTCAAGAATTGTCCAGTGATGTTGAAGAACTGAGGAAACCAGAGTAGTCTGAAAACAGGAATGGAAAATGATCCCCTCGAGAACAGAAGGCGGAGTTTCTCTGAGTGGTTATGGTGGAACTTCCTGACCTTAGAGAACCTATTAACTAGGTGGAGAGGTTGAATGCACACTGATGAAGATCTAGAGAACATCACAAGGGAATGCAGAGACTAACTCCACAAGGATACCCGAGAGCCTGCCTTTTCGCATGACGTGCTCTATGGTTCGGTCCAAGTAGGACACAATAGATACTCCTTTCGTCGTCCCATGCATTCCTCTTACTTGGTGACAAGGTGCTAAAGACATGTGTACCACATTAACTAGCTCACTGAATCCTCACCACTGCATTATGAGGCAGGTATTATCATTAGCTGCATCTTAGAGATGTGGAAACGAAGGAGAAAAACTTAAGCAAATTGCCCCAGGTTGTGCTGGTAAGTAGGAGGCAGAGCTGGCTTCCATCTTGGGCGGACTGTGTCCTTAACCTCTAGGTGCACCAGGGGAGAGAATGCTACTGTTCTAGGAATCCTTCAAGGACCAGCTTGTGTTCATAAGATTTTCTCTCCCCAAGATAAAGTGCTTCTTTGCTGGGAGCTCCAGAGTCCAGGCTGGTGCCTTGGGTCCAACATGGCATTCCATGCTGCCCTGTGCATTTGTAACCGTGTGTGTGCTTTCTGTCAGGGTCTGACGTCGGCACATCTCGGATCCCCGGTGTGGTCTTAGTCAGTGCTCAACAAATATTCCTGCTGACCTGACTAGTGTATGAGCAAGTTAAATAAAAAAATAATGTGATAATTTTTTAGGCTTCTGCTGTGTACATAAATTATTTCATTTTAGCCATACAGCATTTATTATTCTCATTTTTCAGTGAGGAAGCAGGCTCAGGAAGATTAATAACTTGCCCAAAGTTGCAGAGGTAGAGAAGCAGGCTAGAGATCCAGCTCCCAATTTGTCAGATCCCAAAGCTCCTCTCCTGCTTGACCTCCATGTCCAAGCACCAGGACAGTGGAAGGGATGTGTCAGGTTCGGATCAGACCTTGGAGGTGAGCTTCTCATGAACACGGCTTCCCGGAACCTGTGATTTTGTGTAAGTCACACTAAATGATCTGAAACCAAAGCATCGGTTGGTGGAAACAACTCCAGCCCAGAAAAAGCTTGATTGAGTCCAACAGCCTCCAAAGCCAGTCTAGTCATTGTTCTGGAAAAATGAAATGTATCAATCCCCCCTTGCTCCTACAGGAGGTATCAGACACATGAAGCATCATATGTAATCAGAGTCCATGGGCATTTGTGTCACTGTGCACAATTAAAACTAGCTTCTGCTATTCCTGGGACACGTATTTTTAGTTTAAGCTGGGGTGTAATGAGATCTCTAAAAATAACACCGTGAAAGGTGAGGCGGAGCGTGGGGGGTGAGTTCACCCCAGCGCTGAGGCAATAAAGCATTATTCATGGTCCGTTTAAAGCTCTGCAGCCCTGGGCCAACTTTTTTTGCTTGAACAGAAATTTGGTTCATCCTGTTTGGACCTAACTCAGTTTCCATCTACATGGTGGTGGTCTGAGCGAGAGGAACTTAGAATGTAATAGGCCACGGGAGAGATTTCTCAGCTGCTGGAGCACCTCAGGCTGGCTTCTCTCCGAAGGGCTCTGGTTACACTCGGGCGAGAGGCTTGGCTCTCCAGTACTGAGAGCGCCCCACAGCCCGGCCAGCACATTGCCCTGCAGTGTGTGCTGGCTCTTCCCTGAATCGTGCTCCCTGGGTCTTGGCTGTAACGATAGCAAGCCATCTCCTGCTTGGCAGTGGAGGCTTCGGGCATGGCCTGTAACATCAGATGCAGGGGTGGCACCCGAGAGCCGAGGGGAATTGTGATAGGAGGCTCGCAGCAGATGTGAGGAACCTCAAGATTTTAATAATTCAGGCTCTGGTGGGGATATGGTTTTCCTGGACAGAAAAGCACCGATTAAGTGTACCGTCCGCAAGTACTTACACGCGCACGCGCTCACACCACCTGAAACACATTCACATGGGTGCCCATGGCCAGGGCTCCTGTCTCACTGAAGGGAGGCCTGACAGCAGCAGCAGGTGATCCTCAAATTTCTTATCTCACTCTTGGCATCCAAAAACATGATTCCTCTGTCCTGGGGCTGTGCTAATGAAGTGGAGTTGCAGGCTGGATTCTGTTGATGATCCAGTTGACTTCATTCTCTTTCACGGTCATAAACGTTTGCTCGCTTGTTTATCTGTTTATTTATACTCAATCTCCACCAAACACAGATCCGGAGTGAGGTCATAGACTCCACTCTATCCACTGGCTTACAAATATCTTGCCCTAGATATTCTGCACGTACATAAACGTGGTCCAGTGCAAGCCAAAATTGCCCAGAGCTCAGTCTTCACCATTGATACTAGCAAGGTTGTTAAAGGAGGTTATCACCATGGGGACGAAGCCAATTGCAATTCTATATACTCCGTGTCAGCCAAAGGCAGAGCTAAGAATTTTATGACCTTTGACGTGTACGGGCAATGTGATCACATTTGCAGTGTTTTGTCCAGAGGCAAACAAGAGCCATTGAAATTTTTGTTAGAACTTAAAGAAGTTTAAGAAATTATTTTTTGCTGTGCTAAGGTGCTTGGCTAGTACTTCCTGGGGCTGATGTGACTCACCATGTATCTGTGTGGCTATTTGCTCTATTTCCATTACTCAGCTGAAATGGACATGTCCCCCAACCCTAACTAGTTACAGAAGTCATCCCATCATCACAGAAGTCATCCCATTGTCACAGAAGCCTTGGCTTTAAAAGCAGCAGGGCCTCGTTAGATTATCAAGGCCAACTCCACAATTTTTATGGCTGATATCAAAACCCAGGTTGGAGAAATGACTACTCAGTGTCACCTGGCATACAGTTTGGATTTGGAGCTTCCTAGAGGCACAAGTTAACCTTCACTGGACCTTTACTATTCAATTTCATAAAGTAAGACCTGCCTTAGGTGGACCTTTGAGTAGTTTATCTTTATCCCTGCTGGTTTCCCTTTGAACCTTTTTCCTACCCAGGCAGCAGCCTCATTCTGAGTACTCTCCATTCCTGCTCTTTCTCAACAGGTCCTTCTCTGAAACTGTGAGCAGGAAAGGCCAGTAAAGTGCACTCACACTCTAGCAAAAATGACTGATAATAGCTGCTTTCTCATTCAAGTATCTAGGAGAGGTTAAATGGCATTCAAAGTGTTAAAATTTAGTTACAGAATCCGAGGCTGCCCCAGGCCAGTGGGGAATATTTTGGGTAGGGGAAAACTGAAACTACCCTAGGATGTGGAAACTAGGGGGGCCTGACTTACACCTGCCATGGAATCGTGGGATCACAGATCTGGCATGAGCCATTGACCCACACACTTTGCTAAAAGAAAAACTGAAATCCAGAGGGGAAAAGTCAGTTTTCCCCACCATCAAGGAGTTAATTAATGATGGCAGAGATGGGGCCTCTAGGATATACAGAAAGGTGAAATAGGCATAATGTGGCAGAAACGTTTGCTTTTTTTTTTTTTAGATTTATTTATTTATTTTAGAGAGAGAGTGAGCTGGGGGAGGGGCAGAGGGAGACGGAGAGATTGAGAGAGAGAGAATCTCAAGCAGATTCCCCACTGAGCGGGGAGCCCAATGTGGGGCTTGATCTCATGACCCTGAGATCATGACCTGAGCCGAAGTCAAGAGTCAGATGTTTAACTGACTAAACCACCCAGGCGCCCCAAAGGTTTACCTTTTATCTGTTCATTTATTCATTCTTTTATGAATTTTTCTTGTGTGTCTGCTCTGTATCCAGCAGGGTTTGGCATTGAATGATGAAAAAAGGGGCACTGGTCCTGTCCTCTTGGAGCTTATAATCAATATCGTGAGTGAATTAAAGAAAAAAAGATATTGATACACAACATATAACTAATAACAAACCATGAGAAGAGCCCTGGAGCAATAATACAGTGCTGTGAGGGAGAGTAGGAGGAAGGAGTTCGTTCAGGTTGGCGCTCTGAGAAAATAACATTGGCATGGCTACCAGTGACCTCCATTTTGCTAAGCCTGATGGTCAATGTTCAGTCCCTATCTTGCTTGGTTTATCACCAACATTCGACAGCTGATGAGTCCCTCCCTCTCAACATGCTGTCTTCACTTAACCTCTAGGACACCACTCTTGGTTTTCCTCCTACATAACAGGCTTCTCCTTTTCTTTCTCCTTAGCAGTTCAATCTCACATCCTTGACTTCCAAAGATTGGCACACCGCAGCAACCACCTTACCCTTCTACCCTGAACTCCTAATTTTATATCAAGCTGTATACTGGCTTCTCCACTTGGCTGTCTAATAGATATCTGTAACTTAGCATATCCCAAACCGATTCATTTCCCAACCTTACCCTGACCCCTCCTCCCTCAGCCTGCGCATCTTAGCAAACAGCAAATGCATTCTTCCTGTGGCTCATGTCAAAACCTTGGCGTTATCTTGGAATCTTTTCTTCCTGTTATTTTCCATTTCTAGCCCATCTGTCCATCCAATAGATTTTACCTTCAAATTATATCCAGAACCCAGCCATTTGTTAGTTACTTTATAATCTCTACCACCCTTGTCCAAGCTAATACCCTTTCTCACCTGGATTATGGAAAAAACCTCCTAGCTAGTCTCCCTCTATGTGCACCTGTTCCTCTGCAACCCAATCTCAACACACCAGCCCAGCTGGCCCTCGCCAAATAGGAGTTGGATCATTTTGCTTAAATTACTCATTCCACTCAGAATAAAAGCTGAAGTCCTCACGGTGGCCAGAAAGACCTTGTAAGAGCTGGACCCCTGCTCTGGGTGCCTCCATCTCCCACCCCTCTCTTCCTCCATCCCCCAACAGGTCCACCAAGACTCAGGGCCACTCACTGCTTCTTCCACAAAACCTCATGCAGCTTGTTTCTACTCCTCCTCCAAGTCTTGGTCATCCATTGTCCTTTCCATAGGACCTTTCCAACCTCTTCCTATCACACGACACTCCAGCCCAGAGCTCCCTCTCATCTTGCTTTATTTTGTTCCTTGGCATGCATCCCCATTTGACACAGTCTGTATTTATTGGTTTATTGTTTATTGCTTCCCCCTAGAATAGAGACTCTAGGTGGACAGGGAGTTTTGTCTAGTGCCTAGAAGAGTGATCAGTAATACTTGTTAAATGAATGAATGAATGAATGGACAGGAGCTCAGGTCTGCAAAGGGCCAGGTAAAGGGCTGCTGGAAGCTGTGTGTAGAGAACTTACCCCGCAGAGGGAACTATATGTACAAAGAAAACAAAGGGATGGAACTTGCCCCAGAGAACCTAAAAGAAGGGAACAAATGGACTGCCATGGGGATGGAGAAGTTGATAGAAGCCATCTCGTGCAGAGCCTTGAAGCCATGATTGGGACTTTGAGGTTGAGCCCAAGTTAGATGGAGAGATGTGGATGGGCTTTACTTAAGGAGTGCTTTTAATGTGAAAGTCCCCACAGTGCTTAACCTAAAGCACAGTGCTTGACTTCAAGGAAGTCATTATCTATGAGAGGAATCTACGCAGACACTCAGCTAACAGTGCAGACTGTCTTGAGGGGACCTGGGAATACACACCTCTTCCTTGAGGGTGAAGAGAGGAACAGGGAACATTAATATTCTGATTTGATTGTGGAAGGTTGCATAGGTGGGGCAGGGTGTGGTGCATAAGGCAGAGAAAAAGAGGGTCCTAGGCAGAAGGCAGAGAGCATGTACAACAGCATGAGAGTCTGCCATTTCAGTGAGTGGCATGAGGCCCAAACCACTAAGTAAAAATGTGCTTTTCAAGGATGGACCTAAGTCTGGCCAGCTCCTAAGTTCACCTCTTTTCACGGCACCATGCTGAGATGTGGCTTGGAGGGAGCCAGCTGGGGTGGATGGAGGGCATTTAGGGCTCACAGACATGCTGGTTCTTGTGTGTGTAGGGAAAGAGCATCCATTCTGATGGCCACATCTCACAGAAGAAAATGGAGCTCAGAGAGATGAAGTCACTGGTTCAAGATCACACAGCTTGTGAGAAGTAGGCTCCCAGGCCAGTTTCCCAGGGGTGGTGTAAAAAAGCAAAAGGAATGTCATTTAATATTGAACTGAATTGGGAAAATACTCATGAAGTTCTTAGGGATGGAAAATGTTTGCAGTTAGTGCATTTTCTCAGGGTGTGTGTGTGTGTGTGTGTGTGTGTGTGTGTGTAGTATTTTTCCAAGGGAATTCACAAATGGCTCGGTTCTGCTTCTCTGGTTTGATCAATAAGAATTCTTTAGCAATTAATACTTGATGCTCCTAACAACCAGTTTTTCTTTTATCCAAGATAAAATTAAACAAAATATATCCTTATTAGTAATAATGGAGATCATAGTAAGAATATTAATCACTGTTATGATGGGACAGCAGAAATCTGTCATCCCTTCACACCTAATCCAAATGGCAACTGAAGCAGAGTTAACATCAGGGCAAGTACCACACTAAATTCTCTGGGTAGAATTTATTACTGTTGCCCTCCAGCCCCCACCACTATTAGGCTGTGTTTGCTGGCAGTCTGCAGTGTAGTTTGGGAAACCTCTGTCAGCTACATACATTTATTTTATTTTATTTTTAAAGATTTATTTATTTATTTATTTATGGGAAAGAGAGAGCACGTGGGGGACGGTCAGAGACAGAATCTCAAGCAGACTCCCTGATGAACACAGAGCCTGATGTGGGGCTGGATCTCAGGACCCCGAGAGCGTGACCTGAGCTGAAATCAAGAGTTGAGCGCTTAACTAACTGAGGAACCTAGGCGCCCCAGCTACATACAGGAGCCAAATCAGAGCTGGAAAATAGCTGGAAGGAGTGGATAGAAGAGTCTTGCCAATTAGGAATGGCTTGTTTTGACCACAGAAATACATCTTTAGTCCTAGAGCCGAAAGGGAACATTAAAGTTTCAACAAGACCATTATTCTTTGGCTTCAGAAAGAACCATATTTAAGCCAACCCAGGCAAAATCTATCCTGTTATTCCAGATCAGAGTCAGCAAATATTTTCTATAAAGGACCAAATAATAAAAATTTTAGGCTTTGTGGACCATATGGTCTCTGTCACAACTACTCAATTCTATCCTTGTAATGTGAAAGCAGCTGTAAACAGTATGCAAATGATGGAATGTGGCTGTGGGCCACTGAAACTATATAGGAAAACAGGTAGCTGGATTTCACCCATGGGGAGGAGTTTGCCAACCTCTGCTTTATATCTCCAGAAGAAAAAATTTCCTAAACTTCTCTAGGAAGTTTTTAGCTTTTATAGCTGGACATTCTTTACTATGTCTAGTTTATATCCCTTGGCTGTAATACAAATCCTTCTTCTATCCTTTGGGGAAATGGAGGACATCTGTTTGGTGCCTCCTTTTGTTGGAAGGACTAACTCTGCCATGGGGAAAATGATGACAGATTAGCTTTGCTAGGGGCTCTGGAATCAGAGAACATGCATTTATATCCTGGCTTCACCACTTATTTGCTGTATGACCTCAGGCCAGTTGCTAAAACATTCTCTGCCTCAGATTTCTCATCTGCAAAATGGTTGTACTCATGATACCAAACTCATGGTGCTGTTGTCAGGATTAAGTAAGATGATGCATGTAAAGCACTTTAACCCAGTGCTTTGATAAATGTGAGCTGGAAGGAAAAGGATGAGGATGGCAGAAAGAAAAAGTGAGATTCTCCTGACATTGACAAAAATACAATTATCTAAGGACAAACTTGAAGAGTCTATTTAGAGACCTTAGCAAAAGGAGCAGACAGTTATATATGTTGGGTTGAATAATGACCTATCACACTACCCTTCATAATATATGTCATTCTGGAATGATCTTGGCCATTTGTTTACTCCCACATTGCCTGATTTTCCCAGCTAGAGCATAAGCTCCTGGAGGAAACAACATAGGTACCTAGAAGAGTGCCTGGCACATAGTAGGTATTCAATAAATAATTGTTCAATGGAAAAACAAATGAATAGGAACACTTTCTCTTCCATAGAGTGCCCAGCTTCAAGAAGAATCCAGTGTGGTGAAGGAATAAGAGCCTGCTTCCAGCCGGTTAATCATCGTCTGCATGAATTAATGCTGGTCATCACCCTCATGGCATACATCATTGCCAGATCACCCTCGTGTGGCTTCTGGACTGACTTTCTGGTGTTATAGAATATTTGTGAACATAGGATATTCACAAATATTTGTCTCTCTCTAAAATTTATATATTTGAAGATCCAACCCCTAATGTGATGGTGTTAGGAGGTGGAGCCTTTTAGAAGTAATTAGGTTTAGATGAGGTCATGAAGGTGGAGCCACCATGATGGAATTAGTGTCCTTGCAAAAATAGGAAGAGACCAGAGCTCTCTCTCTGCCCTGTGAGGATGTAGCGAAGAGGCAGCTCTCAGCAAGCTAGGAAGAGAGCCTCACTAAGAACTAAATCTGCTGGCTTCTTGGTCTTGGATTTTTCAGCCTCCAGAACTGCCTAAGATACCTGGTAACTGTTACACCAGGTTTTAGTCCCAACTCCCTTGCTTGTTGAGTCAGTCTGTACTTCCAGATGCATTTAAGGGAGATAATAAAGTAGATCTTCTTTACAAGAACAAATGATGGTTTGTCAAATATAAAAAAAAAAAATCTGGAAGGTGGACAACTTTGTGAGGTCCCTATATCAATGAGAAGTTGAATTGAATGAAGAGGCACACAAAACGTGCTTCTTTCTCTGTAGATAATGGTTTCTCTGGGTTTTCTACATTCTGTTTATATCTTATTGAAGGAGAATAATCCAACAGGAATCATTTTATTCATCTAATCTGGCCATGATGCTGCATTTACAGAAGCAGTGTATAGTAGGAATTCATATATTAGGAATACTCCCCTACCTTTCTAATTTCTTTGCTCTTTCTTCTTTCTCTCCCTGCATTCCATTTTTAATGCCTATTTTTTGAGCAGATGATAAAATGCCTAACACAGTTCCAGACATTCATCCTTCTTTAACTGGAAAGGAACAGATATTATAAATAAGGCAATTGGAAGATATGTGTAAAGCAACCCATAAGCTGTCTAAACCCTCTGGGACTGAAGGAATGCCAAATGTGGGGGAGGGGATCACAGAGGGTATGGTCAATCTCAGAAGACTTTCTGCTGGAAATGAGTTTGAACCGGGTCTTGGAAGAATACCTTAGTCATTTTTAGTGAAAGGAGGAAGTAAATGGGGAAAGAAAACTAGGAGGCCTGGTAGGGGGCAGGTGCCAAAGTCCACACAATGCAAATTGAGTTCAGAAAGAATAGCATTCAAGAAATGTTTATTGTGCAGCAATTCTGTATATCAGTACAACCCCAGGGATTAAAAACAAATGAGACTTGATCCCTGTCCTAGAATTGCTGAATTGTCCTAGAATACAATGCAGGGAATTAGCAGACTTTTGCTAAGAAACATGAAACTCCACACTTTCTCTAAAGGAGATTTCACTTGAAATGTCAGAGTGGTAAAATTTCTCTAGTCAACCATCATCTCTAAATTCCTCAGTTGAATTCTTTAAAGACCTGTTTCTGATTTTGACACCTCAGCATCGAGCTTCTGATGCATGGTGTTTTTCTTCCTGGGCGTGGATGGCTAATGGCAAGAGAGACGCTGAACAGGTTAATCTCTCTCTCACTGGCCCATTGAGTGAACTTGCAAATCCACAGTGGAGAGTATTTCGGTTTTAGTTTGGATGAGGTTTCCCTAATGGCTTTTGAACCCCCTCTCAATGCACCTTCTCAGGTGAATCCGAGGAAGAAATTATATCACTGGGCTTTCCCGAGTCCATCCTCCATTGGCTAATCTTGGGGAAATAAACTTCTCTAAGTTACTAAGAGATCTTGCCCAGAGATAAAAACCTAACGTGGAGTTCAAGCATTAATCCAAAGAGGTCTACTGTTCTCACCCACACATTCATAGAACTCCATAGTCATATGCGTTTTTTCTTCCATCAGGCTGGGATTTTCCCAAAAGTGGATCACTTCGGAACCAAGGATGCAGAACAAATTAAAAAAGAAATATGTTTATTTTAATTTAGTCAAATTCAAAGGTGGTAGTGGTGGCAGAGGGGGGGACAAAATAACATTTATTAAATGCTTTCTCTCTGCCAATGCTTTATGTATATGCTCCCATTTACTTCTCAAAGTAAAGGGTACCTTGATCAAGATCACATATCTAAAAAGATGCAGCACTAAGTATTCAAACCTATATTTTCTTTTTGTAAGATTCAGTCTTTGCCCACTATACCATACTGTTCTTCATCCATATTACTGGGTTATCATTAGGGGAAAAAAAAGATTACTTTATATTGTGCATCACAGTTTTAAGAACATATGTACAAACATTATCTCTTTTAGTCTTCATATTATACTACAAAGACAAATATTATCTTATTACACTGTAAGGGAGATGACTTCATTCTCGTTGTACAAGGAAGGAGGCTCATAACAGCTCTGTGAGTTGTCTGTGGTCCCTTGAGTAGTAACTAGCAGAGCTGGTCCCTTGACTCCAAATTCTGAGCTCTTTCTCCTCCAGCACAACTGTTCAGTAAACCTATGACCGCAGAGAATATGGCTTCAGCCATGTGAGTTACCAGTAAGGATGCCCCAGCGCTGTGTCTGACCTTGCATAATCTGTCTGGCTCTTTGAAGTACATTGTGTATTGGAAGCAATGATCAGTAGAGAACAGCTAAGGTGGGCATCATGCCAGTGGCTACATTTTTTAAGACATCAATAGAGTGTGCGAACCCCTTTGTATGTGAACCACAAACCCTAAGATGGGATGAGAGGAACTTCATTAATTCATCTGCATTTAGTAATTTTGAGTGATTTTATTCCAAAATGCAGTATGTGTGTTATCACCTTACATCTGCATACTGACACAATGAAGTGAGCAGTTTATCAGGATTATTAGCTTCAATTTCCAATTAAAAACTTTAGTGCTGAGTTAAGGACTTAAAATGAGCCACTGACCAAGGCAGCCTTGGTCCTCACTATGCTGTACTCAGGACTCATTGGCATGTCCCTTGAGAAGCCCACTAATTAGCATGTCTGGGAAAATGGCATCAGGTGACTGATCATTTTGTATCGCTGGTTCATTACATTTTATTTTAGCACCTTCATTCATTTGGTGTTGGCTCTTGATGCAGGAGATAAAAAGATAGATATATCTTTAGCCCAGACCTCTTCCCTGATGGACAAATTCCTATAAAATATAAATTACCGAAATTAACTCAGGCAGACACAGAAATCCTGAATAGTGTTATAACCTCCAAAATTATTGAATGAACAAATTTCAAAATCTTCCCCCCAATAAAATACAACATCTTAATGACATTTCAGGCCAGTTTTTCTAACACTTTAAATAATATTTAAATTCTTCCAGATAATTGCAAAATAGGAAACTCCCCAACTCATTTTGTAATTCCCAAACCAGACAATGACTATACCAAAAGGGAAAACTACTGTCCAATCTAAGTCATACATATGGGTGCAGAAATCATTGGCATAGTATTTCAGCAAACAATGTACAAAAAGGTAATTCTACAAATATCATAATATCACAATCTTATTGAATTATTCCAAGGAATGCATATGCTGATCTTCTTAGATACATTGAATAAAAGTCAACACTTGTTCATGGAAAGAAACTCTTAGCAAACTAAGAATACAAAGAAAATTTCCTTAACCTCAAAAGGTAGTGACCAAAAAACCTCAGCAGCATCATACGTAATGGTGAAAGATTAGAAACATTCTCCTTAAAATCAGAAACAAGATAGATACTTCTAGAACATAACCATCATCATTTGAAGGCAATATTCTTGTCCTACACAAAAACCCTCAGATGGTCTATAGACAAATTATTAGAATTAATACATTAATGGGTGGCTGGATTTAAGATAAGTATTTTAAAATTGGATTTCTATATGCCAGCAATAAGCATTTAGAAAATGCAATAAAAAAAAAAAGAGCATACCATTCACAATGAAGAGCAAATGACCAAGAATAGCTCAAACATTCTTAAAGAAGAACAGGGTGGGGAAATATGCCTTATGTGATATTTTTGGAGGTATATTAATTAATACAGCATACCAGCAGTACAGAGATAGAAAAATAGATCACTAGAATAAATTCAAGAGCTAGGAAACCTACCTTTGCACATATGAAAACTTGGTGTTAGGGGCGCCTGGGTGGCTCAGTTGGTTAAGCGACTGCCTTCGGCTCAGGTCATGATCCTGGAGTCCCGGGATCGAGTCCCGCATCAGGCTCCCTGCTCGTGGGGAGTCTGCTTCTCCCTCTGACCCTCCCCCCTCTCATGTTCTCTCTCTCTATCTCATTCTCTCTCTCAAATAAATAAATAAAATCTTAAAAAAAAAAGAAAACTTGGTGTTAGCTAAAGCTTGCATATTGAGGTGGAAATGGGACACAGTACTGGGAAAATTGATTATCCATATTAAAGAAATGAAACTGGGTACCCATATTATACCATATATAAAAATAATTTCCAGGAGGACTAAAGATTTAAGTGTGAGAAACAAAACCTTAAATATTTAGGGAAATTTTTGTCTTATGCATTAATAGATTCAAGGTAAGCAGACAGTTAAACTAAACAAAAACTACAAAATATAAATGAAAAATTTGATAAATAAGATGAAAATTTTCCAGTAAAACACACTACTAACAAGGCAAAAAAATCCCCACAAATTTATCTAGTGTGTTTTATGCATAAAGAATTCCTACAAGTCAATAAGGAAAAAAAAAACTATTCCAATAGAAAAAATATGAATAAAATAGATATTTAACAAAGAAACAGAATTTAGAATAAACAGAAAAAATACCCAACCTCATTAGTAATCAGAGAAATACATAATAAAATTACAATGGAGTATCACTTTATACACAGTGAGGTACATGCTAAAATGTCTAGTAATACTGAGTGTTGACCAAGATGTAGAGTAGCAGGTGTTTTCATACCCTGCTGAGGCAAGGGGTGAAGTGATTTAGCAGTACTATACTTGGGAGATTTGAAGAGGAGGAGCATCTTTTAAGATCCAGATATTCCCTTTTCAGGCATGTACTCGAAAGAAACAGCTGCACTCATCATGTATAGGAGAACGTTCATAATGACATTATTCATTATAACCAAAATATACAGAAATAATCTCATTGACCATTAACAGAAGGATGACTTTGTGAGTTGCAATCTGCCCTCCAGTGGACTACTCAACAGAGTAAAAATGAATGAATGATGTCTATAGGCTTCAAAACGGACGAATCTCACGAATGTCACCAGGAGCAAAAAAAGCAAGTCACAGATACATGTGGAACATTTCCATTTATATAAGTTCTGAAACTTGTAAAATTAAATATTTTGTTTCAAGATGCACGTAGATATAGTGAACCTGAAAGGAAAACGTAGAAGAACAATTACAAAATCTAAAATTTGGTTACTTCTGAAGCAAGGGAGAAAAGACATGATCAGGGAAAGATAAAATACAGGAGTACGAGTGGTTATTCATAACATTCTGTTTCTGTGCTGGTTGGTGAATGTGTGCGCGTTTATTATGTTTTTCTTTATATCTTACATGTAGTACATATTTTTTATAGGCAAAAAACTTTTCCTAAGATTTTCATAATAGGAAATTTGTATCATTATTGTCAATTGGTGGTTGGATGCGCTGGTAATTTTTTTTCCTCAGGCACATTGAACTAAAAACAAGTCTGCTAAAATAAAAATTTATTTTTATGTCACTTAAAATTATTTCTCATACCATTTGTGATACCCAATACCTCACTTATAAAATCTCTGTCTTAGAGAATGGCTTCACAGAATTATAAATGACCCTAGAAGCTGATGTGGCCACTGTGGCCAGGTCAGCCATTGTTCCAAAAGCTGTGGCTTTGGTGACCACAGACAGGGACAAGGTTTTATCCGTGTTTCTGCCAGTAGCAGGGGGAAAGCTGAAGTGCCCACAGGTGCCCAATAAGGAACATTATTGAGAGAGGTGGGAGTGGTGAGGACGGCAACCACCTGCATGGACCCGACTGTGTCTTTCTGCCTGAGGCAGGGCTAGTCCCCTCAAGCTGGGTATGGCTCTCTGGCAATTCCAGCCAGGTGTGACAAGATTAATTTTTTCCCATAAAGTTGAGAACTCAGATTTTATGTGATACCCTCAGATTTCTTATAAATGCCACATGCATTATCTTCAGGAAAAAGAGGCCTACACAGATGTGTAAGAAGAGAAAAGTCACCAAAAGGGTAAGATATTTGAGATTGCACTGGGAAACAAAAACCCAAACCTTATACATGATTGCCATATAAATCATTTGACCTTGAAGAATATACTTAAGGAGTTGTGGGTTTTTAAGTGAGTTTTCAAACTCTGCTTTCCAGAGTAATCAGGGCGCTTGTTTGTATAACTACACCTCACTGCAGAATATAAGATCTTCAGACACTTGTATGGCCGATGAGTGAGGAAAACCCAGATTTTGTGCAAAGCTTTAAAGTCATTCTATAACCCAACTGTTGTCAACTGAGAATATTGACACACTCTGTCAACAGACCTGGGAATAATGCTTTAGGAGGCTCACAGTTCAGGAGAGGTCCTGATCCCCCTTGAAGGGGCAGCTGCTTTATTCAAATAGAAGAGGCCATTTCTAAGTAAAAGTGTGAGCAGTCAGAAAATGGGTTGGGGGGGGAATCCCCTGGAGAGAAGAATGGGATGCCTAAGAGAAAAGTCTAGATGCATCTTATTTGCATTAAAATTAGTGAAGCTCTAAGGGAAGAGCCATAGTTGGCATTCAAAGGATACTGGAATTGAGGGACCCAGAAGAGTGAAGTTCAAACTTTATACATGGTGCATGAGTGTTGGCATAAATTAAGATGGTAAAACTGAGCTCTATCATATCAGTTCTGTTCCAGTTGGACAGGATGGGCACCCACAAGGAACAAGAGGTGATCAGTGGTGAGAAGTGTTTTCTGTAGACACAGGGGGATGTCATTCACACTGTTCTTCAAGTTACTCCTCAGGGAATACTTTCTAAGTTTGGACGGTAGGGAGCTGGGATTATAACAAAATAAATTTTATTATATCATGGGGACTATAAGAAACAGAAATAGCCTCTAGGGTTGGGTGCCTTGTAAGAAATGTAATGTCATGAGGGGAAGAGTAACACCTAACACCTATAGCATGAGCTGTAGCAGGATTGCCCTGACCTATCATTACTGACATCAGCAGGGGCAGCGAAGGGCTGCCCAGAGCCCCAGCAGAGATCCTTCATTATCTCCTGTGTGAAAGGTGCTGTTTCAAACACTTAGGACAGAGAGAATGAAGGTCTATGGAATACCTGTAACCCTTAAGAGGCTCATAGTCTAGCTCAAGGTAAGTTCACGTGAATAATTTTGATGTTATGAAGTGTTATAAGATGAAGCTATCTTGGAGGCTGTGGGGACACAAAGGAGACACATGTAACCCAGCTTAAGGTTTGGGTCAGGAGAGGATGAAGCTGAGAACGAAAGAGTTTTGAAAGGCATTAGTGGGAGCTGGCTAGGCGGTAGAGTTACTAAGAGTGTTTCTGGCAGAGAACACAGTATTAGCAAAACTACTGAGGTGTGAAATAGTGCTGCATGGGAGACAGAATGCAAGCTGTTTTCATTGAGTGGAAAGTTCAAGGTCAGAAGACTAGGGTAGGGGATGAGGTCCACGAGTTTGGAAGGGTCTGGCTCCTGGGGCCAGTGGAGAATTGCAGGTAATGCAGTGACATGGGTGGGTTTGAATTGTAGTGAGAACGTTCCAATGACAGTATACACCATTTATTTGTGGTGGCAGAAGACATGAGATTAAAAGAGGGAAATAAATAGAAGGCTATTTCCTTAGTCCTAGCAGATTTAAAAAGGGACAGGGACAGGTGAGTATGGATGGAAAGAATGAAAAGATGAATGTAGTCAGAAGGCAAAGTTGGTTGGCTTAATGACTTATTCATTTTAAGGGAGAAAGGAGGTCTAGCAGGACCTTCAGGTTTCTGGCTTGAGCAACAGTGATGGTGGTACCATTGATGGAGTGGGGGCTTATAGGAGGAGGAGCACCCTGGGTGGAGCTTGGTCAGGTGCTGTTTTGAGGTGTCAGTAATTACAATGGTGGAAGCTCAGAAATTTAAAAAAAAAAAATTATGCTTTTAATTGATATCTTTAACACTGGTCCACTTTCCCCACTCAGGAACAGCCTGGAGAATCAAGGATTACATAAAGTTATATTTTCAAAATAAGGTAATAACCTTTTTTATTAGGGATTTAGCCACCTCAATGCCATGCATCTGAAACACACTGCTAAGTTGTGTGTCACACAGAGCAGAGAATCTGGAATAACACTCAGTGACAATAAATAAATGCACTTTCTTCCTTCTCTAAATGTCACAGATATATTTCTGAAGAGCCAATGCCATAAAATCCAAGTATTAGAACTCACAAGTTTTGAAATTGTGAAGCGCTATATTTATATAGAATCTCATAAAATCCCTAATGCCCTCACTCACAGTCTCTACCTACTCTTGTTTTAAGCTTATAATAGTTACCAAAAAAACCCTCTATAAAATTGAAAACAAAAGAGGCAAACACATTACCAGCAGCAAGATGTGACCACTGACAGCAAGGACAGAGCTAGCTTACATCTAGAAAAAACAGGCCCCCAAACGAAAGTTCCAGTGGTGGGGCAAATAGCAACACAGACCCAAAACTGATGCAATGGTGACCCCATATTATCAAGAAATAGTTAATTGTATTTCATGACTTTTGTCTGTTCAGTGATCATGTATGTATTTTATTTTATTTTTTGAGAAAGAAAGAGTGAGTAGGGGGTTGGGAAAGAGGGAGAGAGAGAATCTGAAGCAGACTCCACCCTCAGCTGGGAGCCTGGTGTGGGCTCCATCTCACCACCCTGAGATCATGACCTGAGCTGAGATCAAGAGTCGGATGCTTAACCAACTGAACCACCCAGGTGCCCCATTGATCACATACGTATTTGAGACAGATTTCCATTAAAGGCTGGGGGTGGGCCCATCACTCAGGCCACCTCGAAATCTCATCTTTATGAAGCTGCCCCATTCAAACTGCTTGGGTGGGGAGTAGACAAAATACAGAAGAGCTGGTTAAATTTGTATTTCAGATAAACAATAAGTCATCTTTGGTATAAGTATGTCCCAAATATTGCATCCTGCATTTTTACATTTTTACTTGCCAAATCTTGAAACCTTAGTAGGGAGCAGCCCAATGTAGATATGTCTGAACCCCAGGATCTTGCTTCTTCCCCCACCAACTGGAAACCAAACCAACCAAAAAACCAACCAACCAACCAACCAACTGACCAGTCAAGGGTGACCTGGTATGAAAAATCTCTGCGGAAGCAGTGATAATGGTGATTTTCTAGGTCAATTGTTTTCTCTCTCTCGGCCTCTGGAATTTGACTTGGAAAATTAGATGAAGGTAGGAGACAGAAAGAATCAAAACTAAACCCACATTCACATAACACACACACACACACATCACAAAGCAGTGATGGCAAATGGGCTCTAAAGCTGAAGCTGTGACTAAGGCCACATTGGGAAGGAATAGAAAGGATGAGCATTTCATTCATTCATTCATTCACTCAATCATTCATTCACTCTGAAATATTTATTGAGGTGGAGGGACGACGTGCCAGGTGTCAGGGTAAAGTATGAGGTGGATGCTGCACAGAGGCAAGGACAGGAGAAATAGCTGGGAGGGTGGAGTTCTCCCAGATCAGGGAGAACCTACTGTCAAAGGTGGAGGGGTCCACTCTCCTAAGTTTATTTCCTTCCTTAATGCTCTTTGTGCCTTGCAGTAAACCCCATTATCTGAGGTGATCTTGTGGCCCTCTATTTCTTGCAACAAAAGAGACTCATGAATGCCTATAGATAAAACAAGACCACTTCCTGTTTTGGAGGCAGCAAACCCTCACAGTGGGAAAACAATTCCCTGGAAACAAAAATAAGCCCTTCCTGCAGAATCTGAGATAGTTGGGTCTTCAATATGTTAGCTTTTATTATGTTTCCTTTTTTTTTTTTGGTGCATTTAAAGATCACCTTTCTCCAGAGACTCACAAGGAATTGAGATGCCACCTTCCTGATCAGTTTCCCTGAAAATGCCCTCACCCACCTCCCCAGCCTCCCTTCCCCAGCATGCTTCAGTTCTTCCTGTGGGCAATGTTCCCTGGGCCCAGGGTCTGCTTGAGCCTAACAGTTGGCCCCCCAAAATTCAGCAAGCTCAGCCTTTCTTTCCATCTCCCCCCAACCCCCTGACTTTTCAGGGCAATTTTATGATTAGGGGATCAAGGCTACATTTGCATATGTGATGATTTCCATCTGCTTCCATCTCCGTCTGCTTGGAGTGCCACAACAATACCATAGTGCAGGTGGCTTAAACAGCAGGCATTTATTTCTCACAATACTGCAGGCTAAAAATCAAGGTGCTGGCATGGTATGTTTCTGGTGAGGCCTCTCTTCCTGGCTTATAGACAGCCACTTTCTCACTGTGACCTAGGATAGCAGGGGGAGAAAGAACCTTGGTGTCTCTTCCTCTTCTTATAAGGGCACAAAACCAATTGGGGGAGGGGGGAGGTCCTGCTCTCATGACCTCATTTAACCCTAATTGTCTTTAAATACCATCACATTGGGGATCAGGGCTTTGACGTACGAATTTTAAGGGAACATGATTCAGTATAGAGTAACTTCTATCAGAAACATTTTAGACTTTTTTTTTTTTTTTTGCTACAAAGTACAACTATGAGAAAGGAGGTTGAACTTTACTGTTTAGGGTCTAAAGCTATTTGAGTGCCTCCTCTCATCTGCTCCATGAACTTGGCCATTCCAACATAGGTAAGGACAGCAGTAGTGACAAAAGACCAAAGGGTCTTGGGGAAGGGAAAAGCTCATCACCTATGTGCTCAGTAGATGTAAAATATTCTCCCAGAGAAGTCAAGAATGGTGACTACAATAGTATATTGACTTCTAAACATATTCTCCAATTGTTCTCCATGTGAGAGCCACCTCTTGAATGCATGCAGAGCACAAAGTCATTCAGAAAAATGCAAATCAGAAAAAAACATCGGAGGGGCACCTGGGTGACTCAGTCAGTTAAGCATCTGACTCTTGATTTCAGCTCTGGTCATGATCTCAGGGTCGTGAGATTGAGCCCCGCCCAGCGTGGACCCTGCTTAGGATTCTCTCTCTCCCTCTGCCCCTCTCTGCTTGCATTCTCTCTCTATCTCAAAAAAAAAAAAAAAAAAAAAAAGGAAAGAAAGAAAAGAGAAAAAAAATTTGTGTTTGCTTCACTTATAAAAATAACATACATCTTCAAAAGGTGCTTAGCCTCTTTACTGCTGTGTGATACTGTTTATCAGCCTTATTTGTTTCAACGCATGTTAGCAGGGCCCCCCCCAAAAAAACTTGTTTGTGAGGCCTTTTGAGCCAGTTTTCTCTTGTATCTGCAGCAGGTCTGGGCGCAGCAGCATGAACAGGGCCTGGCGGGTTCAAATCTGGGGAGAGTCTAGGTGGGAGGAGGACAGGCTTTGGCTGCATCACTTCTGATCCTCTGGGAAAGGTGGGGAGAAGGGCAGCAACTCATAGAAAAGAAGCACAATGGGGAATTGTACTGGAGACATTCATAAGAAACTTTTGTCCTAGGAAAGAGAAACAAGAGAGCCTTTGGCTTACATGCTTCCTTTGGATCAGAAGGAATGGTGGGCTTAAGAAAGAAATGCTAGGGACTAGGGGAAAGCAGAGGAAAACTGGGGCCCTGGTTCAGTCATGGTCCCCTCTCTTGGGAACCTATGACAGCATCATGGGCACCTTCATGGGCATGACTTTCTCTGTAGGTGTTTATTATTACAGAGTTTGAAATGCAGATTCATCCCTCCAAGGAGTTCCATATCGTTGGGCTCTCTCGCCAATGACAGAGCTTGCCAGGAATCATGGATGAGTTGTGTTTGATGTAGACATTATCAGGTTACTTTTTTATTTGAAGAAGTGACATTTTCTCATTTACAGTGTTGGAACTAAAGTGCCAAGAATCAAGATCCCACAATTACTCAAATCCCATTTTTTCCCAGCCATTCAAATCCATATTGGTGGTCCTGGTATTTACTGCTATATGAAAAACATCCAGCTTCCTAACATCCTGATGGAGCCAATATTGTGAATTTGGGAGACGGATGGAGCCAACTCCGGACCAGTTCAGTCCATCTAAATAACTGGATGCGGTGAATCCAAAATCCAAACTAACTCTAAATTTTATTAAAAGAAATAAAGACACTCTGACATGGAAATCAAAATTAAAGTTTTGCACAAACAAGAAATAAGACTTCACTGACTTTAATGAATAAAACCACACCTCCCAATCCTGGCTCTAGGAGGCTAGGGGCCCCCGGGTGATAGTGCTACTTGGGCTGTAGAGCTTGGAGGCAGGATGTCTGCTCAAGGAGGAGATGACGTCTCTGCATCCTCCCAGACATGGGCTAACTAAAGTGAAGTTTTCCAGAAAATGAACGGAAGGCACCCTAACTCAAAGGATTAGTAGGAAAGGGTAATCTTTAGACCCCTCAAAAATGACTCCAGGAGTTTAACTGAGGTAGGATGGTATTGTGAAGATCCCAGGACGCAGCCAGCAAGAATGGCCAGGTGTGAATCCTGCTTTTTTCACTGATAGCACTGTGCCCTTGGGCAAATCACTTATTCCCTTTGATATCTAAAATAAAGATGCTAATGAAAGGATTCAATTTACAGGATGTCAGAATTAAATGGTCATTAAATGTTCTAGTGGATAAGAACACTAAAATGAAAAGCATACTGTGTGTGTGGCAATGTGCTAAGTGTCATTGTTATTCCTGTTTAGTACAAAAGAAATGGAAGCTCAGAGAAGCCAAGTAATAGTCCCGAGGTCCCACAACTAGTGAGAAGCATAATAGGGATCTAAACCCAGGTCTGTATGTCAAAGCTCATGATCTAACAAACCTTGCTCAGAACCTCGTACATAATAGGTGCTCACTTCAGACTAGGCCATTCATCCTTTTGTCCATGTGTTTTTTTTTTTTAAAGATTTTATTTATTTATTTGAGAGAGAGAGAGAGAGAGAGCATGAGAGGGGGGAGGGTCAGAGGGAGAAGCCGACTCCCTGCTGAGCAGGGAGCTCGATTCGGGACTCGATCCTGGGACTCCAGGATCATAACCTGAGCAGAAGGCAGTTGCTTAACCAACTGAACCACCCAGGCGCCCTGTCCATGTGTTTATTTAACCAACATTTTAGTCAACATTTAGTTTGTGCTAGATTCTCATATGAGCTGATGATGCCATAATGAATATAATATAGCTTGTGCCTTAAAATCGTAGTCTGAGTGGGCTTCAGGCAGTATGCTATAATGCAGAGAGCATTGAATTAGGGGTTTGGAATCAAGGTTATTGATGTTAATCCATGGGAGATGAAAATGACATAGGGCCTCATGAAAGCTGGAGGCATAAGTGGCTCATGGAGATATTAGAGAATCACTGATCTAGTGCTTTGTGCCAGCAGAAGACTTGGCCAGGTCTCTGGTGAAGTGGCTGTCTCTGTTCTTTCTGTCCCCAGGTGTGTTGTGACAACAGCTGGCCAAACAGATGGTGATAGCAGCTTCTGTTCATAAGTGAGGATACCCTACACAACCCTTGGTTTTACAAAGTTAGTCTGGTTCTAGAGCCCAGCCATTTGTAATACGTGTTTAGATGACCTTAGTGATTCTCAGATGGGAGCAATTTTGGCAATAAGAGAGATTTTTGCTTATGTAGTGTGACTGGTGGGAGGGAAAGAGGGAGGGTGCTACTGGCGGTGGAGAGCAAGGATGCTGTAAAACGTCCTACAGTGCACAGGACCCCATAACCCCAAGAATTATCTGGCCTCAAATGTCAGTGGTGCTGAGGCTGAAGAACTCTGTGTTACACTGGAAGCAATGAACTTCCAGCTGCCTCTTCTTGTTTCTGGTCTTGGAGATCTGTGGGTGGCTTTCACTTCCACTTATCTCTGGGTATTCACTTCTATTTTTCACCCATGGATATGTTTGTCCTGCTTTTGAGCATGGCTATATCTTCCAGAAAGATATTTTAAAATATTTTAACTATTATACAGTGTGTTTGGCAGAGAAGGGATGATGGTATTCCTTGGTGTAAATGAATCTACACTCTGGTTTAGGTTATTTCAGTCTGTGAGTTTGGTTAATGTAGATCCCCTATCCTATGCAGAAAAAATAAATATGAATCTCACAGTCTGTAAGATGGGGGGCCATGCCATGGATGAAGTAGTATTCAGCAAGATAAACGTCATTCTCAGTGTGAACCTCACAGGCGATCAAGCCAACATTTTCCAAAGGATAACTTTGTTTAGTGTTGTGCACCACATGTCTTAACGTGCAAACTCCAGCTGCTTGTAAACCAGGTTTTCCAGTGACCACGATGTGACCTTGAGCTAGTCACCCTTTTTTTCCACCCTAAGCTTTAGTCTCATTATATATAACACAAAGGAATTGGACCAGATCTCTAAACTCTAAGATTCTAGGATTCATGCCTCAGTTGTGATGTGTGTAAGGTAGGGCTAATTATTTGCAGTTTATTTCAGAATAACATAGTTAATATGTAAGTATTTATGGTAGAAGAACTTTTCATGGATTACTTTGTGTTACATGGTTTGCTCTTTACGGAACTAAGACCAAGCACAGCATTTCAGCACGACATGGTTAATTTCTTAACTTCTCTCCTCATATATCTGATCTGCAAAATAGAGATAATACCTCTACCCTTCCGATTGTTTCAAGGATTAGATGAGCAAATATGCCTAGTAAACAGTCAGTTGATACCAGTTTGTAAGACTTCCAAAATAATCCAATGAATCTATGAAAATATAGTTGGATCTTTGGCCATCACAAACCAAAAAACAACATGGGTTTGGTTCTATTAAGGCTCTAGGAAGGCAGAGCAATTCCAAATATGAATCTTCAATTTTCCTTTAGCTGGGAGATATAAACTCAAACCCTTTATCTACACTTGAAAAGTTTGGCTTTTTTGCTATGTGTGCTCCCATGCATAAGAAGGAGTGCAACATTTTGGCTGGATTTAAGAAAAAGAGCTTTAAGTTAATGTGCAAAGGAAAGTTGCAGTACAATCTAAATCCAAATACACATCCAAACACACAAGCCCCATTTGCAAATTGGAACCTGACTCAAATCCCTTTGAGGCTGACCTATCTCTAATTAACAATATTTAGCCCCCGTGCCTGGCTAGGAACAGCCAAAGTGGCATGTGCCACTGACAAGATAAGGATTTGTCCAAAAAAAAAAAAAAAAAAATCCATTTCCTCTTGTAAGAAATGTATGTCCTCTTCCATTGCAGTTCAATTACTCTGGACAATATGGGAAGAAATGAAGAGATTTTAGGTGGTGGAATATGAATCTCAGAGAGGGGATATGCCTTTAATTAAGAGGACAATAAAAAAGGGAAATGAGCTTAGTCAACTGTAGCTTCTCCTAAAAATTCTTGATGTAAAATTAAGTAGGTTCCAGTAAAGGAGCCTAGGGGTGTGAAGGGAGGAAAAGGCATTGTCTAATAAAAGTGGAAGTCTGTGGCATTTCTAGGGGGTTCAAGACAAAGATATTGGACTTCTTTGTTGGATAGTGGGACAGATTCTGCAGAAAGCCTTTTTGTCCATGGAGAAACACACTCTTTGTACCAGTTAGCCTTTGCAGTGGCACAAAACATCCCAAATTATAATGGCTTAAAATAATGACTTATTATTTCTCATGATTCTTTGGGTTATTGAGCTCAACTGAGTAGTTATTTTGCTGGTTTTACCTGAGGTCACCCATGTGGTCGTAATCACCTAGCCACTTCACCAGGCCCAGAGGGGTTAAGATGGGTCACTCATCTGTCTGGAGCCTTAATACTGGTGGTCATCTTTACTCTCTTTGTGGATGGTTCTCATCATGCAGTAGTCTCTCTTTGGCTAGTGATGGGAATTTCAGGAGGATAAAAAAAACAAGGTGCCAGTCCTCATAAGTCTCATCCACAAATGTCATACGTTTCACTTCTCCAGTGTTCTGTTGGTCAAAGCAAGTCGCTAGGTCAAATTCAAAGGGTAAGGAAATGACTCCATCTCTTGATGGGTGGAGTGACAAACTTATGATGCAAAGAGGCATAGACACAGGGAGACATGATTTATTGGGTGCCATTATGAAAACAATCTACACATTTCTGCCCTAATGTATGAAGCTGCATGTCCACCAGCCTCAAGCGGTAACTGACCTTCAAGGTGTGCTGTCTCTATTCCTTCTGCCAAACACTAATGCTCTGGATTGAGTCATGGACCAGTACTTCCTTAGGATGCACAGTTCTTTCAGACTTACCCCTAGTCTGGCCATGGTTCTCTGGGGTAAGCAGTTTCATGAGCTTCTTGGCATGAAAGTACATGACTCTAGAATGCAGAAAGGAGCTCTGTCTTCTTATTCTCCCAGTGACTTTTATTAAAAAATTTCTATATTATACATAATCTTTTGAGATATAACTCTATTCCCCTGTCTCATTTTCCTGGAAGATATGGTTCAGTATAACTATGCAGTGTAACTATAGCCCCATTGATGGGCATTCCAGCTTGGTGAGGCAGGCCTTACTTACCGAGACAAAAACTTACACAGAAAAAAATCATATGGAATGGAGATGCTGAGAACTCTTCCTTCCAAAAGGAAAATGAGAGGAGGTGAGCTATGCTTGTCTAGTTTATTCTTCACAAATTTAATAATCACATAATTTAGTCCTCTGTTACTGGGACAGAATAAATAAAACTGACAGAGAGAGACCGAAAGTGTTACAAGAGTGGGGTTCTCTCCACTTGGAAGGAAACATTAAAAATGGAGAAGCATTCCTCCAAACTTTGGTCCATTTAAGTTGTCTTGAAATATTATTGAAGCAAGTCAATATGATTGGTTTGCTGAACACAAAGATAGCTGAAGAAGATGTTCTGGATCAAAGTCAGATGGCAAGGACCTTATGGCCCATTTGGACGGACGGGGAGTATTCTCTGAAACACGAGTGATAGGATTTTGAGACCACCATGTCTTGGTCGAGCAGGAGAGAGGGCTATGGTAATTTGATGACGTCTGTGCTGGGCACAGTAATGGGATGGTGTTGGGTTTGCCTGCTGTTGTCAGTCCTGGTATAGATTATAGAATTCCCCCTTCCCCACCTTTACTCACTTTTCAAGGCTTAGCTCAACCATTTACCTTTCCCCAGCAATGTAACTTTTACCGATCACCACTCACACCTTTCGCCACCTAATATCCATGTACTTCAATCTATCATACCACCCAACTCACGTTCTGCCATTTAATGCTTATGTTCTTAGTCAGTTTGGTATCACTAGGGCCTAGCGTTGTGCCTGGCATAGCTGAGAACACAATACCAGTTTGCAAAATTTAATTGGATCTCATTCCATAAATTTTGGCTAATTCCATTTGGCCAGTGTGTTTCAGAGACAGCCCTGGGAGGGCCGTGAACATCAGCTCATTTTCCTGCAACGATGCAGTCTCTGGGGGAGAAGCTCAAGCAAACTAGAGTTCGGGTGGGTTCCATTCATTGCCTTTGAAGAAACACAATGCTGTGAGCCACACTGGCAAAACTGAATAAAAAACTGACCATGGAATAGTTAACCCAGCTCCTCCAAAGACTTGAGGAAATGACAGCTTAAATAGGAAGTGTGACATCAAATCTTTCATTTCTGGTTGATTTGGGGAAGAGTGGTGGCTAAATTCCTACTGTCTCAAGGTTGATTATTTGTAATTTACTTAAGAATAGAAGCAACCTCTGAGTAGTGATTCAGGGGGAGGGATATATTTACTGCAGTTTCCAAATCACTCTGCAATTCCACCACGGGGAGGAGTGACCAGTTGCATATGAGGAGCTGGGATAAGCCTTCAATAATCTCTTAAGCAGTGTGTAGAGTGTGTAGAGTGGACAAAACATTGCGTTGGAATCACGGAGCCTGGATCTAGTTATGGTTCTGCCATTTGGAAGCCCTAACAATGGGAGGCTTACTTCCCTGTTCAGCGCCTCTTCCTTATCTGTAAAACAGAGAGGGTAATGATTTCCTCCCAGGCCTTGTTGTTCACAGAATATTGAATAAGAAAGGAAGGGCCTGAGGTCTGCTGAGAACTAGTTGAAATCTGTATTCTGCTTTCCTTGTTAGCGAGTAATCATGGTGGCTTTTCAAATATTTCAGTGTTACGCGTGTTTGCTCTTTGCAGATGTGAGCGTCTAACTCTGCTTTTGATTCAGTTCCAAATGGAGTTTTCGGTTTGGGGATGGCACTATCTATGCCTTTTCTCCCTTTCAGCAGTAAAGCTCTGGCCCTTTGTATATAGATTTATAAGTTGTCTTCTTGTTTGTGTACAAATCAACGGAGAAATAGGGAGTTGGGTGAACCCAGGAAAGCTAATGGAGCCGAACATGTTTGAATTGGGTCTCTTTTTCCATAAACTGGGTGTATGCTACAGCTTTGTGCTTTTCCCTCCAGCCAGGATTAGCTTGTCTGAATGATTTTGTTTGTAAACCTCTGCTAGGAGTTCTTAGCTGCATCACTGGCCTGCCTGGGTCTGATGGTCTGGTCAGATAGCCCAGGTTCCCACCACACATGGAGGTGAGCTACCAGGATGTGAACATTTGCATCCAGCAATTTTCTTTTCTGCAGGCTGAGTCCAGAGTGAGACTCCCAGTATGAGCCAACAAGGGGAACCACTGGATTGCCAAGCCCCTGTGTAAAGCTTTCTCGTTTATCTGGAATGCAAATGTTTTTGAGTTTGAAATAATTTGAGGATTGCTTCCCAAACTTAAGTATACATAGGAGTCACCTGGGGGAATCTTCTTAAAAAGCCCTGATTCTGATTCCACAGGTCTGCACTGGTGCCAGAGATTTTGGCCATACGAACCATCTAGTTCATGGACCTCACTTAGGAGATCAAAGCTGCAGAGATAACCAGAGAGAACCCACTGTTTAAGAGAGCCTCTTCCATTCATAAAATTCTCTACAGTCACATAACTTGAGACACTGCAGCCTTCTTCTCAGCTGGTAGGGGCTAAGTAAACCAAAACCTGTCCAAGGCAGAAGATTCACTGGCATCCGGAACACACTTTGTGCATTTGATTAGGAGGCAAATAGGTACAGACATTCACGGCCAAAATACAGAGTTCGTAGATAGACAGCTCGAGAAGGGGAAGATGAATGGTCCCCATGAAGACAGAAATGCCAGAAGGCATGGAGAAAGTCAGCCAAGACTTGTTACTTTTTCTTGTTTAGTATTTAATCCATCACATCCAGTCACTGGGTAGGAAGGAGCAGTATTTATTTGGGTAGTTTGTACACAAGTCTCTTTCTCTGTCAGTGGAACTTAAAAATAATTTATATAATAAGTGTAAATGTCTTTGTCTTTGCCAAAAAAGCTTATTATTATTATTATTACTGTTTTTATTTTTGGTGAGTGGAGGGAAAGAGGGAGCTATAGTTGTGTGTTGATGAAATACACTGTTGGAAAATGAAAAAAAAAACCAACAATAACAAAATAACACAAACAAGTTGATTGATTGCCTCTGTGTCAAAAAGACCTAATTTGTTGGAATTCTATTTATTTACTTGTGGCAAGAATGAACTGTTGGTCTTGTTTGCTAACATGAAACTTTGGTCTCCCCCACCCCATACCCCGGACACACACAATGAAAATGGTACAATGTTTGCCACTTCTTTCTTCTCCAAAATTATTGTAAAATTTGGCAAAATCATGAAAATAATTTCAAAGAAGAGATTACTGCAGCCATCCATGCATTCCCTTCATCACCAGCTATGTTAGAAGCATTAACAACTTCATTAGCATCTGATCATTGACACCTTTGACCTTCCTGCAACGTCATAGCAGACCAATTCTAAGGTGTATTTCTTGTAGACTACAGGTGTGTTCCTGAAAATCTCTGTGAATTAAATAATTTTCCGTTAGTTTACAAGATCATTACAAAGATACCTGTATTGTCTTCTACTGCTAACATTTAAATCAAAGATCCTTCGGTTCCCAATTCCGTTGACGAGCCATTACTGATCTGTAAAGCAATACTTATGTGTAGTGCGTCACTGCCAACTCACAAAGTCCTGCAGAGAATTGTTTTGTTGGTTGAATTGCTGCCATTGTAGTAATTTGTTTTTGAAGTTTCCACTTTCTATCCTGGACTATCCTAAAGAGAGGTTGGAAGTTTCAAAATATGTCCACAGGTTCCTTGATATTCCTCCCTTAGATGGGTGGAGCATGTCCTCTCCCCCAACCCTTGGACACGGCTTCAGCATTAGTGACTCATTCTAAATGAATAGAGTTTTCTAGAAATGATGGTGTGTGACTTAAGAGACTAAATCATGAAAGGCATTATGGCCTCCTTCTTGATCTTTGTCACTTGGATCACTCATGCCAGGGGAAACCGGCCACCATGTTGTGAGGACACTCAAGCAGTGCTATTGAAAGTTTGGCATGGTAAGGAATTAAGACCTCCCCTCAACAGCAGTTAGGAATCTAGGCCTCCTGCAGACAGCCATGTGAGTGAGTCATTTGTAAGGGTGTTCTGTAGTTTCAGATGAGGCTTCAAGTGATTGTACCCTGGGCCAACATCTTGACTGCAGCCTCATGGGAGACTTCAAGCCAGAATCACCCAGCTCCCAAATTCCTGATCCACAGAAACTCTGTGGGATGATATATATTTATTGTTTAAGGCACCAAGTTCAGGAATGATTTGTTATGCAACAGTAGATAATACAGAAAATATATCTCCTATCAAGGAGGCATCCATCGGGGATTGGCAGTATCCCTGAATAGTTAGGGAAATTGGGCATGTGAAGGATAAATATGGAAACAGCTGTATGTCAAGACTAAATAAAGCAAAGGGATGGAACTTGAGTGGTTAAAGATAAGGCTTCCATAAGAAATCCTAAACCCCTTAGTGATCACAAGTCACAAACTGCTGTATAATTCCCTGCATTTCCCGGGATGTGTGATAAGAAGGAAAGGAGGCTGGGAGGCCACAGCTGGGGGAGGAAGTGTGAGGAGTGGCTGAGGAGTGACTGCGGACGCTCCTGCCTCGGGAATGATCGTGCTTTTATGATCTGGTGACTTTGTAAAGTAGGCTGCACACTTACTCCCCTCTCTAGTCTTCCTTTATACTATCAAGTCCAGTGTGGTTTGAGGGCATTGCTCGATTTGATTTATGTTAGTTCACAAAGCAACAAACAGGACAAGCCTGTTAGGAGGACAAAGGGTTCATCCTCCACATTTTTTCTCTCCGGTGTCAGAAAAGTCTCATAGTACAAGTTGATCCTAGAGACTTCAAGTGGAAGAACATTTATGTCAGCGAGTGCTCTGGCACATTCCATCTCTTTTCCTTAGAACGGGCTCAGTGTCCTGCATGGGCAGTTCAGAGGTGAGGCTGGAGCTCTGGCAAAAATCCAAAAATACTAACCACCTTCTCTCTGTTTGACTCTGAGTTAGAGCAGGGTTTTTCCTTGTTTTTTTTTTTTTTTTTCCTTGTTATTTTTTTCCTTGTTATTTTCTTTTCCTCACCTTTAGAGTGACACCACATGGACCAGTTTTCTTTGGGCTGGACCTCACGAACGCTTTATATAGATGGAGACACAGGGAGGGCTCTGGTTGTTGTTGCTGTTAACATATTTCATTTAGAACCATAGAGCATTGGTGCTAGAGATAGTCTAAGAAGTCATTTGGTCTCCTAGTTTGCAAACAGAGTCCCACAGAGCTGTAGGGTTCCTTGGGAGCGCTCTGGGGTTACCCTAATTTTTTATCTTTCCATATGCTTGTGTTCTGGCCATATTTATTAAACAGATGGTTCTGGGCCTCTCATTTAATGATTTGCCCTCACATTTAAGATGCTTAACCTCAGAGAAATAAATGGATTTGTGTAAAGTCACGTAGTTTGTGGCGGCTGGTTTGATATGAGCCTCCAGTCTGGGGTTTCAGACTACCTGGAGAGTGGTCATCAAACATCCTATGCCGTCTTCCAAGGAGCAGGATGAATGTTACACACACGGGTCTTACAGGTACAGCCAGTTGTGAAATACAAGGATGTGGCTCATGTAAGTTGTGCTTCATCTCCTTTTCCCCAGTTGTTAACTTACACCATCATTGGGAAAACATTTTTTTTTTTCCCTTTATCTTGGCTAGATTTTTAATCACTAGTGCCTTCTGGCATTTTTCATATCTAGTCAAATACTCTTGAGAATTTGTTACACTTCAGGTAGAAGGAACCCCTTTCTTAAAGTCATGGATACACTTATATTCTGAGAATGAAAAAAGCCATTAAAATGTCTGAATCATTAAAAATGTAATTTCTCCCCCAAATATCTTGTTTTTACCTAGGGTGGACGTGGACAATGTGAAAGCGACACAGTAGGTGGCTCCCTTGAGCAGAAAGATGTGAAAGGACTTCGATTCTGCAGTTCCCCTGAGTTCAGGATAACACCTGTGGCCTCAGGAACAAGACCTCTCTCGCAGTCTCCCGGGGCTGCTCAACCCCAGGGAAAGGGTACAAGGCATTCCATCTCCTCCAGTCTTGTCCAGCAGTAATTCAGGACTCCACAGAAAACCCATGGAAGAGGATTTTTTTTTTTTTAAGATTTTTAAATTTATTTGAGAGAGTGAGAGAGAAAGAGCACAAGCAGGGGGAGAGGCAGAGGGAGAAGCAGGCTCCCCAATGAGCAGAGAGCCCGATGCGGGGCTTGATCCCAGGAGCCTGAGATCATGACCTGAGCTGAAGGCAGACACTTAACCGACTGAGCCACCCAGGCACCCTGAGGATTTTCAGTATAAATATTTCCCACAAAGGTTTAAAGAAATGAATTTAATTATAAAGCAGGCAGTTATTAAAAGTATTCCTAATTTTTCAATCTGAAGAAGCATAGTCAAACTTTGTATCTTAGATCAAGTTTATGTGGAGGGCTGGCCAGAGAGAAGGAAGTGCTGTTTCCCCGAACTTTTTCTTAGGCCCCCCAGGTCTCTGGTTCCCTATTTTCCTCCCTCCCAGATGACAATCCATTTTGATATTTGTAACTAACTGAAAACATTCTTTCTGTGAACTTAAGCTGGCAAAAATGTCAACAGTGAAAGCATTTTCACCTGATAAAAATGAAATAAAATTCTGGATAACATTTTAGTCTTTCTTAGTCTATGAAAAGACTTTATCATGAACCTCTTAAGCTCCTTATCAGTATGTAAAATTGAGTCGAAATTGAATCGTGTTTCTTAGGAATACATCCAATGGTTCTTGAAATGGTTCCATATTCTTGTTAACTTGCTCAAATTCATTAGTGGCTGGCAATGGGTCTGTGATCATGCATTTTTGTGTGAATAAAGATAATTAAATTGTTTTTAAAAAGTACCATTGTATTCATTTAGGAATTTGATTACAAGGTACTTGAAAGAAATTAATACAGAAGGTTTCCTTAAAAATCAATAAAAATGGAAAATATCAGGTCTTACAAGATATTGTGCAGCGAACAAAATATTTATAGTTGCTATACTTTCTTGAATACTTGTCATATATTAGTTTCTGCATTAACAATGCCTAACATATGTTAATAATATGATGCATACAACATATAATACACTATCTTATTTTCCCAACAGCCCTATGAGGTAGGTATAATTAGCACTGTTTTACACATGAGAGAACTGAGATTCACAGGTGTGGGTTTCCTGAGGTCACACTGTGAGGAAGCATGTAAGAGGCAGAAACCCCCAAAACTACTTGAACCACCCTACTGTAGTGCTTCCCTCCTTCAGATTTGGTATAGTGTACCAGCAATCAAACTTACTGGCTCACCTTTTAAATCACTGTTAAGTGAAAGAAAAATTGTTTTGCGATCTGTCATTTGCATCCACGAATCATGAGGTTTCCCGTTTTAGAAAAAGGCAGAGGTTCCGGGTAAGGTGGCAGCAAGAAACCTGTACTTGACTCACCTTATTCCACTTTTCCATCAAAGCAGCTATGATGATTCAGATGCCAAGTTACAACAACCAGAAAAGAAGGTTATCAGTCAATTATTTGCTAATGTCTGGAAAGAACAACCCATTAAGGAATACTCAGGTGGCAAAATAAATCCTCAAGTTCCATTAGTCAAGGATGAACAAACAGAAAGATAACATGAAGTCAATAAAAAAATAGTCCAGTTGTTCATAAGTCCGTATTGTCCAAGGACAATACCATGTGAGAAAAAGCATACGTAGAAGGGAAGAAAAATCACCTAGACTATGTTCTCTTTGTGTTCTCAATAAATTGGAGAAAGTGTGAGCATGTGAAGCAAAAGTTGAGAGATGAGATAAAAGTGGCCTCTGGAATGACAACAGACATGAAAAAGGATCTGACAGAGTCAGGAAGAGAATTCTGGGAACTTAAAAATGCAATGGAAGAATTAAAATATGCCTCGAGAGTAATGAGAATAGGTAATGCAGAGAATCAAGTCAGTGATGGAGAGACAATGGTGATGTAGAGATGTATTGTAGACAAATATATCTGGCTATAAATGCTGAAAAAAAAAGATGTAAAAAATTAGACAGAGATATAGAGAACAGAAAACCAATTTTATTTATTTATTTATTTATTTATTTATTTTTTTAAAGATTTTATTTATTTATTTGAGAGAGAGAGAATGAGAGAGAGCACATGAGAGGGGGGAGGGTCAGAGGGAGAAGCAGACTCCCCGCCGAGCAGGGAGCCCGATGCGGGACTCGATCCAGGGACTCCAGGATCATGACCTGAGCCGAAGGCAGTCGCTTAACCAACTGAGCCACCCAGGCGCCCAGAAAACCAATTTTAGACAAGCAACATTCAGAAGAAAGAGATCAAAACAAAAGAAGGAATAAGGAAAGATACATAGAAGAAAACTTTCCTGAGCTAAAATCATCACCATTATCATCAACATCAGCATCATCATTACTTCACAATCATGTGAGTTGTGATCCAAGGGGCTTCCAGGATAAACTATTGATCGGTAGCACATTCTTGCAACTCTTTTTTTTTTTTTTAAGAATGAAAAAACAATATAGTCTAACAAAGAAAAAAATTTGTGCTACCTTTAGGCTCTTCTTCCTAATATTTTATAAAAACTTCATTAGAATTAAACAGGTAAGAGTTTGATGAAAAATGTTAACCCAAGAGTTCTTACAGTTATACAAAAGGTTATTGTCTAACATGTTCATGCTTAAAGGCCAAAGAAAGGCATTTTTAATCATGGAAGGATTTCAAAGAAAAATAGCTCTCTTGTGGATGTTAGCAAATGTGCCTAAAGGCATACGACAGCTGCTTGAAAGGTGAGTCAACACTGTTACCCATGAATGGACAAATCCAACCATTAAAGAACTATGGTGTAAACTGATAACATTGAGCAAAAAATGTTAATTCTAAATAATTGTTACAATTATGATTACAAAATTCAATGCAAAAGTAACATGATATAGGGGCACCTAGGTGGCTCAGTCGTTAAGCATCTGCCTTCGGCTCAGGTCATGATCTCAGGGGCCTGGGATCGAGCCCCGCATCGGGCTCCCTGCTCTGCGGGAAGCCTGCTTTTCCGTCTCCCACTCCCCCTGCTTGTGTTCCCTCTCTCGCTGTGCCTCTCTCTGTCAAATCAATAAACAAAATCTTAAAAAAAAAAAAAGTAACATGATATAAAAAACATTTAATGCAAAAATTTAACCAAAACAAAATTTTGATTTCACAAATTACACTTCTAAAGATTGGAAAATGAAGATAGTTAATAGTATCCTAATTTCTTTTGTTACATGGAGAATTAGTGCAGGGTACTTACTTTTAAAATTAAAAAATTGTAGTTTCAAATGTTTCTGAAAAATCTGAAGTAGATGTAAAGACATATTAATTAGGAATGTATTCAGTTGTAAGCACACAATAGCCAACAAACAGTATATCCAACAATAGGGATTTATTTTTCTCTTACAACAAAAATTCCAGAGGTAGCTGGTTGGTGGTGTTGTTTCAGGAAGTAAATAATCTTGGGAGATAGATCTGTAAGTCTTGGTCCTGTCCTCCTGCTCACAAGGTAACTGCTGTGGCTCCAGCCGGTTGACTGCATCCAGCCAGGAAGAAAGAGAAAGTGGAGAATCAGATACCATAGCAGAATTGTGCTTCATTTTACCGGCCAGAACTGTATCAGGTGGCTCTGTCGACTGTTACTGAACAGAGTGAGCATTAAATGAATATTTGCTGAACGACTTCATGACTAAAACGAAGAAGCTAAAACATACCAAGCATATATTTTAATAACTTAAAGACAGTAAAATTGAGCTCAAAAATGAAAGATACACTTATAATAAAAGAAACACAGTAGTGTAGGAAAGAAAATTTACCTCACCCCTCTTGTATTTTGAAAGATTAGGGAACCAAAAATCAAGGATGAAGATAGATAATATAATTTAGCAGGATTAAATAATAAATATTATTTAACAAGAATGAATTAATACATATCTATTGAAAATAGAATATGCATGTAGAATGTTCACAAAACAAGAACAGGATTTTTAAGGACACAAAGAAAACCTCTGGGGTGCCTGGGTGGCTCAGTCGTTAAGTGTCTGCCTTGGGCTCAAGGCATGATCCCGGGGTCCTGGGATTGAGCTCCCCCATCGGACTCCCTGCTCCACGGGAAGCCTGCTTCTCCCTCTTCCACTCCCCCTGCTTGTGTTCCCTCTCTCACTGTCTCTCTCTCTGTCAAATAAATAAATAAATAATCTTAAAAAAAAAAAGAAAACCTCAACGGATTTCAAAATATGGATATAGCATAATTACGTTTTCTGACAACTTCGGCTTTTTATCAGATTTAAATAACTAAAACAAACAAATACATTTAATCAGGTGATAATTTCTTTAAAATTCCTTAAATAACTACTGAGCTAAAGGGAAAGTAAAATTATCACTACAGATCATGAACTAATACTGAGAAAGTTATTTAGAAAATTATCACATGAAGCGAATATTATAGTCAAAATCAGTAACATATACTTTCGTGATTAAATAGGAAAGAGTGAGTGACAGTTTTATATTTCAAAGATATTGATTTATTTATTTTAGAGAGAGAGAGAGCGAGCACGAGCAGGGGGAGAAGCAGAGGGGAAGAGAGAATGAATCTCAAGCAGACTCCACGCAGAGCATGGAGCCCTGAGGGCCAATCTCACGACCCCTGAGATCACCGATCAGGACCCAAGCCGAAACCAAGAGTCTGTCACCCAACCAACAGAGCCACCCAGGCATCTCCAGTTTTATGTTTCAAAAGCAACAAAACAAATGTAAGTAAAATAGGGGAAATAAATAATAAGGATAAAAGCAGATATTAAAGAATTAGAGAATATAAACAGAATAATTAGTGTTGATTAAAAAGTTCAAGGGGCAGCTTCTTTAAAAATATGTATAAAATAGGTAAAGGATACTCAGGGAAAAGTGAGAGAGTACTCAGAAATAAAATTGAGAAGTAAGAAACAGGCTGTAAAATAGACATGGTAGAGAAGAAAATTAGTCTTCAATTTGCTTCCCTCCATTTAATAATCTATATTGGAAATTTTCCCTATCGGTACGCAGAAATCTATTTCTTTCTAATGGCAACATACTATTCCATCAAAAGGATATGTTTTAAAATTAAGACAGATTGGTAAATACATTGGTTGTCTTGGTTTACTTTTGCACTTTCTACATATATTGTGTGAATACACCCATATGGTAAATTCTTAGCAGCAGAATTGCTGGATCTAATGTACATGGATTTTTAATTTGAGAGTTATTGCCAAGCCTTCTCTAGAAACAATAAGGAATACAAGTGCCTGTTTCCCCATATCCTTGCCTGGACTGGTGTCATCAAATGTTTGGAATTTTGCTATATTAATAGACTTAAAATAATATCTATTTTAGTTTTGAGTTGTATTTCTTTAACTATCAAAAAGTTTGGGAACTATTTCAAATTATATTGTCTACTTAATAGTTTTTCTTCCTGCCCCGGCCCCTGTAAACTACCTGTTTGTAATTATTCTCTTTACTATTGGATTTCTTCTCCTTTTTGTAATTGATTGCTTGAGCACTTTGTAAAATATGGAATTGATCTTCAATTTGCTGTTTTTAACAAATTTCTATTTGTCTTTTGGCAAGGGGGCTTCTTTTCCTATTGGAGAATTAAAATTCAAAAATCAAATTTATCTTTCTTTTCTGTCACAGCTTCTGGGTTGTGTGCTCTTCATTTTTAAATTGTTCCCCGGGTGATGATTCTGCTGCCTCACATCTGAGAACCTTTACCAATAGACTGATCTCAGTTATAAAAATGTATGTGAAAATCCATATTTCTGTAAAGAATTGGTGCAACTCACCCACTACAATGAAATAGTCTATCCTGAAATTCAAGAATGGTTTACGAGTAGGAAATCGATTAGTATATTACTTCATAGCAGTATTTCAAAAGAGAAAAACATAGTAATTTCTGAAGATATAAAAATATAAGATACAGTGTAACCTATTTCTCATGGAAGAAAAGGAAACTCTTAGAAAGCTAAGAATATAATATTTCTGTAGATGATTAAGAGTAAGTGTCTTGAAGTCTAAGCCAGCATGATGTTTAATGGTGTAGCACTAGGGACAATTCCAATTAAAATTGGAAAGCTGACCAGAATTCCTACCCCTGCCATCAGCATTTCACATCATTATGAACATAATGTCCAGCACAATGTGGTAGAAAATGGAAAGAAGGTGCATGAATATTCAATGAGAGAACAAAATTATCATTATTTGCAGATGACATAAGTAAATATAGGGAAAATTCAAGGAAATCCAATTGAAAATTTCTTAGAATTAATGTAATTTCAGAAAGGAAATGTTTTAGCCCATTCAGGCTGTTAGAACAAAATACCACAGACTGAAGCTTAAACAACACACATTTATTTCTCACAGTTCTGGATGCCGTAGAGTCCAAGATTAAGGTACCGGCAGATTCAGCGTCTGGTAGGAGCCCACCTCCTGGTTGGTAAACAGCTGTCTTCTCCCTATGACCTCACATGATAAAAAGGGGCAAGAGAACTCTCTGGATTTCTTTTATACGGGCACTAATCCCACTAATCATGAGGGCTCTGCTCTCAAGACCTACTCCCCTCCCAAAGCCCCACTCCCAAACACCATCACACTGGGGGGTAGGTTTCAATACTATATGAATTTGTGAGGGGACACAAACATTCAGTCTATTCAGGGAGGCAATAGAAAGTAAAGCTATGAAGAAATTATTTTTTCTATTAACAAATAATAACCAATTAGGAGAATTAACGTAGAAAAAGTTTTTAGTTTCTTTCAGAATAACAACTAATGCTAAGTCATTGCTGTAACCCCAACAAAATATATTTCTTATCTGAAGAAATTTTAAAATCCACCTAGATCCAGCTGAAAATATAAAAGTAAACCTAAACAAAGGGATAGGTTTCTCATGTTCTTAAATGGGATGGTTAAATACTTTGAAGATATTAATTCTCAGATTAATTTTTATGCTTAATATTATGTCAGTGAAAATCTCAGTTTGGAGGGTAATTTGGTAAATGATTCTGAAGTTAATTTCAAAGAGTAAAATGGGTGGGAATAACAAAAGTTATTTTTGTAAAAGAATAGCAGTGCTGAAGGAGAGACTTTAATTTATTAGATTTCAAAATGCTTAATGATGATATTGCAATTAAAAGGACACCTGCCTCAAGGCAAGTTTCAAAATACACTCTGTATTGGTCCACAATGTCTTATCTGAAACTCTTGGGGCTAGGTGTGTTTTGGAATTTGAAATTTGTATTTTAGGGGGCGCCTGGGTGGCTCAGTTGGTTAAGCGACTGCCTTCGGCTCAGGTCATGAAATTTGTATTTTAGAAAGGTAATCTGGTTGTATCCTAAATAATATTTAATACTTTCAGTGGAGTCTGGACCAGTACCCCATAATCAGCTACACTGATATTTCTATAATAAAAGTGGGCAGAATACATCAAAACTATAAATGGCCTCCTACTGATATGGGTCATATTTTTCTCCCAAATGAATGTTGACACCAAACTCATGATAAAGAGCTTTCAGTTTTCAGAACTTTTGGCATTGTGGGTTATAGATTGTGGGTTGCTATGTATGTATGTCAAAGGCTGTGTTCCTGGGACTCTGGGAGGGTGATTAGGTTGCAGGATTAGGTTGGTTAGGGAGTGCCCTTAGCATCAGCATGGAAGGAAGTAGGGGATGGAAGTGAAATCAGGCAAAGGGAGAAACTGAGCTATGATTTAGTCCCAACATAGGCTTCAGCCACACAGGAAGCTGTGGGGCTAAGAGGGCCGTCAGATTTCTCCTTAGTTGGGGGGAAAGGATCTTTGTAGTCCCATATCAACCAATCACTGGTTGATGGCTGCCCCTGGAAGGAGATGTGACCCAGGACAGGGCAGTTTTTTTCTGTTGACGCAATTTCCAGAGAGGCCTGGCAACTGAGGGCTATCTTCCTGCAGCTGGAGGAGTAAGTCCTTCATTCCTGAGGGGGAAGTCTGGGTGATGCATCAAGGTGTGTACTGTATGTATGGGAATGTAATATGTGATAAGGAAACATCACAAACCAATGGATTAGTCAATAGTTTGGAGAATGATCTCCAGTAAAATCCTCACCTCATCCTATGTGCAAAATAAGCACAACATGAATTATAAAGTTTAATACAAAAAATAAAACAAAGCAAGCAGGAAATATGAATACATATTCTCTAGTCTTTAAAGTGGAGAAGGAAATATAAACATAAAAGCATGGAGGAAATTACAAAGTAAAAGCAAAGATTTGAGGACAATTAAACTAAAAATATTCAATATTAGAATCATCAACAAAATTAAAAGACCAAAAACAAATGAAGAAAAAAAAATCAGCACAGAAAAAGTTCATAAGAATATCTTATAAAAAAAGAATAGCTTATATAAATAAGAATCTCCAATAGAAAAATGGGCAGCATTATAAATTGAGAGTTCTATAAGTATAGGAAAAATGTTGGCAAAATAAATGCAAAGAAATCCTAATTAAAACATCAAATTATCACATTTTTACCTATGTAAAGTTCTAATCATTATGAAACATAACTTTTAATGGTGGCAAGTGTTTGCTACTTACACCGCTAATAAAAATATAAATTGTTGCCGCTTACCTAGAAAACTTTTCTCTCTTTTCTGTTGGCTGATCTTATTTATTTGTTACTCTTGAACATCTTTTTTTTTTTTTTTTTAAAGATTTTATTTATTTGACAGAGAGAGACACAGCGAGAGAGGGAACACAAGCAGGGGGAGTGGCAGAGGGAGAAGCAGGCTTCCCGCTGAGCAGGGAGCCTGATGTGGGGCTCGATCCCAGGACCCTGGGATCATGACCTGAGCCGAAGGCAGCCGCTTAACTGACTGAGCCACCCAGGTGCCCCTTGAACATCTCCTTTTTGGTTGGATTCAGACTCAGAGGTGAAACCGTTGGAGAGGACAGAGAGGACTCCGTCTCTTGGCAATCTGTTCCTGGCATTTTTCTTTGCCCCTTCATTTTCTTGATCAAAAGTTTAGCATATTCTACAGCTTCTTCCTTATTTTTCTCTGTACGCTGTTTCTTCAGAGCAATACGCCCACGTTTGTGTGGCAGGGTGCGCGAAGTAACAAGACGCTGAATCCAGGCTGCTTTGGTCCCAGGTTTCTTACCTTCCTTGTTTAAGGGCTTGCTCACAACATACTGGTGGGCAGCATCTTCTTAGAGAGACTGAAAGGTCTGTGGATTCTGCCAGCTCTTTTGGGCCCCAGATGATGAGGTAAGTAGAATCAGTGAGGCCAGGAATATCCTTCTCCCCCTTTTCTTACAAGGACCAAGTTGAGAACCCCCAGATTGGCATCCACAGATGTGTGCTTTCTTTCTCCAGTCCTCCTTGGTCTGGGACAGGAACGCCCTTCACTCAGTAGCAGGTGGACCCGGCCACGGGTGGAGACACCTGCTTCATGGGGAAACTTTGTTTGTCCTTCCCACCAGGAGTTCACACCACAGAACCCTCCCATTCTTCACCCAGAGCGTCAGCAGCAACTTCTGTGGCGACATGCTTCTCACGAAAGGTAAGAAGTTTGCAAACATCATCCACTTCAGTGAGTTTCTGGCAGCCAGTGGCTGGGAGGTAGATGTTCAGCCTCATCCCAAAGCAGCCCACTGCCTCTGAAGAGCCATGAAAAAGAGCTAGAAAACTTTTTGATAATTGATTCAAGAGCCTTAAAAATCTTTGTACCCCTTTACCCTGAAATTCATTTTTTTTCTGAAATTCATTTTAAAAGGAATCTCTGCTAAGGAACAACTCAACGATTCAAAGAAATATCTGTGCAGGAGGATTTTCATTGCATTATTGTATACAATAAGCAAAGAATTGGAAACAATATCTCGATAATATAGAAATTTAATAAATGACTATGCATGCATAAAATTAAATGTTATAGACATTAGAAAAACCAAATGATATAAAAATGCTTACAAGACTATATAAGTAAAATGTAAAATATAAAGCTATACATGGAACATCTATCTACCTTTTATATCTGTCTAGGTATCATCTATTTCGCTACTTGCCTATCTATCATCTATCTATCTATCTATCTATCTATCTATCTATCTATCTATCATCTATCTATCTATCATCTATCTAGCTATCTATCATCAATCATCTATCTATCATCTATCTATCATCTATCTATCTATCTATCTATCTATCTATCTATCATCTATCTTTCTACCTATCTATCCATCCATCTATCTATCTAACCATCACTTGTCATTTGTCACCTTAGAAAAGAGAATAAAAATAATAAACCAAAATGTTAATGGTGCTCATCTCTGGGTGTTAGAGTATAGCTAATTTACATTTCCTATAGGATCCAGTCTTGTGTTGTACACATCCAAGAAGGTTTCCTTAGTGCAGGGACACCCACGGGGCATCAAACTGACAGCAGAACCTGGTGAGGAGTCCTTGCCCTGTCCCTGCAGGCTGAGCCACGCTGGAACTGAGATACTGACCCTACTTGGTCTGGAGGCTCAGTCTCTCCAAACCTCTGGCAAATGATCACCTTCTCTTATAACAGCCTGCACTCTGTTCCCAGCCATGCTATCCACACAGACCACTGCAGCGTTCATCACACAAACCAACAAAATCTAGTGCACACTGAGGCCATTGCTCAGTGGAGGAGACCTGGCCGGTGTTTGTACTCTCGGCTCCTGTCCTTTCGTCCTTCCCGAGGCTTGCCCGGTTAACCTCTCTGCCCTTCCTGCTGACGAGCTAATGGATACTCAGAGAGTGCAGCCCAAACCAAATATTAGACTGTTAGTCAGACTGGAATGTTCCTCAGTCATGTATATGAATAGTGTTTGCAGTTTGGGGTTATCCACATGACCCGCCTCTCATTATCACAGATGACAAAGAACCGACTGTATTCATAACCATATGAACGTTACTCACACGAGCTAGATTTTATAAGCCAGAAAAAAACAGAGAAAGGGGAAAAAAGATGAAAATAAGTGGACAGAGGAGTGGGGGGCTGAGAGAAAGACACAAATGAGAGATTGTTTTAACCGGGAGGGACCGAACAGGGCAGTGTGCAAACCCAGCCCCATCATCTCCCAGTCTCCTTGTCTTGGTCACTAAGGCGAATGCACGTGGTGCCAGGCTGGTGCCTCCAGCCCTTAGCACGCGGTGCGTGGTCCCTGTCACCTTCTGAGTCGGTGAAGGAAAAGACAGAAGGGGTGAGAGCTGAAGGAGACAAGTGGATTTTTGGTGGACGTAAAGATGAAACCAGGCCTCGATTTTCCCAAATGAACAGGAAATGTCATCATTTCCATGTTGTGACCCCTTTTACAGTCAAGGCGGCTCCTCACAAGCGGGTGCGCACATCTCACTTTTTCCACATCCTCTTGGCCTCTGTCTGGGCCTCTCGAGGCCTCAGCAGGGCCTGTGTTTATCTCTGATGGGATGGCTCGGTGAAGTCACTTCTTTGTCGTCACACTCTGTCACCGTGTGTTTCCCTGTCACCCTGGCAGCTCCCTTCGGGGGGCTGGACTCAAGCCCAGTCTTCTCGGAGGGCTGCTGTGGCCCCAGTTCTCTTGAGCCCCACGCCTCAGACCATCCAGTCTAAAGGGACCCGTACCTGGGGTGCCTGGTCCTCTTCCTGGGTCAGGCAAGAGCGGTTGGTGTGTGAGAACCCTGCTGTTTTTCTTGACAGTCCAGCGTCAAAGGCCAGTTTGGGCAGGGATGGTTCTTCCTTTGATTTAGAGGATGTATATTTGGCAGAGTCCAGAGAAATTTGAATCCAGGTCCTTCCCAAAGGAGATCAGAATCCCCATTGGCCTTGAAGCTTTGAGGACCAGGTCTGTTTCTGAAACATCCTCTTATGAATTTGCAAACCTTCAGGGCCTGATCTGTTAAATGCATACCTACTATGTGGTCCCAAGGATCATGGTCAGGGGCTCAGGCAGGTCTCCTGACAACTCTCAGAATTCCGAGTATATACCCCGTGGGCTTCCCTGCATCTCCATTAGTTACTGAAATGTCACAGATGGGAGGGGCAAGGGCTTGGCTCCAGCCTTCCACATCTCTCTGCTGGGTTCCTGTCATCATCTCTTTATCGGTCCCTCCCCCGTAACATTTCATCAGTGCCTGGGAATCTTACTTTTCCAACCCATCATCCTTCACAATGCTATCAAAGCAGCAAATGTCAAGGGCAAAATCGGATCACGTTGTTCCCCATTTCCACAGCTCGTCACTGCCTGGAGCTGCATACAGGACACACGAGGTTGCCCCCCACTTCCCACCTCCTCTCCCGCCTCTGCCTGCGTCTGTCCTTAAGTGGTGGCCTCTGACCCCATTTGATATCGGTGACTTCCTTCCTTTAGCTCTCTCTACCTGGGTAACTGTGGTTGTTCGCTGTTGGGGGAGATCTTAGTGATTGTTTAAGGCCAGATCAAGTGTCACGTCTTTTGGGAGGGAGCACTGTAGAGTCCAACACACAGTGTGTTAAGCACCGCATACTAGCTCTGGGAACATTAGGAAATTTATTAGGCCTCACTTTCGATTAATTTTAAATTGGGCAAAAAAAAAAAAAATCTACCTCATAAGATGGATGAAAAGATAATGAATTCATGTATATAAAGCAGCCAGCTTGGTACCTGGAGGTAGGAGGTAGATAGACTTTTCCCTACCTTTTGCCTTTCTTGTGGCTTTTGACTCATAGTTTCCTTTTCCTTCCCTCTGTTCTTTGAAGGCCTTTCCAAACCCTTGGAAGCATTAACTGTGCGCTTGTGTGGTCATTCCCTGAGCCCTTTGAAGGCAGGAGCTTCTCTTGTCCCTCTGCCCAGCCCAAGGCAAGCAAGGATTCATAAAAGCTGAATGAGGTAGTGAACTGACGGTACCGGCAGCCTCTCTGGGGGAAGGCAAAGCCTGAGCACAGGACTTGTGTGGTTTCTTAGTGGAAACCAAGAGCTATTCTCCACTGATTTCCTTGACTTCTCGGTCACACTGGACGAGACCTCATGGATCAGGGTTCTAGAACCTCGGGGATGTCAAAGAGCTGGAAGGGGTGTCAGAGATCACCAGAGGTTGAGACTTGGAGTGGTGCGGGCTCTGGCCCAAGGTTCCAAAGGTGTGACAGACAGAGCCGGGCCCAGACATCTTCCATTCAGAGTCCTGGGCCAGGGCTCCCTCCTGCTCCCCGCTTTTGTTTGCCCCAAACCTCAGGGAAGGGGGGCATGCTGACTCAGCAGGAGTGCTTACAAAATTCTCATTATCTTGAATATTTCCAAACCGCAGAGCTTCAGGTGGCTCAGGATGGAGTCTTGAGCTGCCTGTCTGGCTGGACATAAGCATTCTGTCATGCTTCTGAGAAGATGGAGGAATTATGTGCTTCTCTAGATTCCACATTTGGTATGACTATGTAACTCCCCAGCTCCAAGGGCTTCTCAAATACCAACTTCTCAGCCCTCAGAAGCACCCTGCTAAGAAGGGGATATTGTTCTTCCCTCTAACAAGAGGAAATCCAAAGGCCCAGAAGTGAAACCATTTCCCTTGGATGCCTCAGTGAGTCAGTGGGGAGGCTTTAAATAGAACCCACCACCCTACCACTCCCACTTCCTACCCATTAGACCACACTCTCTTCTGAGCACAGGAATGCAAGCCCTGTACATTCCTTCTAAGGACATAATGTGCCCTTTGCACTAGCTTCAGGATTCCAGATTGAGTGGCATGAGGGAGGGAGGGAGGGGAATGAGGACCAGGAAGATGAAAGCGACTTTCATTTCCTTCTCTGTTTGGACTACACATTGGCAGGGAGAGGGAGTATCAGGGGAAGGCGAGCGAATCCTGAGACTTTGTGCATTGAAATGGTTACTCACATCCCTAATCACACCATATGGCATTGGTGTTGGTGCCCAGTGCCACCTGCGTGGCTAGTAAAAGGGACCTCAGCGCTTCAGATCCCATTTAATAAATTTTGCTTCTCACATAGAAAGCCAGAAAGACAATATCTTGTTTACTCCATAAAATAGTTCTGTGAGATTATTGTCATATTTTTGCAGCTGAGGATACTGAGCCTCTAAGAAAACAAATAATTTGCCTGGCTGACTGAGCCTTCAGTGACTAACTTCATAATGGAAGTCAAGTGAGTTTGCTCCCTATGTTCTCTTCTGTTCACCAGCGGTTCTAAAAGTGTGGTCCCTGAACCCACAGCAACGGGGTAATTATTTGAAAAGCAAATTCTCGGGCCCCCACCCGGTCTTACAAATCAGAAAGTCAGGGGGAAGGGGCCCCGCAGTCTGCTCTTGCAAGGCCTCTAGGGGACCTGGAGGAAGTTTGAGAACCGCTGTTCTTCACAGTGATGCCTGGGGAAGCAGGAGCCCCCGGAAAGGAGATGAGCAGTGGGTGAGGGAAGGTGGTAGGGAACAGCTCCAACAGGACAGTGTGTCACCAAAGAGGAGAAGGCAAGCTCAGATGAGCCCCCTTGCTGCCCCACTGTGGGAAACACGGGCAGGTACACAGCATCACAATGAAGGTGTTACCTGAGGTTCCGGAGGGGCACACGGTGGGAGGACTTAAAATAAGCCACTTCCCTCATGCTATGCTGACAGGCCCTCAAGTGTCCCCAGGGGCTAATAGGAAGGAGCAAAATGGCGAAAGGAAATGGATAACAGATATAGGAACAGGGAAAAGCAGAATAGGGAAAGGGAAGGAAAGGGGTCGAGTAGGCTTTGGTAGAAAAATGTGAACAGGAGGGGTGCCTGGGTGGCTCAGTTGGTTAAGTATCTGTCTTCAGCTCAGGTCATGATCTCGGGGTCCTGGGATTGAGCCTCATGTCAGGCTCTCTGTTTCGTGGGGAGTCTGCTTCTCCCTCCGCCTCTGATGCTCCTCCCCCACCCCCGCTTGTGCTTGCACTCTCTCTCTCAAATAAATTGATAAAATCCTTAAAAAAAAATGAACAGGAAACATGGCACCCCTTGTGAATTGAATGCCCTTGCCCTGCATGGAAGGGTTCTGGATTGCTTTAACTTTCTTCTTTTATTTTTTTAATTTTATTTTATTATGTTATGTTAGTCATCATACATTACATCATTAGTTTTTGATGTAGTGTTCCATGATTCATTGTTTGTGTATAACACCCAGTGCTCCATGCGGAATGTGCCCTCTTTAATACCCATCACCAGGCTAACCCATCCTCCCACCCCCCTCCCCTCTAGAACCCTCAGTTTGTTTCTCAGAGTCCATAGTCTCTCATGGTTCATCTCCCCGTCCAATTTCCCCCCTTCATTTTTCCTTCCTACTATCTTCTTTTTTAAAAAACATATAATGTATTATTTGTTTCAGAGGTACAGGTCCATGATTCATCAGTCTTACACAATTCACAGAGCTCACCATTTGCTTTAACTTTCTACTTCTAAATAAACTTTGGGAGTAAATAAAGATGGCCTTGCCGACACTTGATTATTGATTCTCTCAGCTGGAGGATGTGCATGTCAGAATTCCCTGGATTCTTCATCAAAACACCTATGTCCAGACCTCACAACAATGAGTGAATCAGAACCTTGGCATTTTAGGACCTGGTAGGGGAAAGTTTAGCTATTTATTTTGACCAAGTCTTCAAAGTGATTCTGATCCCATTTTTCTCCACCTCCCCACGCAAATACACATAGACAAACAGAGACACATACATAAGGACCACTTGATTTTTAAAAACTAAACAAAACATAACTAGACATGCCCTCCCCCCAAAAAACCAAGAAGACCGGCCACCCTTCAAATTATACTCCTGTAGAATGCCAGAGCTGTGGGAGGTGACAGCCATCGCCCTGGCGCTAACACCTCCTACCCACCTGGCCCGCAGCTGGTTCCTACCATCACTGTAGCGCTCGGAAGCTTTCATTAGAATTGGAGGGGCCAAACTGGGAAAACAAACATTTTTATCTTTAAAGGGCTTCTGGGCCCTCTGCCCTGGGCTTCTGAGTGTGTGTGTGTGTGTAATGAACATCTCTCAGGGAGCTCCTCCCCCACACCTACCTGTTCACCGTCATGTGACGGGGATAGTTGTACTCTCTAGGATGGTGGGGAGCACAGACTGTGAAAACCCTCCAGGGGAAGTCGGAGCAGGTGGTGGGAATCAAAGACACCAAGCGTATTTAGGATGGGATTAAGGACTTAGGCCAGCTCTTCTGTTATCAAGACAAGAACAAGGTCTCCAAAACTGTTTTGGTCTCTCTCTCTCATTTACTTTCATGCTAATGGGTAGAATCCAGAGGAAACTGAAGGTCATTAAAAGGCAGACCTTCTAGCTGATAGCTTCTGAGCACTTTATATGTATTCTTTCATTGAAACTTCTCTTTGATGACCATCTGAAGTAGGGGCCATTATTATCCCATTCTACAGAGGAGGAAACTGAGGTTGTGTACATTGATTTTGCCAAAAGTCACACATCCAGTAAGTGTGGAGCTGACACTTGAACCCAACCTGGGCCTAGTGACAGCATAGATGTTTTTGAGTAGGATGATACAATGACATAGTTTATAATTTTGGGAAGATTTTGTAATTTGTGGTTTTGTGGCAAAGAAATAGGTTTTGCACTCTTAACTGTAGGAAACAAAGGGTGGCTGGAGGCGAGGTAGGTGGGGGAAAGGGTAACTGGGTGATGGGCTTTAAAGAGGGCACATGATGGAATGAGCACTGGGTGTTCTATGCAACTGATGAATCACTGACCTCTACCTCTGAAACTAATAATACACTATGTGTTAACTAAATTGCATTTAAATAAAAAAAATTTAAAAAAAGAATAGGCTTTGCTCCCACTGATAAGGAAGATGGAAAGAAGGGAAAGAAGCTAATACATTCGGAGTCTGGTGTCAGAGGATTTCACGTATGTCCATTCATTTAATTAACACAACAGCCTTCATAATTGGGCTGCATTAGCTCTATTTTTATAAAAGATGATACAGAAACTCAGGGGAGGCAAAGGCTTAGCCTAAGGTTTCCAGGCTGACCTGTGGCTGAGTTGACAATGAAATCCTGATCAGCAGTCAACACCGTCTCTCCTCAGTTTGGTGTGAATGTGACTTTTATGTAAGTACCTGACACAGCCCCTTATGGCTTTGATGTGACGTCTCCTGTGGTCTCAGATGATTCCAGCCGTTTCTATGGGATTCTATATGACCTGAATTCCAACGCCCGGGGAACAGAAATACATGTCCTAGGCAAAGTGAACGAAGTATGTTTTATTCTGGCTTTAAATTGCTCAGACCCTGCCCCATAACCACTCGGAGCAATGCCTTCAGCCTCAGTAAAAGTCCAGAGGATGGCTCGGGAGTCAGATTTTATTAATATCTCATTCCTAGAGAGATGGAAAGGAAAGCTAAATCTGAGCATTCAGCTTTACTTGGCATGTTTTAGTTTTTTCATTTCCAACTACTTAAAATGAAAAAGTAGTGTATATGGACAGGACTCCCCTCCTCCACACCCACCCCGTCACACAGGGACCTAATCAGGGCAGGGCACGCCTCACTCCCAATCCACATCAGCTTTAGAGACTGAATGTGACAGATGTCATGGGTGATTCATATCCATGAATCACTTAGCTCATCTCATGGAGGAACGGCCTCCATGGGGAGGTGACACAGCCCACACTGTAGGACACATTTGTTCTTTCTGGTAAATCCCTAAAATTTTGAGCAGCTGTTATGTTTCCTACATGTCCGTCCTGATAATGGGGGGGCAGGAGGCAAGAAAAAGTGTCTGGTGTGTATTTTGGCTGCAGTTAAATTGTACATCACTGTTTCCCTCACGGTAGAGTGTGGCCCTCCTACGTAGCCCTCGGTACCCTGCTGATAATTCGTCTCGCTTTGGTGGGTTCAGTGCTTGCTGCTCCTCAGTGCTGTCTTTCCCTGGCCAACATCAACATCTGCGTGTATAACCTGTCCAAGACTGGCCTACACAGCTATTTGATTTCTTTCTTTCTTTCTTTCTTTTTTTAGATTTTTTTTATTTTTAAATTTTTAAATTTTTTTAAGCTATTTGATTTTTTTAGCTCCAGCGTCCTTCAGCTCCACTGAAGCCAGATGAACAAACCATGACCACACTCTAAAAGTGCTCATGACCCGGCTGAAGTTCTGGCTGAAGGAAGTGGAAATGTGGAATGGTCAGTAGAAGAAGAAAGCCATAGATAGCAATTACGGAGGGTATTGTGACCAATTATAGAGGAGGACTCTGGTAACTTTGCAGATTTCTCTTACAAGATGTGTATTTATATAAGCGAATCATTCTCTTCTCATTTTTGTTTAGTATCCAAGTTTTCAAAGTTAACTTTATGATTTTAACTTTAGGTAACAGAGACTGGCAGAATTTGAGAGACATTGAATATAGCTGGTGGTGGATACGATTCAGTTGGGACCATGCATCTCCTTGTTCTGGGGGTGAGTTGGGAATTTCTTTACTTTTCAGGACAGCTGCATCTTGTTGGGTGAAATATAGAAACATACAGGTTTTGGGGCACCTGGGTGGCTCAGTACGCTAAGCAACTGCTTTCAGCTCAGGTCATGATCCTGGGTCCTGGGATGGAGCCCCAGTGTTGGGCTCCCCACTCAGCAGGGGAGTCTGCTTCTCCCTCTCCCTTTGTCCCTCCCCCACTTGTGCTTGCGCACTCTCTTTCTCTCAAATAAATAAGTAAACTCTTTAAAAAAAAATACAGTTTTTTTCCAGTTTTATTGAGATATAATTGATGTATAACATTGTGTAAGTTTAAGGTGTACAATGTATTGATTTGATACACTTATATGTTGTAAAATTATTACCACGGTAGGGTAATAATATACATAATTACCATTTCTTCTGTGGTGAGAATATTTAACATCTATTCTTTTACCAAATTTTAAGTACATAATACAGTCTTGTTAGCATAATCACCATGTTATACATTAGGTTTCCAGAACTTACTCAACTTATAACTGGAAGTTTGTACTCTTTGACCAACATCCCCCCATGACGTCACTCCCCAGCCCTTGGCAACCACCATTCTATCTCTGTTCCCGTGAGTTTGGCTTTTTGATTCCACATAAAAGTGAGATCATACAGTATTTGTCTTTGTCTGTCTGACTTATAATTCCCTTAGCCCAATGCCTCGAGGTCCATTTATGTTGTTGCAAATGGCAGGATTTCTCTCTTTCTCATCATTATAAACATCACATCTTCTTCATCCATTCATCTAAGACAGCCATGTACATTGTTAGATTGTTTCCCTCTCTTGGCTATTGTGAATAATAAGCGTGGGAGTGCAGATATCTCTTTGGTACCCTGTTTCATTTCCTTTGGATCTATAACCGGAAGTGGGATTACTGGATAATATGAAGTCCTATTTTTGATTTTTTGAGGAATACCATATTTTTTTCCACAATGTCTGTACCAATTGACATTCCCTCCAAAGGGTTCTTCTTTTCTCCACATCCTTGCCAACACTTGATATCCCCTGCCTTTTGATGATAGCCATTCTAACAGCTGTGAGGTGATATTTCATTATGATTTTATTTTACATTTTCCTGATGACTATTGATGTTGAGTACTTTTTCATGTACCTGTTGGCTATTTGTGTGTCTTCTTTGGAAAAATGTCTATTCAGTTCCTCTGTGCATTTTTAATTGGATTTTTTTACTATTAAGTTGTATGAGCTCCTTATATATTTTGGATATTAATTCCTTATCAGATATATGATTTGTAAATATTTTCTTCCATTCAGTAGGTTGCCATTTCATTTTGTTTGTTGTTTCTTTCCTGCACAGAAGCTTCTTAGCTTTGCTTTTGTTGCCTGTGTTTTTGGTGTCATATCCAAAAAAATCATTGCCAAGGCCAATATCAAGGACCTTTTTTCCTCTCTATTTTCCTGTAGGAGTTTTATGGTTTCAGGTATTATGTTTAAGACCTCAAATAAATTTTGAGTTAATTGTTGTGAGTGGTATAAGATGGAGGTCCAGCTTCATTCTTCTGCATGTGATTATCCAGTTTTTCCAACATCATTTATTGAAGAGACTATCTTTTCCCTATTGAGTATTCTCAGCTCCTTCGTCAAATATTTCTTGACTATGTATGTAAGAGATTATTTCTGGGCTCAGATATTTTACCTGAATTATTCATTCTTTACACCATTCACAGAAAGAATGAAAGAAAGAAAGAAAGAAAAGGAAGAAAGGAAGAGAGAGAGAAAGAAAGAAAGAAAGAAAGAAAGAAAGAAAGAAAGAAAGAAAGAAAGAAAGAAAGAAAGAAAGAAAAAAGAGAGGGCTATCACTACTCTACCCCCCATTCTCTCATCGCTGTTACAGGGTAGGAAAATCTCATAAAATGGATAGTCCTTTTTTTTCTTTTCCTAGATAGATATGGTTGAAGGTAGATGATGTGTTTATGGCGCTATCTGGACAATGTGAATGCCCTGTGTCCTCTTGTAAAGATCTTTATTCAGGGAGGAAGTTAAAACAATAGATTGGCGGAGGTATTCATGCAAGCAATGTGACTGTGTGGCCATCCCAAGCAGTGTCCAGTGCTGCTCCTTTCATAATGAGCCCTGGTGCCTGTCTTCACACCTGTCCAGTCATGCAGAGCTGCCTCAAGACTGGCCACCTCTGTCCAGGCTGTGACATCGGGCGGGGGGGTGTCAGCAGCTGTCTAATTTACCTCAAGATCAGCAGATAAATGGGGGATGGGATGCAGTAGCCTAAACTGCTTTATCTTATTTGAGATACAAACTCACTAAATCAAAACAGACTTCTCCCAGGCTTGCCAGCCATTGCAACAGCTTCTCTAATTCTTTGCACATCGTTTAGGAAATCATATACAATTTCTAACCCTAAACATAATGCCTGTGACTTTTTTGGGGGGGGGGGGGGTGTGTGTGTCTAGGTTGTTTCTGTGTCAGGGAAACCCAAAGTTACAATAACTTAAATACAATAGAATTTTGTCTCTCATTTAATAGTCCAAAGCGGGATTTGTCCAGAGTTTGTAGGATATTTGTCACCACAAAGTCATTGAAAGACTTCAAATAAAAGGTGGTTCTGGGTCAAAGTTGGCTGCTACACATGTTGTGACATTTCTGTCAGCAAGAAACAGGAGAAAGCAAAGGACAGGAAAAATTTCTTTTTAAAGATATAATCTGGAAGTCGTTAACATCATTTCCACCTATTGACCAGAACTGCGTCATATGGCCACACCTAGTTGCGAGGGTAGCTAGCAAATGCGGTATTTATGTGGGCAGACTTGTAGCTGCTAAAATTCAAGTGGTTCTGTTGCTAAAGGGAAGAGAGGTTGCAAAGATCCTGGGAGATATTTAGCAATTTCTTTTTCTTTTTTATACCTAATGCCTTTTATTTTATTTTTATTAAGGTATAATCGACATATAACATTGCATTAGTTTCAGGTGTGCAACATAATGATTTGACATTTGTATATGTTGCAAGATGATCACCGAAATAAATGTAGTTAACATCCATTACCGTACATAGTGACAGACTTTTCCCCTTGTAATGAGAGCTTTTAGGATACGCTCTTTTAGCAATGTTCAAATATTCAATGCAGTATTATTAAACTATGTTGCCTTGCTGAACATTACATCCCAAGAATTATTTATTTATTTTATGACTGGAAGTTTGTACCTTTTGACTTCCTTCTCTCATATCACCCACCTCCATCCCTCACCTCTGCCAACCACCAATCTGTTCTTTGTATCTATGACCTTATTTTGTTTGTTTGCTTGTTTTTAGATTCTATATGTAAGTGAAATCATATGGGGGGAATTTGTCTTTCTCTGTCTGACTTATTTCACTTAGTCCAATGCCCTCAAGGTATATTCATATTGTCACAAACGGCGAGATTTAATTCTTTTTTTTTTATGGCTGAATAATTTTCCATTATAGATAGGTAGGTAGATAGGTACATAGATACATATGTACAGATAGATAGACAGATAGATCACATTGTCTTTATCCATGTATCCATCAATGGACACTTGGGTTTTTTTCATATCATGGCTATTGTAAATAATGTTGCAATGAACATGGGGGTGCATATATCTTTTCGAGTTAGTGTATTCATTTTCTTCTGATAAATATCCAGAGGTGGAATTGCTGGATCATATAGTAGTTCTATTTTTAATTTTGGAGGAACCTCCATATTGTTTTCCACAGTGGCTGTACCAATTTATACTCTCACCAACAATGCAGAAGGGTTACCTTTCCTCCACATCCCCGCCAACAGTTGTTATTTCTAGTCTTTTTGATAATGACAATTCTTATGGGTGTGAAGTGATATCTCATTGTGGTTTTGATTTGCATTTCACTGATGATTAGATGTCGAGCATCTTTTTCCATACCTATTGGCCATCTGTATGTCTTCTTTAGAAAAATGTCTATTCAGATCCTTTGCCCATTTTTTATTGTATTGTATGTTTGCTTGCTATCAAGCTGTATGAGGTTTTTTAAATATATTTTGGATATTAACCTCTTAGCAGATATATGATTTGCATGCAAGCAGAAGGGAGGGGCAGAGGGAGAGAATCTCCAGCAGACTTTGCACTGAGGGTAGACCAGACTTGGGGCTCGATCTCATGACCCTGAGATTATGACCTGAGCCAAAAACAAGATTCTGATGCTTAATGGACTGAGCCACCCAGACACCCCATAGAAGGTTTACAGTTTGATATAGTACCACTTATTTTTGTTCGTGTTGCCTTTGCTTTTGGTATCAAATCCAAAAAAATCATTACCAAGACTGATGCCAAGGAGCATACAACCTATGTTTTCTTTTAAGAGTTTTAGGGTTTCAGGTCTTATGTTCAAGTTTTTAATCCATTTTGAGTTAATTTTGTGCATGGTGTAAGATAGTTGCCCATTTTCATTCTTTTGCATATGGCTGTCAAATTTTCCCATCATTTATTGATGAGTTGGAAACCACATTATATAATGACTAATAAAACAAGGAGCTATGGACACCTGGGTGGCTCAGTCGGATAAGTGTCTGCCTTGGGCTCAGGTCATGATCTTGGGGTGCTAGGATCGAGCCCAGCGTCTGGCTCCCTGCTCAGGAAGGACTCTGCTTCTCCCTCTCCCTCTATCCTCCCTTCCAACTACCACCACCATCCCCTGCTCCCAGCTCATGATCTCTCTCTCAAATAAATAAAGAAGATCTTTAAAACAACAATAGCAACAACAAAACAAGTAGCTACAATGACAACGAGGAAAAGCTTGAGTTGCCCAAATAGATATGGTTCATGATTTCTGAGCTTTTCTAGTAATTGTAATTATGAATTATTTTTTCATTATTCTGTCATCTGCCAATCAAACAGTGGCAAGTATGGAAAACTAAAGAAGTAAAAATAGGAGAAAAGTCTAAAATTGAAAAAGAAAATCTTAGTCGTCAACTTAATTGTTTTGTGATTTGGGAAATCACTGCCATTATTAAATTTTATCAACAGAGTATTTCTGCCAAATGAAGGAAAAACATTCCATGGAAGACAAATTCCAAGAACCTCTGGAGTGGGCAGTAGACAGTTCCTACTAAATCTTGATCAGAGTAATTATAAAGCAAATGTGATGTTTTAAAAGTGAATTAATTTCTCAACAGTGCTAAAGTGGATAGGAGCTGGTGGAGAAGAAGAAGCCAGGATGGGCAGGAAGACGTTTTACTGCCTAAGTGTGGTAGGTTCCTGATCAGGGAAGTCATGGCAGAAGTGGAGGGAATTGTGTGAGAGTAAGAATCATTAAAAGAAAAGAACTTGAGGCCTCGAAGAGTCATTCAGGATAGTAAATGATTAAGATGATGTTTCTAGTCTGGATAAATGAGAAATTTACAAAGAATAGGAAATTTGGGAGAGGAAGTTTGAGGAATAAAAGTGATAGTATTTTTAGGTACACTTTATTTGAAGTGATGGTGTAAAACTTAATAAAGATAAAAATATGATAATGGTCAACAACCGTAAGAAATGCTGCTAATATCATTAATCATGAGGGAAATGCAAATCAAAGCCACCATCATATATCACCTCATGCCAATTAGGATGGCTATTTAGTATCAGAAACCAGAAACTAACAAGTGTTAGCAAGGCTGTTGAAACATTAGTAAAATGGTGCAGCCACTATGGAAAACAGCAGGGCAGTTCCTCAAAAAATTAAAAATAGAATTCCATATGATCCAGCACGACCACGTTTGGGCATATGCCCCCCCCCCAAATTGAAAACGGTCTCAAAGAGATTTTTGTACACCCATTTTCATAGCAGCGTTCTTCCCACCAGCCAGGAGGTAGAAGCAGCTCAGATGTTCATCAGTGGATATACATGGATAAACAAATGGGGTAGATACATAAAATGAAATATTATTCATCCCTAAAAAGGAGCGAACTTCTGACACATGCCACACATGGATGAACCTTGAGGACATTATGTTAAGTGAAAGAAGCCAGTGACAAAAAGACAAATACTCTATGATTTAACTTATATGAAGTACTGAGAGTAGTCAAATTCATAGAGACAGGATATAAAATGGTGGTTGCCAGGGGCGGTGGGGGGAGGGCAAAATGAGGAGTTATCTAATGAGTATAGTTCCAGTTTTGCAAGACGAAAAGAGTTCTGGACATTGCTTAACAATGTGAGTACAGTTAATACTACTGAACTGTACACTTAAAAACAGTGAGGACGGTAAGTTTTAAGCTATGTGCATTCTATCACAACAAAAATCAAAATACAGTACTGTGCTGTGCTAAGAAGTTGTGGACAGAAAAGGCTATTTGAAGTTAGCTGAGTTTGAGATGAAGTAAGAAAAGACTGCTACGTATGGATCGATTTTGTGAAGAAGCACATGGTGGCAGGAATTAGATGCCATCTCTCTGTTTAATCATTATTAAAACCTTACAAGACAGATATTGTGTGACTTCTTTTAAAGATGAGACAAGTGAGATTCAGAGAGATTAACTAATTTGGCCAGGCCTGCCGGCTGGCCAGTAATAACACCAGGCTTTGGGCTCTACAAGACACGATGTTTCAAAATACTATGTCACCTCTGTCACAGGAGAAAAAGAACTGATGCTTTAGCTCAGGGAAAACCCAGATATGTCCAGGAGGGAAGAGAGAAGTCAGAAAGAACTCAGAAGAATGGTTAGAGGTGGAGAGACTCTTGGGATCAGAACAGTACAGTGTCGTGGTGAGACAGGGAAACCAAAGGGACCCCATAAAAACAGCTGTTTGCCCCATTTGCTCTGGCTTCTATTCCTGTTGGGACCTGCACCCACCGCTCTACACAAGCCTTGTCAAGCAAATAGCATAGGTCGTCCTGGTAAGGGACAAAAGATAATGATTATCTCCCAGCACAATAGATAATTATCTAAGGAGTGATGGGGTGGGGTGGTCATAAACATCCTCCAAGACCACTGACTCCAAACACCTTGATGCCAAGACCCCTGACTTCAGGGAATGAGTGACTTATGAAGGACCCCTGGACCCTGTCTTTGTTCTGACCAGTTAGTGCCTGGATGCCTCAGAGGACATGTGCGCCAGACCACGATCACCAATAAAAACCCCAGACCCCAAGCAAAGAGGAGACTCATGCTCTTTTCCTTTCCTAGTCTCCCAGACACTCTCCCAGACACTCTCTCTTCCTATATGTATCTTCAATAAACTCTCCTTTCACCTCCTGCTGGCTTGTGTCTCATTTCCCTCCTTTCTGAAGCCAAGGACCCTCTAGGCTAGTCCTGGGGACCGTCTCTGGGTTCTTAGAATTGGCCTGCATCAGTGGGAGTCCAAAAGAGAATTCCAGGGAGACGATGAATGGTCCATAAGTGCCGCTGCCTGTTTTTTTGTGTAATTGCTTATCATACTACCTTTGTACTTAATTACTCCAATTGTGTTCAGGAAAGAAAGCAAATGAGCCTCATTTGTTTTAATTCTGCTTCTATTATGTTTACTCTTTTGAAGTCCCATTTTAGAAAGTCACTGTGCTGCAGTTTAATTTTTATTATATTGTTTGATCCCACTGAAAATACCATAGGTGTCGCTTAAAATACCTTTTCACTTAATGATCTGATGCATTACCCTAGAAAAAACAAATTTATCCAAATTGGATTCCATGCCTCTCTTCCCGTGACCCTCCCCTCCCATCACTTATCCCCACCCCCACCCCAGGATCTACCAGATGTCTCTGGGTGGTCCTATTACTCCTTTGAATTAAAGAACAGGAATGCTTTTGAAGGGTAGCAGAATACACTTCCCAAAATATGTCTTTTTGGCATAAGGATTATTTTGAGCTGATTATTTTGAGAAACTGCAGACCCAGGGGAAGCTTAGAAAATAGAATGGAAGGTACCCTTTTGTAAGAGAAATTTACATTTATAAAGGAAATCTCCATTTGTAAGAGTGTCTCCCTCTCTGTTCAGGAAGAGAAGAAGACTCTAAATCTAAATCACAAGAAACTCTCATCAATGGAGAGGCATAGAATTAAATCTGCATAATAAACCTTATCCTTGTTTACTGTGCCTCCCCTGGTACCATCCTATAGCTAGCCTCTCCTTACCCCAACATCTCTCTTTTGTATATAGCTGAAGATGGCTGTAGGGCAGTATCTTTGGCCATCTCAGGGAGTTACTGAAGTGTACATGTTGTTTAAGAACAAAAATTCAGCTGAGTAAATTTGAAGATCTAATTGGCTTTACTCAAAGATTCATGGATTGGGCAACATTCTAGTAAATAGACATTCACTCCAAGGAGTTGTATAAAACGGAAGGTTTTTATAGGCAGAAGGAGGGAGGGACAAGGAAGTTATTAGCAAGTGAAAAGAAAGGATTGTTTCAGGCCTTCTTTTTGGGGGAAGGGAATAACAGAGGCTTCCTTATGTAAATCACCTTACTAGTGCTGATTTGGAAGTTTTAAAGGTCACATTTCTGGGAGAGGTTGGAACTTAAATCAAGTCTGGGTTTGCGGTTCTGGGGAGAAATAACTCCATTTTGGACCTCTATTTCCTTTTTTAAAAACAATGTTAATAAACTTCTGTTTGTTTTCTCTTGTTAAGCTATCTTTTATTACCAGGAAGTCTCAGCCAAGAATTCTGAAGGGTAGAGGGAGAATTATCCTTTCTCCCCTGCACCTTCAAACTCTTGCCATATCTCCTTGACCTCTCTAAAATACGAAAAACTTTGCTCTGTGTTCGTGGACCATTAGATGTTTTCTAAATGACTGTGGCAGAAACAGTGTGCCTGTCCCACCGTGCTCCCTCACCGAGGTGCTCCCTGTCAGGAAATGCCGTAGGTCTCTACTGCTAAGTTTCTAGGACACCTTCTGATGTTGTTATGAGCCATTGGAATTCAGCCTATTTTCCACCCATTTTTGTGTTCCTTTATCCACTCTGGCCCCTGCCAACTGTTCTCCTACTCCTAACTCAGGCTGCAAGCTCCCCTACTCCTAACTCAGTAAGCACTCCAGTCTGGTCTTCCCTTTGGGCTCCAGGGACAAGCCCTTAGGCCATTTTCATTCTAAAAGCAGTTCTGAAAATCACTGTAAAAAGCAAACCCAGAAGCACAGAGTTGTTTGAGAGACCTTCAAAGTTCTCCTACCTCTGGTCCTCAGCCTCCACTTCCTGGCTCCTTGGCTGAGGGTGTTACTGGAAGCCTTCTTGGATTCTTCTGCTGTATTTTTGTTCCCAGGCTTGATGATTCAACTCCAAGACAGATTAAAGATGTCAACTGCAGTTATATCACCCAGCTGCTATTCATACCATGTGATCTAGTGGAGTAAGGGAAGGAAAGAGCACTGGACTGGGAGTCAGATGCTACGTTTAGGGTCTTAAGAGGTCACTAAGTAGCTGTATGGTCCAAAGTCATACATTACCCCTGGCTGAGTCTCAGATTTGTCATTTAAAAAATAGGTTAGTTCCAGCATATATTCTCCTGTGTGCAAACATGAGAGTATTGAGTGAGGCAGAATATATTTAATTCAATGAAAATGTATTGAATGTTTACTGTGTGCAAGGTACATTTCAAATATTTATTGAATACCTACCATGTGCCAGGAACTGTTCTAAATGATATGGGAAATAGGGAATACAAAGAGAGAAAGGTTAAGTAATGAAACAGAACACAAGGTAAAGAATTGACACAGGGAAAGGAATGATTAATAACAAACGAGTGGTTAGGTAATAAACAAATTCAGCACAGTGAGAAGGAGCTACCCTAAAGATCAATGGAGCTATCACCTTAAAAGACAATGAATATAAGAGCGCTGTGGAAGGCATAAGACGCAAAAAATTCAAGATGGGTACTATTACTCTAGACTTGAAGTCTACTACCCTTCGTGCCGAAATAAGACCACACTGAATGCTTATCTTAATAAATGCCTTTTAAAATGGCTACAGTGATGGAGTGCAGTGCCCTTATTGGTTGGGCGTGGATTTTGACATTGGGCAGATCTAGTTTCAAAATTCCTGCTCTATGACATCTTAGTTGTCCATTTTGGGTGCCATCACTTATATTGTCTACCTCAGTTCCCTCATCTTTAAGATCAGTTTAGTTATATTAACAACCTCATCCATTTGTTGAGGGTCAAATGAGATAATACGTGCCAGGTGCTGAGCTAAGAGGCTGAAAATACGTTAGCTTTTTTCCATAGCATTTATCTTTGTCACATTCCTAATGCCATTTCCAATATTGCTGGCTATTACACGAAACACTCTGTTAGGTATCATGGGGACCCAATAAAGAAAACGGAGCCCCTGCCACTGACATGCAACTGAGGAGAAATTCAGAACACACAGAAGCCTTTGATAACCAACACAAATAAAGCAACTAAGTGGCCTGCAGAATGCTGCCAAACCCAACTTCTTATAGTCGCCAGGACCCTCCCAGGTCCTGCTTCCTGGTTGGACACTTTCCGATGGCTCCCCATAGAGTCTATGTGGGAGTCTGCCTGATTTCCAACTTCTAGAGAGGCAGAATGGGATGGGAGTGGGACTAAGGTGTGGCTCATTCTTTTTGGAAAGATTTTGCCCTAGTCTGCCTTATACCTTTTACATAATTATCCAATGTTTAGATTTAAAATTGTTTGGATTTAAACAGACCTTCAAAGGAATACTTGTTCTGTGACTTGGAAGGTCTTTGTCCCAGTTTTCCTTATCTGTACAATGGGAACATTGCCGATCTCTCTGTGTCATGTGGATTAAAAAAATCATGTAGACAAAGAGCCCAACACACAGTAAGTACTCAAAACAAATTGTTTTATTCTTATTTCTTTGTTGGTTTCACCCTTTGAGCTGCCTGTTCAAATCATAGTGATTTCATTTCTACTTCATGATGTGTCCCCCAGGATGAGGTCTGTACTTTCTCTTCTTAAGGAGGTTCACACAGTGGTCTCTAATTTGGTTGGAGACTGTTATGTTTCGGGACAAATTAATGCTCAGAAATTGAGATTGTCTTTGCCAATAGTTTATTTAACACAGGTTTACTGTGGGACTTTCACAAGCCAATAGCATACAGGATAATGTCTCTGAATAAGCCAATGAAGAAATAACACATGCCAAACCAGTGATAGATTGATCACACTGTTGTTCAGGGAAGGGGAGTGAAAGGAGTAAAGTGCAAATGAGTTGATGTGTACCTTTATAGGAGCTGGTACTCAGGAGAGGTGGCTCAGCCAATGGAGAGTTGATGTCCAGCCGCCAGCACAAAAGGAAAGGTCCCATGTTGATCGAATGTGTTGCTAAGGAACGAAGGTGTTGCTGTTGCCAGGCAAGATGACTTCATAAAAGATCTGCAAGAGCTAATTGCCCCCAAGGTCTTCAGAGAGCTATTTTAGATCAACAAAATATAGGCTTGCCCAGATGGAACACTGTCAGATAGTCCTCACAAACTCTCAGTATTTATAGTCTAAAGGTCCCCTTGTTGTAGTTGCTTCTTCGTGTTTTTATTGGTAAGCCCTCAGTGGGACCCCTCAGTGGCTGAACTATTGAGTTCTTATTGGTGAGAACAGATGAGATGATGCCATTCTGACACAACTTCATTTTTTTAATCAAAACAACCTTACTTCTAAAAACAGCTTTATATTTTCCTTTGTCATGAACAAGTGGATTAAAACAACTTCACTTAAGTCATCAACAAGTGGGTTGAAATTATATCAAGCCAATACACAACAGAGACATTCCTTCGTTTTAGTTCTGATGAACATTCTTTCTCGATTATTAGGTGTCTCAAATGGCTTAAAACTTCAGATTCAGGCCAGAGGCATTCATTCTGTTTTTTCTTTTCTTTTCTTTTCTTTCTTTTTCTTTTTTCTTTTTTTGTCAGAAGGTGGCAGGATACTTGGTAGCACATCAGCAAATCTATGCATTCAGAAGTTCCCTTTGTTCTTCAGTATTTGCCTGCCGTGGGCAAGGAGAACAAAGATGGCTTTCTAGAGCTTGGGCTCTGAGAGCCGCTCTGGCGTAGTTGGTCCCGTACATGGGTGCTGGCCTCAGACTGCCCGAGTTCAAACACGACTCGGCCAGCTGTGCAAGCTTGGGTGAACTGTCCCATCACACTTCCGCTTTTGGGTACAGATGTAGTCCTCATGTCACAGGACCTTGTATGGAGGAGGTGAATTACCGTGTGAAAGGTGCTCAGGACAGTGCCTGGCCCAGGGTAACTGCTGTTATTGCAAATAAAGGATCCAGACAAGGCAAATCCACAGTTAGCCTGAGCAAAATGTCAAGAGGACCCCAAATGGTTGGTCAAGGGACCCAAGACCCTTAGGTTTGATAAGGATGTGAGACTTTTCTTTTCTTTCTTTTTTTTTTAAAGCTTCTATTTCTTTATTTGACACAGAGAGGGGAGGCGGGAGGAGCCAGGCGGAGAGGAAGAAGCAGACTCCTCGCTGAGCAGGGAGCCCAGTGTGGGGCTTGATCCAGGACCCCTGTGATCATGACCTGAGCTAAAGGCAGACACTTCACCGACTGAGCCACCCAGGTGCCCCCGGATGTGAGACTTTTAAAGGTCTCTTTGTTTCCCTAAACTGCTGTGCCTTCGCTGCTGAGTGCAGCCGCTGGAACAGAACCTCTGGGTCGAGAGAGGATGTGGTGGATAGGGATGTTTATAGGCATCGTGGGCAGACCTCGTGGGCAGAAATGATTTTAGCCTTGGTGTGACCCTTCAGAATCTGTTCTGCTGCAGGTTTAGGAGGGGTCCTTGGTGGGGGAAAGAGTAAGGGTCCTACTTTCTTCCTAATCAAACCATCCCTTGTTTATAAAGGAGGGTGTCAAGGTACAGTGTCGACACTAAGAATATTGCCCAGAATTGCACCACCTGCTAAAATACATTTGAGGCCAGGCTTTAGGGCCTGTGCTTAAGGATGCTGCTGAACCTGGGGTGTGTTTCTGCTCTGGAGAACCCCACATGCCCTACCACCAGGCTTCAACTGTCGGGATGCCGATTTCGGAAATACTGAAGAAATAGTATTACCAAATGTTAGGTACCAAGGACCAGCGAGGGTAAACCAAGAAACCCAGAAGTAGGAAGCCTGATGGACCTTGTCATCTTGCTGTGGCCTTTCCCATATCAAGCAATTAAACATGTGTTCACACCCATGTTTGTACACCTGGTCTAGCAATGGCCGAGGAGGACCAAATTCAGAAGTCTGGAGACAAAAAATAGAAAATATTATTCAGCCTTTATACTCACATGGCATTACTGACATCAGTTACCTGTCAGAAGGTTAGTGGGATTTTGCAGGGTTCGAAGGAGGACTTTTGCTTTTTACTTTGGTATTTATACTTTTATTTTGCAGTCCTTATTTGTTAAATAAATATTATCAGAAGAGATGCGAAGAAATGTCATTGTTGCTAAATTACCGTGAAGGGGCAAGTGTGTATTTTGCAGCCGGTTATGTGATAAGGGGGGTTTGTCAAATAAAGGTAAGTTGAGACATGAAAGTAGTATTGGGGAAGGCAAGTCATCGCAGTGTGAGGGCAGGTGAAGGGCTGGGACCTGGGCAGGCGCTCAGGGGCAAACCTGGTTGATGGCAGAGGTGAAGAGTCTAAGGGGACAAATGAGCCCTCTGAGCCGTTCTGTCCATCATGACCATAGCAGGTGCTGCCAGATGGCATAGCACCCGGGACCCCAGCAGGCGAGTGGAGCTAATCATGAGAACTCAGGTGGGAGACTCTTAGAAATTCAGACCAACAGACTGGCAGCAGCTGGACCTTGGGTAGCAGGGCCTGGCCCCTGGGCTGAGATTCAGAACAAGAATTCAGAAGAGAGAATTCGTCTCTAAAGCACACGAAAGCATTTGGCTGAGGAAATGTTATCTGCGCAGAAGCTCAAGTGCTGCTGGAAGCCGAGCCCTGGGTCCCAGGTGCAGGTAACTTGGAGGTGAGCTGGGCTGGGAGTGTGTCAGCACTTTGGGCTCTGAGCGGCCTCTGCTTGGTACCAGGAGCAGCTGTGTGGTTGGAAGGCTGGGCAGCCGCAGGAAACGAGGTGGAGACGATACAGACGGCGGGGGAAGTCTCTGTCTCCCATTAATCGGAGACTGCAACCAGTTAATTGAGGGAAAGTTATGCAGCAAGCACCACACTAAGTCGGCATGGCTGTTGTGTTCAGATTGTTTTGGAACTAACAGAGGGCACCAAGACTGAGAGAAGGATTAGATAGGGTGTCAACGTGCTGGAACATAGTAGACTCAGTTCTATCAGCAGCACGGGCTGGGAGAGGCCACGTAATCGCTCTGAGATGCCATTTCATCATCCAGAAAAGTTTATCTGCATTGAGGTCCTCAATTCCACAAACATCCACTGTGGCTCCCCCATGCCATATATGGGTGCTAGGGAAACCCAGAGATGAGGAAAGGGGGGCCTTGCCTGGGGGGAGGTCACAGTCTATCAAGAAGGAGCAGGAGAAAAAGGAATGGATAAGACATGCTTATGGGTCACCGAGCTCAGTGCTTGCTTCCTATACACGAACTCATTTTAAAGCTCAGCAAAGTGATGGGGCAGGCAGTATTAATTCCTCTCTTGAAGATGAGGTTTTGAAGGTCTGGAATGGGGTTAAGATAATCTGTCCAAGGTCATAGCACTGGTAAATGGTGAAGCAATGATTTGAACCCAGCTCTGTCTGACCCCGAAGTCCATGATCTTCCCGACACCCCCTTGGCTCAGGGGCAAGAGCCACTGGCAGGCTACTCACCTTCAGTGTGTGATTGAAGCCCAGCATCATCAGAGCCCAGAAAAGAGGCAGGGAGTCTTTCAGCCACGTTTAAAAGTTTGATATATGGAGAAGGATGAAAAGGGCATTTAGAGAAATCAGGCAGAATGATTTGTGTGAAAGGGCATTTTTGAGGCTGTGGACAGAATCTTGGGGTATGAAATCGCGAAGTTAAGCATCTCGTCTTACAGCCTTTTCTGCTAAGGAGTGCGTGGCTGAGCAAACCCCGAGCATGGGCATCATCTATCCCCTGGGAGGTGAGAGGGTGGCCTTAATGGGACAGGAGGAAAATCAATAATGTTATCACTTTGAAGTGAGGAGCCGGCTGACCGAGCACAGAATGTCAGCAGCCTGAGAAGGCAAAGGCAGCCTTGGCCTGGGGCAACTGGTATTGATTATAATGATCTCAAAGCAATTAGCTCATGGATCTGCCTCCCATTCATTTTGCTTTCCTTTTCAAAACAGGTACATTCAGGGCCACGATGAACCACCAATGGTCCCTGGAGGGCCGGCTCTGCTATTTGGAAGGACATCAAGAGTTGTACCCTCTGCCATCAGCAGCTCATCCCGCAGGGTTTAGCAAGAGCAAGGAGGGGTTTTAGGATGTTGGGGGCACCCAGGACCACAGGCAGGATTATACAACTGGCAGACTACATCATATGGGTATTATGGTCAAATTCTGGGGTCCTTTGCTCTGTGACTTTGGGCAAGTCATGGTCTCTCTGGGCCTCAGTTTCCTTGTCTTTAAAATGAAGGGGGTAAGCTAGAAATGCTCTCTCTCTGGTTTGGTTTGGTTTGGGGGTATGTGTGTGTGTTCTCTCTGAGGGATCAGAACTAATAACCATTGACTCTCATTGGATCATAGTTTATCTTCAGGCCGTTAGTTCTCCTTCATTTTCCTCTCTTCCTCCTGCCACTGAAATATGGGTGAGAACCAAGAACTGAGAAATGTGAATGTTGACAGCCTTCATTCAGTAGGAATGTACCAGACACAAATGACATGCCCAGGAATGTGCTGGATGCCTGGGATTCAATGTGCAGATGATAGCTAAAGTTATGTGCCAACTTGACTGAGCCATGTGCCTACACATTTGGTCAAACTCTATCCTATGTGGTCTGTGAGGGTGTTTCTGGATGAGACTAACTTTCGAACCCAGAAATTAATAAAGCAGATGGCCTTCTCCAGTGTGAGCAGTCTTCATCCAATCAATGGAAGACCTGAATACAACAAAAAGTCTGACTCTCCTACAAATAAGAGAATAAAAGGGAACTCTCACTGTCTGACTACCCTCAAGCTGGGACATGGTTTTTCTGGCCTTTAGACTGAAATGACATCATCAACTCTCCTGGGTCTCTAACTTGCTAACTGCAGATATGGGGACTTGTCAGCCTCCATCATCGCCAAGTCCTTATAATAAACCTCTGTCTCTCAGTCTCTCCCTCTTTCTCGCTCTTTCTTGCTCTATCTATCCACCCATATCTCTCTATCCTATTGGTCCTGTTTCTCTGAAGAGCTCTGATAATAGAAGGAATAAGGTACCCATGTCAAGAAGTGCTCCTCATGCCTGATTCTTGGTCTGCTGCACTGGTAGCCCCCTGTGGAACAGGAGGTAGAATTCCACCATATATAACATGGTTCCAAACTTTGCTGAACATCAGCATCACCAGACTTGGAGAGCTTTTAAAAATCGCCATGCCTAAATTGCACTCCAGACCCACTCAATCAGAACGTGTGGGGGTGGGACCCAGGTGTCAGTGTAGTTTAAAGATCCCCGGGTGATTCGAATGTGTAGCAAACCATGGAAATTACTGCCTTAAAAATACAGTTTGGAGGTATTCGGTACATTTTTATGGTTGCAGCTAACATAGGAAAAGTTTCGCCTTTCAGTATATCGAAGTAACTCTGGATAATGATAATTACCATGGATTGAACACCTGCTATGTGGAGGGCACTAATGCAGCCTTGACGCAAATTAGCCCTTTAGTCTCATTTTATGGATGAGTTAACTAGGACTCCGGGAGATTAAATGACTTTCCTGAAGCCACAAACATATGCAGAATCAGGATTTAAACCAGGCACAGAAGAGGGAGCCCACAAACCACCCACTCCACCATCGTGTGCTGCCCCTGCAGGCGGGGGACCCAGGCTTAACTTAAGAATGAGGTATTGGGGTCCAACTCAGTCCTATTCTTTCATGAAGCATTTCATGACTTCTCTGGTACTTCTGGATTTCCCTCTTCTCTTCCTGAATGTACAACTTAGATTGGCTAATGGTGGCTAATCTTTCAGCAAGCTTAGATATTTCTTTGGATTAGGGACTGTCTCCTTTTATCTTTGACACTCTCCCCTGATACAGGGAATAGTGTGGTGTATGTAGTAGGTGCTCACTAAATACTTCTGAATTATTTTTTATCTAGACACAGGGCAGGGGCTTCCCAAATGTCTGACCATAAAGTGCGGTAAAGTAGAGTTACAGTATCAGACCAGGCAGTGTGTAGTGTGGGTGGGAAGAACAGTAGGTGTGGACATGTTGGAGCCCATCCCTGGGTTTTGTCACTGGCCCTTCCAGATACGCCTACTTGGGATTTTCCCAATCCAAACAGGGTCCCATCCTTATGTTCCCCTGCAACTGAGCCATGGGTTATTTCTCTTGCATATTTAGGGCAAATGATGCTAACGTTTGGTACCATAGAGGTATTCATACTTGGAGAACTGTTCAGATCCAGGAATAAGCCATTGGGATGACAGATTCTCATCAATTTTTCTTCTAAGAGGAGACTCAACATCATTTGATTAAGGTAGAGACTCTCGCTTGGATCATCACTCCCTTTACTCCCTTTTCTCTCTTTTTGTCTGGAAGCGCTTGGCTACAGTCAGGGTAGAATCTCCAGAAAGAGCACCAGCATTGGGGCGCCTGGGTGGATCAGTCAGTTAAGGATCAACCTTTGGCTCGGGTCCTGGGATGGAGCCCCGCATCGGGCTCTCTGCTTGGCGGGGAGGCCGCTTTGCCCTCTAACTCTCCCTCTGGGCTTTCTCTCTATTTCTCAAATGAATGAATAAAATCTTAAAAAAACCCAAAAAACAAAAACCAAAAAAACGAGCACTAGCATCTAGGAGACCGGAGTTCACTGCTCGTCTCCATCGTCTGCATGTGACATTGGGGAAACCACTTCAGTGCTCACTGCCTGTAAAATTCAAGCAATAATACTATAGTGTAGTGAACAAATGAACTGGTCAGTATGAAAGCTTTGATTTTTCAGAAGAGAAGTGTTCCAGAAATCAAAGATGACATCAGTATGGCTGTCAGGCTGAGGTTTACTTGCAGACAAAAAAAGTGTCAATCTAAATACAGAGGTAAACTGAGGCCAGCTCAAATGACCAAAAATTGGGCTTATTTGGAAGTAACAGGAACTACAATTCAGGAAATGCAGGCTGGAGCAAGCAGCAGGCGAGTCTGTGGAGAGGTTTGGGGTGGGCTGTATATTTAGGGGCAAGGAGTGCAAAGAGGGGAAATCCAGTCAGACGTGAAGCAGTAAATTTGTTGGCTTGAGGATGGGGAGAGATTCTTGACAGATGTTCATCTGTCAGGAGATAAGTCTTGGTCTCCTGTCAAGCATGCATTTAATGGAAAGCAAGCTCTCAGCTCTTAAAGTTCCAGTTTTCTGAGGATACATGTGTGAGAATCTCCATTTCATGCTGAAATTCTTTCACAGAAGTGCTCTGCCTGGAGCAAGCAAATGCACCCCTGCTCCCCACCCACCCCTGCGGACTGCCTTTGGGGGGCGTCCCATTCTGTACTTCTGCGCATCTTTAGGAGGGATGAGGAGGTTAGCAATAGAAAGAAAAGGACATATTTGCAGTTCCCGTCATGAGGAACTCTATCCCCACATCCGGATAGTTCTGTTTTCCCTTTGTCAGGTAGGGAGCGTGTGAGGTTGTGCGTGTTGGTGTATATACATGAGTTGGTGTATGAGTGTGAGTGTGTGAAGTGCCTGTGTCTGTGTGTGTTGCTGGTGTGTATTGTAGAGAAGGAATATTAATTTTCCCTCTACCCTTCTAGATTCTTTACTGAGACCCCCTGTAATAAAAAGACAGTTTAACAGGAGAAAAACGAACAGAAGTTTAATATCATGTACACCTCCCGTAGGCATGGGAGAACCCCAGGAAGACGGACTAACTCCCTGAGACAGCCCACGCCATCACCTTATGTACCATGCCCAGCTAAAGACAGGAGAAGATGGTGGGGGCAGGCCAGTCAGGGGAGGTGACCAGTAAACTGGGGTAAGGCTGTTTTGAAGATTTAAGTCCTCATTTTCTTCACTACTGAGAGTTTCTAGAGATGTACTTATCCTCCTTTTCCTGGAACCAAGAGGGAGATGCTCTCACAAACGGAGATTTCCTTCATAAATGTAAACGTCTCACAAAAGGGTATTCATTTTTCAGAGCTTCTCCCGTGTCTGCTGTTTCTTAAAAATAACCAGCCCTAGGGGCGCCTGGGTGGCTCAGTCAGTTAGGTATCTGACTCTTGGTTCCGGCTCAGGTCATGCTCTCAGGTTTCTGGGATTCACCCTCAGCATGGAGTCTGCTTGAGATTCTCTCTCTCCCCCTCTCCCTCCCGCTCATGCTGTCTCTCTCTCTCTCTCTCTCAAATAAATAAATAAATAAATAAATAAATAAATAAATAAAATCTTAAAATAGATAACCAGCCCCAAATAATCCTTATGCCAGAGAAACAGATTTTGGGGTGGCATATTCTGCTCCCCTTCGATACGTACACGAGTGTGTCTGAGTGTGTGGTGTGAACGTTTGTGTATGTGATTGATAGTGCGAGCATGCCTGTGTGTGGAAGTACGCGCCTCTGTTGTTCTGTGTTTGTCTGTTTTTGTGTGTTGAGTCAGAAGTTCAGGCCTGCTGCCAGAGCACATGCTCCTTTTTTTCCCCTTTTCTCACTTGCTTCGTGCCTGATGGGTTACTTAATAGGTTTGATTATTTTACTTTGATGCTGATGAGTTTATTGGATTACGCATCAGCCCTCATGGGGTCAGACATTCTAGCCATTAGCGTCATTTCCTGCATGGTAGCTCACTTCACCGGAATCAGCGTAATCATGGCAATCAAGTTTAACTGAAGATGCCTTTCACTTTGTACTTTGAAAGGAAAAGAGATAAGGTTCCATGAGAGAGAGGGTCGGATTTACTAATCCTCTGTACCCTACCGGAGTGCTGGAGAACATCCGTCACTGCGGTAATTACACCTGCCGCTGTACTTGCTGGTGTCAGTGCTGACAGAACCCAAGGAAACAGGAACTCTGAGCCATGGACTGGGTCAAACTTAGCTGGCACATGGCAGATACTCAGGGCTGGTCGAATAAATGTGGTACAGAGGAACAGAGAGGGCTCCTCTGCAAAGAAGTTTTAGAAAAATATAGAAAAAAAAGCAGCTTCCAGAACCAGTGTTTCACTTAACAAGAATGAAGATGTTAAAAACTAAAATATGATTTTTGTTATTTTTTTTCTAAAACTCTCTCTTTTTTTTTTTCTTTTAAAAGATTTTATTTATTTGGGAGAGAGAGAGGGGCAGTATGAGCAGGGGGGAGGGGCAGTGGGAGAGGGAGAAGCAGGCTTCCCACTGAGCGGGGACCCCAATGCGGGACTTGATCCCAGGACCCTGAGATCATGACCTGAGCTGAAGGCAGATGCTTAACCAACTGAGCCATCCAGGTGCCCCTGTCTACTTTCTTTATATATTCTGAACTTCTATAATAGTAAAATAGCTTTGCTGTGATATCATTTCAAATAAGTAAAAACCATGATTTAGCAAAACGGTATTTTTTTTTACACTCTAAGTAAAACAAATTATCTGAGCTCACATGGAGGGGGTGCTGCTCCAGGTCGTGGCTCTGGCAGCAGTGCTCCCTTTGTGGGCTCCAGGAACTTAGCAGGAGATGTGCCCCACTCTCCTCTAGTCTCAGGGATGGGGTCTGAGAACCTTGCATTGTCTCAGCGCAAGAGGGAAGGCTCCGTAAGTGCGTAGGATGGGAGTTGAAACGGTAGCACACACACCCGAGTGGAGCAGACCTATTTGCCTGAAATCAGTTCATGGGATGACGATTTTCCGAACTATCATTCATTTCTACCAATGAATTACCTGTTGTTTCTATTCATTACAGTTTATAGTAACTTTTGTTTTACTACCACACAGCATATTTCAGGTTTTTCTGTCTTTGGGGCCTATGCTTGCTGGAAAAAACAATTTCATGTCCCTTTTGAATTTTGAATTGAATTCTATCATGATATGATTCAGGGCAAATAGCAGAGTGGGATCATCTCTTCTGCTGATTTTTCAACATAGTCATCTGCCGTTTTAATCTCCCTCAATTCACAGAACTGCTTTCTTTCTCTCCGCCTCCCCCCCCCCAAGAGAGAGCGAGTGAGCGAGCATGCATGCGTGTGCATGGGGGGAGGGGCAGAAGGAGAGAATCTTCAAGCAGACTCCCCACTGAGCACGGAGGCTGAGTCGGCTCAATCTCAGGACCCTGAGAGCATGACTTGAGCTGAAATCAAGACTCCAACCCTTAATGACTGAGCCACTCAGGCGCCCAGAACTACTTTCTTGAGTGGGAGACAGGGGGATGAAGTCATAGCTGGGTTATGAGGAATTGGATTTGAATTTGGGCTACCTGTAGGTGTCTGTCACCTGTGGTGCGTGTCGTGGTCCTCTGCACATCTCCACCCCCCCCACACTCATGTGTGCACACACAAACACAGACGCTTCCGTCCATTTCTATACAAGTCTCTTCCCCAGTCACATGTGAGCTCTTTCTGAAAGGCACATGATTTTTCTTGGTTAATTCAAGAAATGAAAAAGCTGGGCTTCTGGTGAATTTTCACATATTCATGACAACTGAAGTTAAAAAAATAATAAAGCTCAGGTACCTGCTTATAAAATAATGAGCTTTCAAAAAGAGCTCAGATTCTGAACCAGAACGTATATATAAAATTGGCCTTTAACTGGGCTGGGTTGGCAAAGCCTAAAAAAAATGAGAAAATGAAGTGGAAAAAAGTGCAAACGGCTGAAGATAGTAGACGTACCTCAGAATTGGTTAGGAGCCCTGCGATTCTTTATGTGTGATACCTTGTGGGACCTTTTGGAGACTGGCATTTCCGTTCTGCTGTTTTGAATGGATTCTTCTCGTGTTGTGATTTGATTTTGAGGGGAACATGCCTAGAACGTCACCATGCGCCTTGGCTTTGGTGGACTCTGGTGGAAATCTCAAAGCAATTCGAGGCAGCAGAGTCTTCCTTCAGGGAACCAGAAGTCAGTGCCCTACTTCAAAGGTCCAGTGGCTTCCCTCACATGTCAAATAAAAGGTAACACCACTTACAGAGCTGTGACCTGCAGGCTGCACCCGGTCCTCAGCCTCTACTCCCACTGGGCTCCCTTCTGCCCCAACGACATGCACTGTGGCCACAGGTTTTCTCTCACCTCCCCCTCCCCGGCCCCACACAGGCCTGGTTCTCCCTCTGTCATGCCATGCCTCGCACTGGCTGCTTCCCCACTTGGAAAACCTTTGCCCCAGTTTTCCGTTGCTCCTTGTTGTCCTTTGGACCTCAGTTAATGATTACCTCCTCAAAATGACCTTCCCTGACCCCCTGCTCCTCACCAGCCCCAACTAATCTCTCAGGCGCACAGGGCTTCATTTTAATCATACTGCTCATCTCTGCGTGACATGAAAGACCTTTTTTTTCCTATCTGCCTCACTCATCACTGGATCATAAGCTTAGTGAGAGCAGGAACCTCATCTCCCTGCTTAGCTGTGTCCTTGGCACCTAAGAGCTCCTGACTGAGAGTGTCCTCAGGAAGTGTTTCTTGAAGCTGCACTTCAGTCCAGAGAAGCATGAGCATCTTATTTTTCTCAGTCTCCTGTCAAAGAGGCCGTGCCATATGTTTTATTAATTTTTTTTTCTCTTTTAATGTGGGTGACAGTGGGTTTTGCCATCCAAATGTTTTGAATTCTTACGTGTTCAAATTTATCCTTCATGGTTTCTCATTCTGATGACATGATTAGAAAATTCTTCACATCAGAATTGTAAAAATATCCACCTAAATTTTCTTCTAGTGTTTTTATGCATTCGATTTACATTTAAATAATTAACCCATCCTGAATTTATTTTAGAATAAGACCCATGGTAAGAATCTAAATTAAATTTTATTCAAACTGCTAGCTAGTTGTCCTAACACCATTTATTGGAAAATTTTTCATTTCTCTACTGAATCAAAATGACAGCTTAATAATATGCTAAATTCCTCTGTATGCTGGTGTCTTTCTCAGGGCCTTTTTCTGTTCCGTTGATCTGTCAGCCTAGTTCTGCCCCAGAACCCCAACATTCTGGTTATCATAGCTTGATTATAGCATAGCTTCTAGTCTGGTAGGACAAGTTTCTCTTTCTCTACCACCCCCACCCTGCCCTCCAGCATTATTTTCTTTTTAAAGGTTTTCTTTTTTCTCAAATTAACCTTAGAATTCTTTCGTCAATTTTTTAAAAAAAATTGCTAGTGGGATTTATTGGGGTTGCTTGAGTGGACTATATTACTATTGTTAGGCTTGTTCATCTAAATATTTGGGCTGTTTCTTGATTGATTGTAATGGTTTGTGTCCTCCGGGACTTTGTTTTCATTTTCTTCTTAAATCCGATGTTCTCTGGAGAATAAGACACCCTTAAAGTCTTCCACCCCATTTATCCCATTTCCGTATGTTTCCTATGGCTTGCTTTATTGCATCTCTCTATACCCCACTATTTTCATCTGGGTTAAGTCAGGTGGGGCTAGAGTCAAATTGTTCTGAAGGTCTTGAGAGACTTTCTCTTTGAAAGAGTGACTAGAGCCTCCCAAGATCTTCAAGGTTTTGGAAAGCAGAGAGGAGCTTGCCAGGTGCCAGCCCTTCAGGTCAAACAATAATCCCCAGCAGGCCATGTGCTCATCTTCTCAAAGCAGGTAATTCGTTTGTCACACTGAGTTTGCGAAAGTAAGACAAACATTCATTTTGAACTCACTTTCCAGATGCACCAGCAGCTTGACTTGGAGGGCCTAGGTGTTGACAAGTAGCCACCTAACCTGAAAAGAGACATTATGTCAGGGGAAGTGTTGCATGGGGACAAACAAAAGCAAGTAAGATTAACTTCTGTTGGTAAGAGCTCAGGCTCTGGGCTCAGGCTGTCTTGTTCGATTGCTGACTCCATTATTCACCCGGCTGTTTCTAGGGCCAGGTACTTCACCTTTCTGTCCCTCAGTGGCATCATCTGTCAAAGCGGGGACAATGATCATCCTTCCTGCATGGTTTGCTAGGAAGATTACGTGTGATATGCCCTGTAAGTGCTGAGAACAGTGTCTCACTCAATACCTAATGACGATCATTTTACTTACTCTCGTTCAGTTATTGTACTGGACTGAGAGGTCCTTAGAATCAAGGAGTATCCTCCTGAATCTAGCAGAGTGCTCAACATGTAATAAGGCACTCAGGGAATGGGTGCCAAATTCAACCTCCTTCCTATTCTTGGAGTAGAATTTGCACCACAACAAGCTATATTTACCCATGCATGTGTTTATAAATTTGTTCTGTGTGTTTTTATCTTCTTTCCTGGGTCTTTGGTTCCTCTCTCTGCTGGCTCTTTCTCCCCTACCCACACCCCCAAATATTCTTAATAACCAGCAGGAATGGTCCTGTCTTATTGCTGTCCCAGTTCTTGTATATCCCCAAACCCCTCTGACTGTTTCCATTTCTCCATGCCTTCCCGGAATTTTCCAGTGACCACCTACCCAATGACCACACTTGATGACGATTTTCATTCCTTCCTTATCTGACTTGATTTGTATGAATTTCCACTAGGTCACAAACTCCATGAGACGAAGAACTATCTGCCTTATTCTCTATTGAACTCCTGGTGCTTAGAACAATCTCTGCACATAGTAGATACTCAATAAATATTGTTGAATGAATACATTTGTAAATAGGAGTCACACTGTTGGCCATTCCTTTCTTCTTAAGACATTCTTTCCATCTTCATCCATAGAAACAGCACACTTTTGTTTTCTTCTGGCAATTCCTTGATTTCTTTCCTTTCTTTGTCCGTCTCTCAAATGTTGGTATCCCTCACAGTTCAGTTCTTGGCTCCCCTCTTCTCTTAAAAGCTTCCTCCAGGCCCTCTTATATATCTATGCTTTCAAACACCATCTACACAATACGGGTGACTTTCCCGTCTTCATCTGTACCCCAATTAATATGAACATCTTTAGACAATTTAGTCAATTGCCTGTAGAACACCTTGATATCTCTCTGACATTTAAAAAATATTTCCCAAATGAAGCTTATTATTTTTTTCAGACCTTTATGCTGAAAATGTAAAATAAAACAATAAGTGATTAGTTGGAAGCCAAATATTGCCATAATTGGTTACAAGTGCTAGTTTGGAGGGCACTATTTTGTGTGATAAATGGTCCTACTGACTGAGCCCCAGCATTGTTTGGACCTACATAGTTCTGAACTGAGTGAATTGAGAGTGGGATACTCCTGTTTACAAAGCAAGCACCTTCTCTTATGTGCAGGTGTAGACAGTCCTTAGCAATATGGTTGTGTGGTTGCTGAAGGCTAAGACATGATCTCCATCATATGTCCTTAGGCAATTGTGAACCAACTTGAGACCACTTGGTGGTGGCTCATTTTTGAGTTGGGAAGCACAACACCTAAATCCAAGTGTAGTTCCTCCTCCTTGTGTTCTGGCACTCAACTTACTGCGATGGTCCTCACCGGGGCACTCACCTCGGACCCCTGCCGCTGGCTGTCCCATCTCAGTGTGGCCATCTGCTGTACTGCATGGCCATCCCCGGGTGTGCAGCCTGTCTGACACGGGTACGGTGGCTGCTATTCATCCTCATTCATTCTGTTTCTCTGGGATCAGTGCTCCCCTTTGCCTAAGGGCAATGTCCCAGGATTGTCCGGGAAAGTCTGTCCAGTTTCTCTCCATCGCCCTGTCCTATGTCATTGTTTTCAGCCAAATTGTCTACGTTCACAAAGGATGGGCTGGGCAGTGGTCCACTGAGCCTCAGTTTGCTCTTCTGGGCTCAGCGAGATTTGGAGCAAACCAAATCTGAGGTTCAGTTGCCTCATTTGTGGAAATGAGATTGGACTTTTGTGAAGTTGATGTCGGGCATCCTTTTCTGTTTCCGGGAGTCTAGTACGCACACTATGTAACAGTGGCAACAGACTGACCCATACACTCAGTAGTTGTCTACTGAACACCTGCTATAATGCAGGCATTGTCTTAGGTGCTGCGAGAAAGCAGTGAACAAAGCAGCCTTGGTTCTATGTGGGGGGCTACACTCTGGCTGGGGTTGCCAGGTAAGCAAGTTCATGCATGCATATGTCAGGTCGTGATGAGAATGATAGTACAGTTACTGAGTGGCTGATGAGCAGAGACCTCAAGGAAATGAGTGCTCTTCAGAAATCTGCCTGCTAGCCATTCAGAGACAAGTGAACCCTCCCCCAAAATCCATTCCATACTTTTCTTCCCTGTCAGTCTGCTCCTGCAAGCTTATATCCATGGACTTCCCATTTCTCAGCAAAGCTCTCAGAAAGACAGAAAAGACAATGGGACAGGCTCTCCACTTGCCGTCATTCCCAGCTCCACTCCAAACCTTGAGCAGAGAGGAGGATGGCCAGTGGCCAGCTGCACCTTAAACCCCAGGCACAGCTTCTGGGACAGTGGAAGGAGATGCCTCACAGCAGAACAGCCTCCCTGTGTGAGTACTCTCTTTGCCCCACACGTAGCACCCTGGAGCAGTTAGTGAGAGGAGACAAGTGTTGACACACAAGGCTGTAGAAAGGACTTGTCAGCTTGTTTTGTGGGGCAAACGGCTACAGCTGGGCCATCTGCCACCTCAGCCTTCTTCAGAATACTCTACCTGCTCAGGTTGGGGTGCTGGGAAAATCACATGTGACTTGTGTGCCCTTATACCTACTTTTCATTCCACCTCCCATTCCTAAGGCTTTTTTGGGAAAAGGATGATAAAGTGAAGTGGAACTTCCTCTTGCCAAATTTATTTTCAGTACCCTTCTCTCCGCCTTATTTGGAGCTTCACTGCAATTTAAACAGTAGATGGTGATTTGAACATAGCTCTAATCTGGTGAAGCTAATGGACATATTTACCTCCCAGTTCCTCGGGGGTTCAAGGACAAAGAGGTAAGCTTTGAGAGGTCCCACTTCTGCTTCCCTTCTTTTGTGTGTCCCATACCAGGAACCCCAAATAAAACTAAGTAAGATAGAATTGTGTTAGGAAGAAGGAAATTGCCCAGAGTCTTCTGTTCCTTGAAAGAACTCTTTGGGTAAACTATCAGTGGATCAATTTATTAGCCACTAGTGGGCTTAGGATCATACATACACATTCATGACTTACCTACATTGAAAAGAAGCCAGTTTTTTTTTTTTTTTTTTTTAAAGATTTTATTTATTTATTTGAGAGAGAGAGAATGAGAGACAGAGAGCATGAGAGGGAGGAGGGTCAGAGGGAGAAGCAGACTCCCTGTCGAGCAGGGAGCCCGATGCGGGACTCGATCCTGGGACTCTAGGATCATGAGCTGGGCCAAAGGCAGTCGCTTAACCAACTGAGCCACCCAGGCGCCCCTGAAAAGAAGCCAGTTTAAGGAATCTTAATACTCACTAGGTAAAATAAAACACTCAAATAATAAAGGAGATCCTCTTTTTCCACCTCATTTTTCAGAGCAAACATTTCAAGTGAATTTTTTTTTTTCCTCAGGTAGAGCAAACCAATGACAGAATGGCCTTCCCATTCGTGAGGTAGTCCTCACCTGGCTTTCTCCTCTCAAATTTTCATAGATCCCAAAATGAACTAGCTGAATAAGGGAAGGGACATTTTATTTTTCAGTGGTAACTGAGGACAGGAGGAGGAAGTGAGGTGTAATTTAAAGGATTAGGTCCGAGCCAAGGTCCTTGAAAAGCTTGGGAGCTAGAAATTAATTATAGGAAGAAGTAAATAATGGTATGAGCTAACATTTATTGTTAATGCCTTTATTGAACTCTCATAATAATGAACTATCATTTATTGCTTAGTGTGTGTAGGTAATATGGTGAGCATTTTACAAGTGCTATTCATTTTATTCTCACAATTGTCTGAGGTGGAGACAACAATCATCCTGTTTATAGATAAAGGAATTGAAGCAGAAAGATATTACATATAGCAGTCCACTGCCTCCCCCATCCATGGGGGTTATACCAAGACCCCCAGTGGATCCCTGAAACTACGGATAGTACCAAACCCTATTTATAGGTTTTTTCCTATACACACAGACCTATGATGAAGTTTCATTTATAAATTAGGCACAGTAAGAGATTAACTACAATAATAATAAAATAGAACAATTATAACAATGTACTGTAGTAAAAGTTACGTGAATGTGATCTCTCCCTCCCTCTCTTTCTCTCTCAGAATATCTTAATGTGCTGTACTCACCCTCCCTCTTGTGATGATGAGATGATAAAATGCCTGCTTGATAAGTGAGGGGAATGACGTGGGCATTGGGACGTAGTGGTGGGCTGCTATTGATCTTCCCACAGTGTCTGGAGGATCATCTGCTTCCGGGCTGTAGGTAACAAACCACCGAAAGTGAAACCATGGATAAGGGGGCACTACTGTCACTTGTTCAAGGTCATGTGCCTAGTAAGTGGAGTATTTGGGAAGGCCCCTCACTGGTTCCAGAACGAGCACTTTACCTCCATGCAGCACCGCCTCACGGAATGGCTCTCTGAGTTTTGGGGATGCCTGCTATAAAAGAACAGCTCTCGACCGCTCCATTTTTGCTGTAGTCCCCGATTCGCACAGGTGTGCTGGCCACACCCCTTCCACGTGCTCACCGCAGGGTGGGGAAAATGCAACAAGAGGTGTCATCAGGCCAGGGGACAGGTAATGCCGTTTACCTGGAGTTTTTCCAAAAGAGATAGAATATTTAGTTTTATATTTCAGTGGCTTCTAATATTGAGGGCTCTAGTTTGCACGAGATAAAATTTTTACAGTCTCCACGTCATCGTCATCGTGGGATGCCTGATGATGACATTTGGGCGGGGTTTGCCTAGGTCACTCCTGTTGGAGGTGGTCTCAGAGTCTGATTCAGAGGGAACTCAGTGTCTGGGAGAGCTGTGGGAGTAAGAGATGGATTTGTCTCCTCTGGTTTTATGTCTACAATAAGGCAATGAGTGTATTTCCTTTGGAGGAGGAAATAAAACAAGAAAACTTCCAAGTTTAGAGATTCAAGATACTGGCTTTCAAAATTTTACCATAAGCTCTAACATGAGGTTGACAATTTCCTGTTCTCCATTGCTGGTTCCTTTCACTATATAAATTCAGGTTTGAAAGAGGTATTACTAAATATTGGAGAGAGATATTAAAGAAATATCTTGAATAAATATATAATACCTTTAATAAAGAAACTGATATGGAGCTGATACTTTTTAAAAGAACTGAATGGATATTTAAAAGACTACAGATTTGGTAGAAAGGGAACATTTTCCTTCACCTGGTGTATGTATAAGGAATGAGTGTCCCAGTTAAAAGTCAAACCCCAAAATTTTTGCAACCATGATGGGTAAAAACTATACAACCTACCATTTAAACTTGCTACATATTTTATACCTAATTAAAATTGGAAATATCAATATTTCCTTAGGAAAGACTATCCCTTTGTTCTAGAAGGTTAGTTAGAATATGCCATCTGATTACCAGTTTTTAAGCAAGTTTTGAGTCAAAGTTCAAAAGTGTCATTAACCTGAATAAAACAGTGTAAGAAAATAGGTGTCTTGCTTGGTCATGTAAATTGTAATATATGGCTGGGTCAGAACTATATTCACTTTTTCTTTTAATGCTCTAGAATTTTTCAGAGGAGAGGAAATGGGGGACATAAATGTTTCTGGCTTTGTGTGAGTGTAGAGTACCCTGGCTACAATCTGTGGCATGTTCCTAGGGGCTTGTAGGTTTTGGCTAGAGCAATGACTGACAGATGAGTAAGTAGTGATAAGATTATAGAAATGACTTGCCCCCACACTATTCACCACTTGATAGTGTAGGCAAGTTCAGCACAGCTACCCCTGGGGGAACTTTTTGTCCTAACTGTAGGGTTATTTTCAAACAAAATGACTAAGGTTTGGGGAAATGTACTAATGTTTGGTATCATATTCCGATAAGATTGTCTTTCTGGGTCCAGAGAATGAGGCCACACTTCCTGGGGATTCCCTGGATGGGTCAGGGAAGGAGGGTATGTGCCTCATTACACATCCTGAGTGGAGGCAGAGATTGAGGCAAGAAATGGGAATTTGCGTGATGGAGTGAAGTGGACATTTTTCCCATGTGGGGTTGGTAGCCCCAATAGGGGGTATGAATTTTGAAACACAGATACATTTGGTACCCTTGCAAAAGTGGGATGACCCAGCCCAATCATTCACTTACTTATCTAATTTCCAAAAAATACGTATGGATACTATGTGCTAAGCACAGGAATACAACAGTGAAAAAGTAGACATTGTCCCTGTCCTCAGAGAGCTTATGGTCTAGAGGGGGAGATAAGTATTAAATGAATAGTCTTTTATGATGTAATGTATGGTGATTAACATAACAATAAAAAATTTAAAAAATAAATGAATAGTCTTTTAAATTAATTCATTAATCAACCAATTGTGGTGAAATACACGTAACGTCAAAGTTATTGTGTTACTCATTTTTAGGTGTATACTCCAGTGGCGGGAGGTCTATTCCCGTTGGGTGCTTATCATCATCATCCATCCTAGAATTTTTCATCTTCCCAGACTGACACTCTGTATCCATTAAGCAATAACTCCTCATCCCTCCCTCCTCTCTAGGTCCTGGAAGCCACCATTCTACTTTCTGTCTCTATAAATTTGACCACCATATACATCTCACGTAAGTATAGTCACAGAGTTTGTCTTCTTGTGACCGACTTATTTCACTTCAGATAAAGTCCTCAAGGTTCAACTGTATTATACCATCTGTCCTAATCTCCGTTCTTTTTTAAGGCTGAATAATATTCCATTGTATATGCAGACCACATTTTGTTTCTCTGTTCACCTATTGAGGGACACCTAGATTGCTTCTGCCTTTCAGCTATCGTGAATAATGCTGCTATGAACACAGGTGTGCAAGTATTTCTCTGAGACTCTGCTTTCCATTCTTTTGAGTAGCTAATGGCTTTTTAAATATGAAAAATAAAACATACCTCTGAAATATGAAATAAAAGGGCACACCAAGCAGTGAATATAAAAAGGCCATTGTCTGTGTAGTGAGAGGCTCGTCACGGCAGCTTCTTGGAAAAATGGCCACTTAAGACAAGGCCAAGATTAGCCCAGAGTTAACCAGGGGAGGGAATAGAAGGGAGAGCATTCCAGGTGGCCAGGGAACAAGCCAGAGGCTTGAGGCAGCCTAGCACAGAGCACTGGAAGAATCTCATGTGTGGATTGATCTGGAAGTCCACAAGGAGGTTAAGATTTCCTAGGAGGTGGACCTGTTGACTCTAAGCAGAGTAAGATATGCAAATACTGGCAAACCTCAGTTTGCCCGGTTATGATCATTTCTTTATTCCTGGACGTTTAATAAAACCTTTTCAGAAAGTTCTACTGTATCTCAAGAATCACAAAGGCCAGGCTAATAGCACATCACATTATTGCTGAGTATGTGTGAATCATGTTTAAGTTTGTGGCTATTAGCAGAGTCAAATACAGTGGTGAAGTTACAGCTATAAAAATTGGGCATAGGGGCGCCTGAGTGGCTCAGTCGGTTAAGCATCTGCCTTTGGTTCAGGTCATGATCTCTGGGTCCTGGGATGGAGTCCCACATCTTGCTCCCTGTTCAGCGGGGAGCCTGCTTCTTCTTCTCCCTCTGCCCCTCTCCTCTGCTCGTGCCCCCCCATAAATAAATAAATAAAATCTTTAAAAAATATTGGGCATATACTTCATAGGGGATGAAAAGCTTGAATCTTGGCCATTTGGGGTGTGTGTGTGTGTGTGTGTGTGTGTGTGTGTGTGAGTGATAAGAATGTAAAACACACATATAATAATCAGTATGTCTTGTTAATCAGTTAACTGCTGGGGCAAGCTCGTCATAGTAAAAGGATAGCAAGCTGAAAGTAACAGCAGTCTGGAGCCCTGTGTCCTTGCCCAGGGAAAGGAGCTTACAGTCAACACTAATATATTAAAATAATCAGACACTTTGTGTATGAATAGAGGACTCTGGTAGTGTTTTAGAAAAGGTTTTAAAAATATCTACTTGCAGGTCTTTTTAAAACCATTACCTGGTAAAATTCCCATCTCTACTGATCCTGTTCATCAGACCATGTACACTATAAAAATAAAACTCAAGGGACGCCTGAGTCGCTCAGTTGGTTAAGCGTCTGCCTTCAGCTCAGGTCATGATTCCAGGGTCCTGGGATCGAGTCCTGCATTGGGCTCCTTGCTCAACGGGGAGCCTGCTTCTCTCTCTGCTTGTGCTCTCCTGTACTCTCTCTCTGACAAATTAAGAAACAAAAGCAAAAACAAAAAATCCTCTGTCCTTGGCCAGTGAATATATTTTTAGGAATCCTGATAAATTTATGTAAGTGGGTGCATAGGATATATTCTACATACTACAAACGATTTGGATGCATGTAAGATTGTGCTTTCCTAGTTAACAGACTACTGGAGATTGGAGGGTGCAGAGAAATGAGGTGTATTATTGCTTGATGGATCTCAGACCGGGCGTGTCATACAAAGAGAGTGAAACATCTCATTCATTAGCAGTGCAGCCCTGTGAGCTGTTCCCCTTGCAGTTCTCATAGAACTGCAGGTGGTCTCTGTAAATGCTAACACCTTCATATTTTTTTTTTTTTTACCACTTCTGGCATAATTTCTAAAGTTCATTGCACATTTCCTTATTGTCTTAAATGTTGGTAGACATTTGTGACATGGAAGAAACGTACTTATTTGAGGTAAAAATAGCTGCTGGTGTCACTTCTCTCTGGGAATTACCTGTACTGTTCACAGTAGGTAAAGGGGTGGCCCCAGGCTGTTGTATTTTTTGAGGGTTATGATCCTCTCTAGTCACACAAGATGAAACCAGGAATGTCCGCCTGACTCAGGCCCGTCCCACAGATCCGAACTGTGAGAATTTAGGTTTGGGACACAGAGACACTGAAACAGACGAGTGAGGCTGGCTGAGTGGTGCCTTAACTCTGTCGGGGATGGCGAGCTACCCCGGGCCAGACAACGCTCCCTACTGGCAAGCTGAGGCTCCGGGGCAATGGAGAGCTGTCGATCACAGGAAAGCAGACAGGAGATGCAGTCCAAGCAAAGGGGCCACCTCCAGGCAGGGTAACAGGGTCACATGACACCAAGCAGAACAACTTCTGGATAAGGACTGCCCCTAGGTTTTGTTTTCCTGTTTTTGAAATTGTTAGACACTTTGAAACCTCCTGATACCCAGTATTCATCTGCTACTTCACTTCAGGCACCATTCCGTCCCCCGAGCTGTGCTAGCAGCTTCTGATGCATGCTCCCCAGGTTGGTCTTTGCACCTGTGACTCCTTCCGCCTGAATTTTCTTTTCTTCCTCCTTGCAACTTGCATGTGTGCAATTCTACTAAGGCTTCAAGGCCCAGATCAGATCAGATTTTCTTCAAGGCTTCCTTGGATCACTGAGCCAAGGGAACGTCTCCCTCTCTTGAACTCCCACAGTGCTCTATGAACCTGCTGGTGGCTATCTGCTGTCAGAGTCATCCATACACATTTCTTCTGCCTGGTGATTGACTACCAGCCTCTTATGAGCAGGATCTCTTTTGAAGTCAAATCTCCAATGTACCTGGCATGGGACACAGGACAGAGTAGCTGTTCCTTAAATATATTTAAATGAATGAAAGCATGAACATCTCTTCAGCTACAAGAATTCAGGATCAACATTTTTTGGTTTATCCTAGATCTCACCATAATTGTACAAAATTATGTTCTCAGAAATGTTTCTTGTCTCCACAGCCGCCATCTTTAAAATCAAATCTATGTGGTTGTCCAACCGTAATAGGTAACGGTTTCCCCTTTGACCTTGTAATAAGAAATCCTAACTTTGTAATAAGAAATCCCCTTTAACCGTGTAATGAGAAATCAGAAATCTATCTGATTTTTGAGCTGGTACTATCTTCCTCTTTCCAGAGTAATCGGGCAAGTCCCAAAGGAGCCCAGCACCCGAGGCACTCCTGGTGTTGGGATTGGGATGGGGAGGATGCAAGGCAATGAGCAAAGTCTGGGCTGGGTGACTTAGCCATTATTTCCTATCTATGACTTAGGGCTCTGTTGAGGAAAGGTACCAAATAATGCATTTTTGAAGTGGCAGCATTGCAAGCAAGTGATGATGACAGAAGAACTTTGATTTGCTCCCTCTCTTATTTGATTTAAAAAGCAGGAAAGGAGGAAGCAGGAAAAAGAAAAAAGAAAAAAACCCAAACCCTCTGAAGCTGCTGAGCTACTGACGTCCTTGCTTTCCCAGTGTAGCATTAAGCATAGGCCAAGTGCGTAGTGAATGCGTAAGCAGGAATATTTAATATGCGTGATATAATTATGTGGTGTTGGTTCACTGATTTCCCAGCGTTATTCTGCACATCTCTCTCAAAGGAGCTATCCCAGTGAAATGAGATTTTAATAAAAGGAATCTGTATGGTATATTGTTGAACATTCAGGACACTGCCTGCCTTCCCCAGTGATGCTGGGCTGAGAACACGATTCTATTTGAAAATATGATGTTTAGATATAAATGTAATTTGCCAGAGCAAAATAATTTCTCTCCAGGATCAATTGAACACATGCATTTTATTAGGCTGTCCTTTTGTAGGACATTTTTTTTTTTTAGGTGGGTTCTGTTCATTTGTTTGAGTTCTTTCCTCCAGTTGTTGCATTGGAGCCTTGTGCTCCAAAGGTGAATCGTTCTTAAAAATTCAGGAATCAATAATTTAGTTGGGTTCAGGACAGCTCACTGCAGCCTGCTCTTTGATGCCTGCAAATCTCCACGGATGCAGTAGCTTTCACAAATGTAACATACAAGCTGCTGTTGAAACCAGTCTGACTCATTTAACATCAGTATGCACACTCAGAGCAAGGTGGACATAAGGATGATTTTCGATTTCCCTTCTCCTCCCTTTCTGACTACCGGCCAAGATGAAAAATTTCTTGGCTGTCAAGGTGTAAGCTGTTGTTGGTCTCCTTGTTAGAGTCATGCAGAGCAGTGTAATGCTGACCTTTGAAGAGCTCGGCAATCCTTGTAGACATTATCTAAATGAGTACTCACACCCAGGTTTTGGAGAGAGGCCCAAAAAGTCAAATATGTTTCTAGCCAGCAAAAGCGCATCTGTAGCTGGCCCTCCAGCAGCCTCATCAAGAGATGGAGATCTGCAAGGCATTAACTTCCGTATCTCAGCCCTCCTGCCTCCCCATCATTCTGGGTGTGTGTGTGTGTGTGTGTGTGTGTGTGAGAGAGAGAGAGAGAGAGAGAGAGAGAGAATGCCCTAGTCACAGCAGATAAAGAGGCAAAGATTAAGGAAAGAAGAAGCTTTGGCACTTTTACTCCAAATAAGACTAGGTCACCAGTAAGTTCCTACCTGTCCTCAGGAATGAGGACCAGAACAAAGGAAAGAGCTGGGCTGGAGACATGAATTTGGGTTCTTTCCCGTCTCCAATCCATTCTGTAACCAGTAGGATGTCCCCTGCCTCTTCAAGCCTCTACTTTCTTCCCTGTGCGTGGGGATAACTGGGGCACGTGCCTCTTGCCATGCGTGGGTTTGCTGGGTAGTGGCTGGGAAGGGCTGGACTGGGGAGAAAGAATAATCTCAGAGGGGGCAGAGCAGGGACGATGAAAGCCTGGAAAGTCAGAGAAAGAACATGAGTGACTGCAGAGTGGTGTTCCAGAGAGATGGAGGTGAAGAGAACAGAAGGTGAGTTCTGACCTCAAAGGAAACCAAAGCCTGAGGTGATGCTGGGTTACCAACCCCACCCAACATGGGTAGTAGATTTCAGAGTGGAATCATAGGTCCCGCTGTGGAATTGCTAGGTCCTTCTCCTGGTTTATTGATTCCCGGACAACCCTTGTATTAGAGATGCTCCCACCACAAACACCTAAGACCTGACAAGACTGAGGGTCTGACCAAAGGGGGAATGGAGCATCCAACAGCAACTACACGGACAGTCAAGCATCCTGGGCACAACGGAGCCATCTTCACTTGCAATCCAGTTAATGGGGGAAGGTGATGGGGCATCTGAGCACAATTCCCAAGATGTTTCACTGAGTGCACTTGAGGGGGGTTCCACATTATGGGATTCAGGGGAGGGTGCCAGCTCTCAGGAGATGACCAAATTGGGGCTGACTCAACGTTTGGAGAAGAGTGGCATACAAGGTGATTTAATAGAGCTAAGTGCTAGAAACCAAGACCAAGGAAGAAATATAACTCTAGAAACTGGAGACCCCAAATGGTTAGAAGGTGTGATTTGGGGGAATGACAGCAGGTAAATCTATTTAAATATTTAGTTTTTAAATTTTGTTTATTTCTAAACCTCCCCATTAGGATGTAAGTACCAAGAAGACAAGGGTTTTTGTTTGTGCTGTCACTTGCTGTGTTCCCAATGTTTAGAATAAAGCCTGGCATCTAGAAAGTCCTCTGCAAATATTTGTTAAATAACTGACTCCAGATTGTTCAGGAGCTGGTGGGTGTGCTTGTGTGTGTGGTGGTTGTGGTGGGGCAGTCTGCAACTTCATGTGATTAAACATGTTTCACTTGAGGAACAGGGTCCTTCTGTGGCTGGCAAACCAGATGGGAGCAGACAGGCAATCTTCTCTGCCATGGGGCTGCCATTCTCTGCATTGATTTCATTGGCCAGTTTTATTTGATATATGGTCACTGTGGCTTATAGTCAGGCTTTTGAACCAATGACTATTAAATAAAAGTAGGCAACATTCAGATTACAGAGTACAAAGGAGGAATTTGGGGCAACAAAATGGTTTTCATTTTAATTTGCCTCCAGTTTTATATCAGAGGGTAACACGATGTCAATAATCAGGAGAGAGAAGGGAGACCCAGAACTACAGCCTGGTGAATTCCCAAACTGGGTAACCTTCTGCCACTTTAACACCCCAAGAGACGGATATCATGTACCCATTCCTGGTTGTGTGTCTGTCTCACCCTAAGGAAGCTGCTTGTTGGTGAAGGGAGCAGGGGGCCCTGGTACCCTAGGGCTGTCACACCATAGAGGGCACTTTGAACCCAAGTTAACAAACCTTCCAGGTTCTAGAATCTTGAGAACTAAAAGACCTCTGTGGACACAGGAGAAGAGGATGATAGCAGGAGTCCTAACCTAGACACTGTCTGGGAGCTCTGTCTCTAATTCCTTCTCTGGCCTGGGGGACATCGTGGACCTCTCCAGACCTCTGTTTTCTCATCTTCAGATGGACATAGCTGGTTTCTCTCACAGCATTGTTGTGAGGATCAGAGGGGAAAACTCCGGAAGCCTTACATGATGGTAAAGGAGTATCAATACTTCTATATCTCAAATCTAATTAATGACTGGCAAATATATTTAAATCAATGCTTGTCTGGCTTTAGTGTTGGGACTATGTGTGCATGTCATGTAGATGAAGTAAGCCTCCAACGCTTTCTCCTGAAGCATTAAAGTCATCAAAGCCAACTGTGATTAGTATTATTACTTGGTGGGGAGGTGAGAGAAGGGGTTCTGTGGATGGTATTCTGAGGGGTATCATGGATCCTGAGGGAGTTATCCTGGTGATCTCTGGATAGAGTAACCACCACTGAGCTCACTGTGAATGTGACAGAGCAGGAAATACGGAGTAAATCTGAGGTCTCCTTGCCTCCAGCCGCCTGCCCCAGACTTCTGGTGGGAGCTCTATGCCACACGGGCACCTGCACACAGTGTTAAAGGCACTTAAAAAAATTTTTTTTTAAAGATTTTATTTATTTTAGAGAGAGAGAGAGAGAGCAAGAGCAGAAACAAGGGGAGCGGCAGAGGGTGAGGGAGAAGCAGACTCCCCACCGAGCGGGGAGCCTGACTCGGGGCTCCATCCCAGGACCTTGAGATCACGACCCAAGCTGAAGGCAGATGCTTAACCGACTGAGCCACCCAGGTGCCCCAAAGGCACTTTGTTTTTTTAAAGTTAAACATCAGTGTGAAATCACTGTGCTAGATCCCCAAGGAAAGCTTTCTCCTTACTGTGCCTCCCGCCTTCCGAAGGGTGACAGAGCTCCCACTCAGTAGAAACCCACCTCATGAAAGCCCAAGGCGATCCATTTTACAAGGATCACCAGAAACTTCCCTTGTCACCCCCACAGCTTGGACTGTTTTCTGCTCCCAGCTGTTCTGCGGGCCCTGCGAGCTGGGTTCTGGCTCCTCCCGTTTCACACTATTTTTAAAGTTGTTACTCTTTTGGATATGACTGTTGATATTTTTTTAGAAAGTTACCATTTTTTCTTGGCAGTATACATCATTTCTTTCCTTAAATGTCATTTCATTACAGCCAGGGTCTAGAATGTCTCCCAGTGCAACTTCTCCTCAAGAGTTACACAGGAAATCAGTGGGAAAACAGGATTCCTTCTCAACTGTTTTTTTTTTTTTCCTTCTCTTGTCAGAAAGATGGATTCTTGCAACTTTTCTGATCTATGTCCTGCAGCATATACTTAAATTCTGGATCTTTCCATCTGCTTTCCCATCGCACGAAAACACATACGAGCTCATGGCAAGCTTTAGAGACAGGACAGGTATCATCATTACCATTTTACAAAGGAGAGAATCGAACCTTTATATGCTGAGTGACTTTTTCAAAGTTATCAGCTAGTAAGCAGTGAGGTATTGAATCTCGGGTGTCCTGGTCTGGTGGTGGCAGAGTTGGTGGTGGTGTGAATGTGTTTAACTGTACCACGTGCCATTTATAGATCGGGAAGTGGCTTAGCCAAGCAGTTGAAACTGCAGGCTTCTGGAAACTGCCTGGTTGTGACTTTGGACATGTAGCATATCTGTCTGCATTGGTTTCCTCATCTGTAAATGAGGGTAATAATAACACTCCTATGAATGGGGATAATACGAGTACTCATCTCATACTTACACGTAAAATACCTAAAACGGGGCACAGCACATCTTAAGCACTCAGTAATTAATTGCTAATATTTTAATATTTTATCAATCAGATTTTCTCCCATTTGAATTTATTTTAAAATTTTAACTTTGGGGGCATCTGGGTGACTCATACAGTTAAGTGTCTGACTTTGGCTCAGGTCGTGATCTTGGGGTCCTGGGATTGAGCCCCATGCTGAGCCCCACATGGAGCCTCCTGTTGGGTTCCATGCTCAGTGGGGAGTCTGCTTGTCCCTCTTCCTCTTCCCCTCCTATGGCTTGTGCTCGCTCTCAAATAAATAAATAAAATCTTTAAACAAATTAACTTTTATTTTATTATATTTTATTTCATCTATTTATCTTTATTAAAAATTTGATTTGGGGTGTCTGGGTGGTTCAGTTGGTTAAGCGACTGCCTTAGGCTCAGGTCATGATACTGGAGTCCTGGGATCGAGCCCCGCATCGGGCTCCTCCCGCTCTGTGGGGAGCCTGCTTCTCCCTCTCCCTCTGCCTGCCACTCCCCCTGTTGTGCTCTCTCTCTCTGTCAAATAAATAAATAAATAAAATCTTTAAAAAAATTTGATTTGGGCATTTTGAATTTTAATGTTCTCATATGGATCAAACATTCAAATGATCAAAATGTATATTCTTAACATTTTCCCTTTTCTTCCTGTTTCCTATCCTTCCCAGTGTTAACTCCTGTCCTCAGAACAGCACCACTGTTACTAACTTCTTTTTGTGTATCTGTCCAGGGGTTTTCTCTGAATATCCAGGGAAATATAAATATTTAATTCCTCAGACTCAGAAACTTTTACATGAATAGTAACTTACTCTGCCCCTTGTTTTGTGTCTTTATTTTCTTTCTTAATACTAGCCTTAGTGTTATTCCTATCCCATGTACTTAGAGCTTTCTTACATTTTTCTTTTCTCTGTATTCAATTTTACACCTGCATTCTATTCCATTGTATGAATGCATCTCCCTGATGGACAGGTAGGCTATTTCCTATCTTTTGCTATTATTACAAAACGTGATAGAATGAATGACTTTGCACCTACGTTATTTTGCATGAGCATATTTGTAACATGAATTGGACAGGTCTCAGCATCCAAAAGTATGTTTGCTTCCAATTTGATAAGTACCATTAGCCAAATTTCCTTCTATAAGATGAAACCAATTCAAACTTCTGCCAACAACGTAGGAGCATGAGAGAGGGCTTCCCCACAGCTTCACCGACACAGGAACAATTACATCCCAACTTTAAACTGACATAGGGAAATTGATATATTTTTGGTGCTGTGTTTTCGTGTTTTCCTAAAAACATAATTTTCATAGTCACTTGTTTTAGTCTTCGGTCATTAGAGGCTGTTTTAAAGTGCTTTATATATACTTTACCCCTTGCCCATTTCTTATGATACTTATTTCTAGATATTTTATCACATTTTGTTGCTAGTATAAATGGAATCTTCCATTCTCTTCTCTATAATTTGTTGGTGTTTGCATGGGTGTAAGTCATTGATTTCTGCATATTAATTTTGTTCTCCATAACCTCACTGAATTCTCTCATATATACAGTGCGTTTTCAGTTGATTCTCTTGGATTTTCTAGATATACAGTGATAGCTGCAAATACTGATACTTGTCTTTATCTTTCCATTTTTTTACCCTTCTCTTGTCTGCTTCCAGTGGGTAGTAATTTATTACGATGTTAAACGAGAGTGGTGAAGTGGTATCTCTTTTATCCCTGGCATCAGGGGGAATACATGTGGTGTTTTCCTGTTAAGTATGGTGCTGGCTATTGGGCTTATTTTATAAATGTGTATTGGCTAGCTTTCTCCATAGAAACAGAAGCAGCAGGATGGTTCTGTTTCTAAAAGAAGATATATTATGAGGAATTGGCTTATACAATTATGGAATCTGCAAGCTGGAGACCGAGGAAAGCCAGTGGTGAAATTCGGTCCACATCTGAAAGCTTGAGAATCAGGGGAGCCAAGGATATAAAGCCCAGTCCACATATACGCATTTTTTTCCTGACATATGTACACGTGTATAGGTATAGTGTGTCTTTTTCTATTCTTGAGTGCCTTTTATCAATTCAATTATTTGAGTAATGTCAAATATCTTTTCAACATCTGAGATGATTATTTGATTTTCTCTTTCAATGTATGATTAAGATAAATTTTCTTAATATATTTCCCAATATTAAAGTATCCCAGGATAGTTTCATTCCCTGGAGTATATCCCACTTGCTTATGGTGTATGTATGATTCTTAATGCCCCACTAATTTGTTTTTGTTGTTGCTGACATTTTATTTGGGATTTTTGCATCTAAATGAATAAGTGTCTACATTAATAAATGTTATCTTTTTTTGTGTACTGTTGGTTTTTGTTACCAATGTTGTATTTACTTTTTATTATGAATTTAGAAGTTTTCAAATTTGAATTTATTTACTTGGAACTGAGAGGAAGAGTCTTTTGTGATTCTTTTGTTTTCTTCAGTTCCTGAATTATTTCCCACAAACTAGTTTTTTATTGTTTTTATAAGCTCTCCAACTTTTTTCTTGATTAGGCAATCTAGTAATCGATCTAGTTTTTGCTTTTGCTTTTTGGTTTATTGTTTGTTTATTTTTTCCTTAGATCCAGCTTTTGAATCTGTTTGTTGGTCCTACTATTTTTCTGTTTTTTTTTTTTTTTCCTAACTCATTAATTTCTGCTTTTGTCTTTACAAATTCTTCCCTATTGTTTCCTTCGGGGTATTTTGTTTATTCTCTTTCTAACTTCTTGAGTTGTATACTTATTTATTTTCATTCTTTCTTACTTTCTGATATACGTATGGGAAGTTATCAATCTATAAGAATTAAAGGGTATAAATGTACACACTTCGAAGGTGTAACATGTCATAGAGACCAAGAAGAGTCTGTTCCCTGCTCTCTCTCTTTGGTGACTCTCACAGTATTAGGCACGTACTATGTTCCCAATAATTATTTGATTCAACAAATGCAAAGTAAACAGATCCATGGCAGAAGAAAGTGCCCCCTTTTCTTGCCCTTCTACCCTGCAATACAAGTTTTGTTGCATCATTGTTGTTAGTAAGCCCATGGGCTTTTGCTTCAGCAGAAACACTGGAGTGCTTTAGCCAAGATGATTCCTCGCCAGCCAAGGATCCTGAAGATTGACTGCTTGATTTCTCAACAGAAAAATATTTTGATAAACTGCTTGAGTTGGCGGCAATGCTTCCAGATTCCTTGCCCGAGGGCACAGGGTTTAGGTCCATCTGTAGATCTGTTCAATAATAATGACAGCTTGTATTACAGAGGACTTAGTTTGGAAGAGTCTGGTGTTCCTTAAACAGACTGTGTCTTTCACCCTCTTACCATCCCAGAGAGGTAGAAGGAAGAACATCAGGGACATAAGGAGAAACTAGAATCTCGTCTCTTGCTAAGAATTTTTATCTCCTGTCAGTGATGGTCTATAACCTTTTTACACTAAATATGGTCATTTAAAATAATATATATTGTTATATATTATTATTTAACATATACATGTATATATTATAAAATCAGCTTTGAGGCATAATCTATATACAATTTACCAATTTGAAGTGCACAATTCAGTGAGATTTAACAAATGTATACAATTATGAAAGCATCATAAACATCCATTTTCATCATCCCAGAGAGACCTGTCATGTCCCTTCGCAGTCAATACAATTACCTAAATTCCTGGCAACCACAGAAATACCTCTTTCTTATCACTACACTTTTTTTAGAATTTCATGTAAATGAAATCGTATAGTATGTAATCTTCGTGACTGCTTTCTTTCACTTAGCATCAGTTCCTTTAAAATCCATCCATGTTGTTGTATCCATCAGTAGTTTGTTACATTCTTATGCTAAGATGTATTCCATTGTGTGGATATACCAGTTTGTATAAATATTCACCAGTTGATGGTTATTTGGATTCTTCACAGTTCTGGGTATTTTAAATAGTGTGCCATGTCCATTCACACAAGAATCTTTTTGTGAACATAGGTTTTCATGACTTTTAGGTAAATAGCTAGAAGTAGAATTGTAGTATGATATGTATATATTTAACTTTATAAGAAACAAATTATTTCCCCAAATGGCTATGCCATTTGCATTCCCACCAGCAAAGAGAGTTCCAGTTCTTCCACATCCTCATCAACACTTAATTTTAGCTATTCTAATGAGAATTAAGTGGTATCTCATTGTGGATTTAATTCACATTTCCTTAAAAAATAATAGTGATGTGAATTTTCATGTACTTTGCTGTTAGTATATCTTCTTTGGTGAAGTGTCTGTTCAAATCTTTTGCCAACTTTTTAATTGGGTTGTCATTTTATTATTGAATTGTAAGAGTTCTTTATATATTCTGGATACCAGATTTAAATTAGATGCATGTTTTGCAAATATTTTTCTTAGTCTGTTGGTTGCCTTTTCATTTTATTAACAGTGTTGTTGAAAAGCAAAAGTGTTTGATTTTGACAAAGTTCAATTTATCAGTGTTTTATAGTGTATGCTTATATATCCTATTTAATAAATCTGACTAATTCAAGTACACAAAGATTTTCTCCTCTATTTCCTCTAGAATTTTTATAGCTTCAACATTAGATTTAGGCCTGTGATCCATTTTGAGTTAATTTTTGTATATTATTGGGGTAAAGGTCAAGGTTTATTATTTTCATATATAGATATTCAAGTGTTCCAGCATCATTTGTTATAAAAATTGTCAATTTGCACCTTGTTGAAGATCAATGATCATATATGTTGGATTCTTTGTGATTATCTGTATAGATATTGGGTTGTCTGCAATACAAGTGAATCTTTTTCTTCTTTATTTCACTGTATGTTTTTATTTATTTTTCTCCCCTTATTAAATTGGCTAGGACCTCCAGTACAATGTTGAATAGAAGTGATGAGAGCAGGCATTTTTGGCTTATTCTCAAATTTAAGGGAAAACATTCAGTTCTTCATCACCAAAAGGGATTTGTTGCCACAGAAGACCTGAAGGATGTTTAAGGCAAGATGTTTATGAGTAAGCCCAAACAAGCCTATGCAGAGAGAGGATGTAGGACCTGAGTCTTTTTGCCACCCATAAGAAGAAATACTCTGACTCTCATGTCCCTCTTGCCACCAACTTATGATAAATTTGCCCATACTCCTTTCCTAAGCTGAGATCTGGATAAGCTAGTTTAGTATCTCAAGGTCACCTGGTAATCCAGTGGCGCAATGAGGAACAGATTCCAGATAAAAAATTTCAGGCTCTTAAACTATGAAGCTGGGTTGGATCATCATGACGGTCTATGAGCCTGTGTAGGAGATCTCATGTCTAGGTAGCTCCAACTCGGCTCCCTGTGAGAACTTTAGGTACCCTTACCCTCTTCATCTCTGTCCTTTCTCCATGGCCCTGTAGGGGACCAGGACAAGCTATCCCAAAATGTGCCACCATGGCATATTGATTATTTTGAATTGAAGCTACGTGGGAAATGGCTGATGCAAGAACACCCAGACCCTCCTCTGCCCCCTGAAAGCAGGAAACAAATCTCCCACATGAAAGATACCCACCCTGTACCAAAAAGTAAAAAGACATCCTTATTGGCAGAGATACAAACTTTAAAGCTGAGAAAGCTGTAGAAACAAACCTTGATACTTTTTACTAATCTATTATTTCAGCTCAAATTCTGTTTAGAATTCCTTACTAATAAAGCTCTCAAACATCTGTCAATTCCTCATAAATTTATTATCTCTCTCTCTCTCTCTAAAATGTATAAAAACTGTCTGCTTTGATCATTTCTTTGGGTCTCAATTTCATTGTATGGCCTTTGTGCACATGTAATAAAACTTTCATTTTTTCCTGTTAATCTGACTCATGTCAATTTAATTCCTAAACCAGCTGGAAGAAACCTGGAGGGTAGAATAAATGTTTTCCTGCCCTACAGTCTTTATTTTGTTACTTCTCCCTACCATTGTAGTAAAGAGGCAGCATCAAGCCTAAAATAACTTTTCCCAACCATGCCCCTGCCTCATATTTCCATTTAGAAAACTCAGAAATAGGTCCTAAGGCTGAAATCTTTGTCACAGAGGGTTTTTTCTTTTTTTTCTCCCTTGATAATTGTCAACCAAAGCTTCCTCACTGCTGGAATCAATACTGCCCCAAATGGCTAACTTCTGAGGCCATTCACATAATAAAGAAGTGATTCCACAGAGGTTGCTAACATGGAGATCATCATACTGAAGCAGAAAAATCTCACACAATCGAAAATATGTAGCCCATTTTTAGAGGCTTGGATGCTGCTTGGAATAATCTCTAAGGTTAACTAGGCCATTTGCACGTTCAGAAGAAATACCTTCTTGCTTGTTAGGAAAGAGATATTGTTGGATTTTAGCAAGCATTTTGTCCTTTGTTACTAGAAGCTTTCCCAGTCAGGCAGAGGGCTAGTTAATTAGGAAGGCTGAGGTCACAAGCTGGTTTATTGGAACAGTAGCTGCTAAATGACAGATTTATTGTTTATCAGGCATCTTGAAGGTGATGTTTTGGTGTTCAGCTTCTCCTTATCCAAGATTTGGGGATATTACCACACTCTCAATCTTGCACCATCCTTGTTAGGATCTTGTTCAATGTATAATGGTGGTATAGCGGTTTAAGGTGAGAGTAGATCTGTTCCCTGGGCCTCATATGCTTGAAGACCTGTGGTCATCAAACTTTCTCTCTTCTGGCAAGGCAGAGAGGGATAAGAGAAAGCTGATGAAAATATCACAATTTTGTTTCAATTAGTAAGTCAGTCTGGTCAACAAGAAAGATGCCTACAGATTTTAATTGGTCTCAGGGGAGGAGATCAGAATGTTCTAAGATGTCCTTGCTCACCCTGATATTGCATTATCTGGGCCACAGGGCAGCTGCAATCTTTCCTCCAGGGCTCAGGATGTCTGCCTGAAAATAAAATTCAAACTTTAAGTATTAACCTTTTTACCACCATGTTGCTTCAAAACAGATACTCTTTTTAAAAAATTTTTTATTATTATGTTAATCACCATACATTACATCATTAGTTTTTGATGTAGTGTTCCATGATTCATTGTTTGTGCATAACACCCAGTGCTCCATGCAGAACGTGCCCTCTTTAATACCCATCACCAGGCTAACCCATCCTCCCATCCCCCTCCCCTCTAGAACCCTCAGTTTGTTTTTCAGAGTCCATCGTCTCTCATGGTTCGTCTCCCCCTCTGATTTCCCCCCTTCTTTCTTCCCCTCCTGCTATCATCTTCTTCTTTTTTTTCTTAACAGATATTGCATTATTTGCAAAACAGATATTCTTAAGTGGAATTAGCGTTAGACATGCAAAGTCTGTCCCATTTCTAAACAGGCTGATCTTATTCCTAGAATACTAACCCCAGAGGACACAAATATTGGGGGAGAGGAAATTCCATCCAGGAAGAGTGATCAGAAATTGCTTAGATGAAATTGAGGTCTGTGTTCTCATGCTAATTTCACTCATAATTCCAGAAGCCAATCCCTTCACTTCTCTGTGCCTTGGATTCTCCATCAATATAATGGGGATGCTTATGTTCTCCTAGAAAATGACTTGTATTTGCAATCATCAAATCCATGGCACAAATCCTGACTTGTTCTAGGTTATGAAAAGGTTTCACTATCAAATGATAGCATCTATTCTAAGAGCTTCTCTCCTACCTACAATTTCACATGAAACTCATATGCTGTATTAGTCAGGGTAAACTAAGTTTTGTTGTGGCAACAAACCTTCAGATCCTGAAGGTTTATTCCTCACTTACACTACAGTCTGATATAGGCCATTCTGCTTTGCTTGGTGGCTACTTTTTAACAGTGGTCAGATTTGAGTTGCTTCTAGCTTACAACTTTGCTGTCTCTGGGTTCTTTGCTTCCAGCCATAGTGGCAGGAGAGAGAGCATGCATGGAGCTCATGTCCCCTTTTTACTGCCCCAGACAGCAAATATCACACATTGCTTCACTCACACTCACTCCCATGAACCAGAATCAGTCACATGACCCCGTCACAAATGCAAGGGAGGCTGGGAAATATGGGGGAGCTTGTAGAATATTTGGAGAGCACTAGCGTTTATGTCACCTGTTATTATTTGTTTTGTTATGTCCAACCCAGGCAGGGATTCAAAAATGAGGAAAAGTCCATTCGAAAAACTTGCCAGGTACTACCAGCTAGAGATACAAAGATAAATAAGACTCAGGTCCAGCTGAGGAATTCTTAATTGGGGAATGGGGGTGGGGAAGGCTGCACAAGAGGAAATGACTGGGCTATACGTAATAGCCTGGAGGTATAAAGGAAATTTATGGAAGGCAGAGGCAGGAGTGATGAACCTTGTAATAGTCAGGCAAGGCTCTACAAAAGAACGGACTTGAAAGATGGTCCTCTGGTTCTTGAAGGAGAGTTAGGAGTTCACCAGGTGGTGGTGTTGGGATGAATGGATCCCGTAGTAGAGAAAAAGAAGCTTAGAGTCAGACTTCCTTTCTTTTCCAGCTGAAGTCAACAGGAGACACTCCTTCAGTCCACCGGGGTAAGCCTCTTTAAAAACAGTGAGTTCGTAAACACGAAGGCCTCCAGTTCACAGCACCCCAGATAACGGGTAAAAATGAGAAGAGAGAAAATAGATGGAATAAAGATTTTGAAGACAGCGGAGGAGAGGCCCTCACAAATTTTTTTTTTTTTAAAGATTTTATTTATTTATTTGAGAGAGAGAATGAGAGAGAGAGAGAGAGCACATGAGAGGGGGGAGGGTCAGAGGGAGAAGCAGACTCCCTGCTGAGCAGGGAGCCCGATGCGGGACTCGATCCTGGGTCTCCAGGATCATGACCTGAGCGGAAGGCAGTCGCTTAACCAACTGAGCCACCCAGGCGCCCGAGAGGCCCTCACAAATTATTCCCTGCTAGGGTGGCTCAATAAAATTTTGGTTGGCACCAGTGGCCTGTTTGCTGTGGTATTCAATTATTGGGCAGAAAAGCTCTGAGAGTAATGATTGCTGCCTTTGCCTGAGGGTGCCTCTCACTCATTATTTACCACCCCTATCACCCTGGAAGACTGACATTTAGGCCTAAGAAAATAGGATCCAAACCCAAAACATTATTTCCAGAAAATGACAGGATATAGAATAAAACCCTCTGGAGCGTACTGCCCCATCAGGGGCTTGAACAGCTACTTTTGATGTGGGGCCTTTCAGAAAAGGTTACTAGTCATAAGACCTGGCATTTGCATAGCATTTAATCATTTGCAAAGCACTTTTAAATATCCATTAGGTGAGCCTCTAAAAAAAATGAAGACCAGTGTTGAGAAGGATGGGGGGAGCTGGTCACTTCTTTGCATTATCGGGAGAAAATGTAAATCGCTGTAGCCTTTTTGGAGGGCAATTTGGCAAACCTAAGCAATCACACCTTTAGGGCTTTATCCTCTAACTACATTTGTGCAAAAGCTAAAGAGAAACATACAAGTAAGTTTATTGCATGATAATGTAGAATAGAAAAAGGTGAGGGCAAAACTTACTACCAATTGGGGAATATCCAAAAAATTCATTATATGCTGGAACTAGGAAATAATACATATCTATTAGAAAATGAGAGAAATTTGAGGCCTTGCTATGGAAGAGTATCCACGATAAATTACTTAGTAGAAGTCCCAAGGATGTGCAGTGTGTGTGTGTGTGTGTGTGTGTGTGTGTGTGTAATTTGTATAAGCACAGGTATTACTTCTACAATATTCAGTGGTTACCTCTTGGGAGTGGGCTTGAGGTTGAGAGGGACATTATATATGTACTTTACATAGTTCCTTATGAGAACACAAAACTGACCTCTTGCCCTGTTTTATAAGTGTGTATATCACCCTTAACAGGACAGGCAGGAGGAAAGCAAACAACAATAAGCACTAGGAGGGTTACCCTGTCCCCATGAAGTCCCCCAAATAAATGAGATCTTAGGCCAGTTGCCGTAAGTTCCAAATTCCTTACCGAACAGCATTATCTACCAACAGTAGCTGGTGCTCAGGGATACAAGGGATGCAAGAACACCTGACTCCAGGGTCCCAAACAGGCCGGGTCTGGTCACTTGCCGCTGACAAAACCCAAAGGCAGAAAAACAAACAGTGGTGAAACAAGAAAGGGATTTATTTCAGTGAGGCCAACACTGGGAAAACAGTGGACTAACCTTGCAGACTGTCTCCAAAATGCAGAAAATATTTCCAGGTATATTAGGAAAACATGGGGCAAAAGTAGGTGCGTACCTGCAGGGAGGCAGTGAAGGTTCAATCAATCATGGGCAGAGTCAGTCACAGGCAGGCAGGGTCTTGCTGGCTCAGGGCGTTCCTGGCAGCTGGAGGGCAGAGTTTTGGTTCCCATCTGGGGATGCTTTGCCCACAGGGTCTTCCGCCTGAGCCAAGGGACAAGCTGGAAACAAGAACCCAACTAAAATGTTTGAGGTCAAAATGGAGGCAGCCAAAGTCCTCTTCCACCTTGACCTTTCCAATGGCTGATATCTGTGTGCGACTTTGCCATGTGCTAGCCATTTGTTAAAATGGCTCTTTTCCCGGTGTGAGCGGACAACCTGTAATCTGTGTCTTTTCTTTGCATACCTGGAGTATATATTCTTTAACCCGGTGAACTATCCTAGAACTATAGTTCTCAATCATTGCACATCAGAATCACGTGGGGAAGTTTTAAAAACGATTCATGTGTAGGTTCCATCCCCAGAGATCCTGATTTAATTAGTCTGGGGTGTCAGGGCACCAAGACTTTAAAATTTCCCCAAGAAATTCCAATACACAACCAAGATTGAGGACCACTGTTCCCAAATTTAGACTCACTTGTGCAAGTAAATGACTATCATTTTCTAAATGCTTTTGTCTCTACACATTCTTTTCAGCAATTTTTCCCGCAGATTATTTACAGCCACCATGTATAATTTTAAAATTACAGAAAAAAAGAAAAATGTTCTCGATACAAAAAAAAAATCATATTGCTAATTGATTTTGGAAAGTTCTAGATTTTCTCAATACTGTGTGCGGTAGATGTAAATGAATGCATCCTCTCCACTTACCAGTGAGGAGATTGAGGCACGGAGGGGATGATGGGATTCACTGAATTCTGCATCGACCAAACAAAGAATGGGATTCATACCTATGTCATCTCAGTATAGACCTGGACCATCCACAGAATGCCCTCTCCGGCACCACTGGGTTAGAATCAGGCCATAAATGAGACTCCTTGCCAACCAGCTCCAGGAAGTTGGGAAAAGAGAAAAATCTAGAGGCGGTCACTCCAGTTAAAAGTGACAAAATTCAGGCTTCAGGTCCTGCTCTTCCACTGTCAGCCGTGTGACAATCTCCTGACATCTCTGGCCTCCAGCTTTCCAACCTTCCTTATCCTGTATCCCTCCCTGCCCAGACTCCCCTCTGTGCTGTTCTGTGTGGGGCATCATGGGCCACAGGTAGCTATTGAGCCCCTGAAATGTGCCGAGTATGACTGAGGTACTAAATTTTTAGTTTGTTTGTTTGTTTTAAAGATTTTATTTATTTATTTATTTGAGATAGAGCAGGCGCTCGAGAGAGAGAGAGAGAGAGAGAGAGAGAGAGAGAGCACAAGCAGGGGAGAGGGGCAGAGGGAGAGGGAGAAGCAGGCTCCCCGCTGAGCAGGGAACCTGATGCGGGCTTGATCCCAGGACTCTGGATCATGACCTGAGCCGAAGGCAGACGCTTAGCCGACAGAGCCACCCAGGCCCCCCTTCGGTTTGTTTTAAATTTAAATGACTTCAGACAAAAATGTATGTAGACACATATGGCTAGCGGTGGGGTAGTAAACAGTGCTATTCAGAGTGGTTTTGGAGAACACCCCACCCACCCTGAGAATGATTGCAGAACAGGCAAGGTGTATTTGATGACACCGGGCTTATACATAGGGTGAAGGCTGATTTTTTAAAAACTGGCTTGAGAACTGTTATGTACAGCATAAAGTCAAAACAAGTCAGCTTGGCATTTGCAGTCCAGCTGCTGTGTCTGCACTTACATTCCAGCCATACCGATATTCATTAGGCTCCAAAAGACCATCATTTTTTCTCATGCCGTTCCCTCTGCCTCTGATGCTGGCCACCATTCTCTTTACCTGGATTCTGCCGTTCCCTCAAGACATGCACCTGAATGCACCTGCCCCTGGGAAGCCCTTTGACCTTCGCCAGCTCCCCGGTGCAGTGACCCACTCCCTACTAGCACTTCCAGCACTCGGCTAGCTTTCATCTCTTTACATTCAGGTTAGTGGTTCAGGTCTCAGGAGGAGACCCACGGAGATAGCACAAGGTGGTATGGTCAGTCCGCCGATGGAGAGAGATCTGGATTGCTCTGGAAACCCAGAGAAGGGGCCCCCAGAGCCAGGCTGGAGAGAGGGGGTCCTTTGAGAAGCAGCTGTGAAGACAGGATAATAGGAGCAACAACATTTTTTGAGGGCAGAAGCCTGTGGGGTAAAATGGGGCTGGAGCTGGAGCTGGAGAGGCTGAGCAGGACGGCAGACCACACCGCGAACACACTGTAGCTTCCAGAGCAGCGTCCGGGCCCGGAGCCAAGTGTGCTCCCCGCGACTGAAGACCTTTGAGGTGCCTGAACCGCCAGCCGCAGAGGGCGATGCACTAAGTAAAAATACCTGGGAAATCACTTTGTAAGTGACTAAGTGCTACACAAATAACAGTCATTTTTATGGTAAACCTGTAGGAACAGCTTTAGTGGCGACATCAGGAGAGCAATGCAGCGCTAACCAGGAGGCCCGCAGGTGGAAATTGAACAATTAAACTACAGAGTTGTTTTGAAATTGAATAAGAGACGGTATGCAAAATGCAGGCTTTAGTTTTGCTATCACAACCTCTTTCTAAATGAGTTTAGATTTAGGATTTGGCAACTGGTGAGGCTGCGAAACTCCTTTTCCCTGGGGTATTAAAGATTGAGAACAACCAAGCAACAAGTGTTGAGTAAGTGTCTGCCATGTGCTTGTCCCTGTGCTGAATGCCACAGGGGATTAGAACCCTGAGAGGAGGCTAGTTCTTTGGAGGAACACGTTGGCGAGAGGCGACCTAAACTCATAAACGACAGAAACAGAAGGGACCACACAGATATTTTGTCTGTAATCTGGACAGACACAATACAATCTGCTCAGAGGAAGGAAGCAGCACTTGTTATGGGCTGGGAAACCAGGCAGAACCCACCTGGGACTGTGTTCTATCAACTCCTCTAATCAAGGTTAAGTAACTGACGTGACAGAAACAAGATAAAGATGGGAGTGAAATCAGCGAGATGGAAGAATGGAAATCTGAAATGGAAGTTTTTCATTAGGTGACTGAGTAGGATCTTCCTTGGGATTCTGGACACAATGTCCCACCTGTCACCCACGCTTCTGGGATAAACTCATGTTTCCCTCTGAGTTTCTGAGCCACTGACCTGAACTTTACTCACCCCATCCTTCATGCTTTCCGGGTGAGGGGCAGTTCCGGTGCTCTCCCAGCCATAGATGGGTCTAATCGACAGTCCCCCCCCACCCCCGGCCCTGGCCTCAGAGTCCCTTTTCAGGGAGTGGGAGGCTTGGGCTGAGTCATCCCAGTGATAAACGCTGTAGTCACTCTAGGGAGGTGTCCCCAGATGCCCCTTCTGGAGGGCAACCAAGTGAGTAACCCTGCCAGTGTCACATGGTCCTGGAACGGAGCTGGCTTGTGCTCGGGCCAAGTCCATGCGATGAACAAGGTTGCTCACAACACACACAAACCCTGATGGGTTCCATTGAAGGGACTGGAGGTCTGCCTGGGGGTCTTGTAGACTTACCTGAGCCTGCAGAAGGAAGGCTTATGACCCAGTGGACAGGCAACTGATTCTCCCATGATGGAGCTCTAGAGAACGTTCCTGGGGAAATGCTGTTTGCAAATCCCTGGGTGGAGATGTGAGGGAATCATCTGTCCTCTTCCATGTATTTCCTTGTTCTCCTCATCACAGCTTCTGTGGCTGACACAGAAATGTCAGCAGCTTGCTCACTCTGCGCAGAGAAGGAGAGAAGCGGCAGTCTCCCAGATACAGGATGGTGTGAAAGCTAAGAGCCATTGTCAGACTGTGAGTCAGGAACTCAGGTGACCAGAATGCTTCCCCTGGGAGCTGACTGCGGTGGCTAGAGTTGTGAGAGGCGGCACAGCAGCCCAAGAGCTGAGCTTTGTGTGGCCTCACCCAAGGGAATTTCTTCCCAGGTCCCTTGTATTACTCACGGTGAGGTTTGGATATTTGCTTTGGGTGTTAGTATGCATGTCCTTCCAGCTGAACTTCCAGGTCCCTTGAATTCTCATATTCTCTCTCTTCCTCCCTCCTGCCCCATCTCCTCTTACTTCCTTCTGTCTCTCCCTCTCCCCACTCCCATCCCAGATTGACATCTGTGCCCTGCAGACACTCTATTTCATGAGGACCATTAGTTTTCGGTGGTCAGCTTGTTCTTTCTCTCTCTCTCTGCATCCCCTTCAGTGTCTGTCCAGGGGCTCATGGCCAAAGTCTGGGTACCAGAAGTGGCAGCCCATCAGCAGGTGGCAGAAGATGCTTAGATTACCTGCCCCAAGGGCTTGTCCTGCAGAAGCACGCAGCTCATCATTTCCAACAGGAAGCCATTCCATTTTCTGGGGTTAGCTGTGAAGGCCAATGCTATTCCAGCCTCCGAGAACACCATCAGTGGCTTCTATATCTGAAAATGGAGATAAATTAGAATAACTTGTGTGTGTGTGAGCTTTGACTTTCTAAATTCTTTCCTTCTTTCCTTCATTCAACCAGTACTTTTTAACATCTTTTTTATTAGCAAAACATTCCCTTATATTCAGAATAATAGCCCAGGGACACAGGACCATGTGAACACTCTGCTCATTTTGTAGATGGGCAAACTGAGTTCTAGACAGTTAATTGTGGGTCACCCTGATTCCTGGTGGGAAAATAGGGTCTAGAGATTAGGTCTTCTGATCCTCCACCACAAGGGCCCCTTTTTCTAGAATAGGTAAGGTATACAAAAGTTTGTATATGTAAGGATCAGATTGGTGAAGATAAACAGTTCTGGCTTTGGAGCTAAGAAACATGAGTTCCAGATCCAGCCCAGCCCTAATTAGCTCTGGGGCCTAACAAATAACAACATTTCTCTGAGCCTCTGCTTCAGAAAAAAATGAAGTGATGAGCATAAATGACTTCCAAAGTGTCTCCAAACCCCATTGTTCCAAAAGTCTGACTCCCTAGAACTAAGGAAACGGTCCTGAATGAAGAAGAGTCTGGGTCTTTCCATCTGGCTTAGCTACAGTGTGGCTTGCAGCATTCAGCCTGCACAGCCCGTGGGTTGACTGCCCTGGTAAAGCAGCAGGAATATTTTCTAGGTTGATCTGTCTGTGTAGGTACACCAGAAAGCAACCTAGAGTGTCCTTATTGAGTGTGGCTAAGGGCCCCCAAATAGCCCACGATACCTTGTCACTGGCCTATAGGGAGATCTCCTAGAGTGAAGACACCTTTTGGTATTGATTTCTTTTCTTTCTTTTTTTTTTTTTTTTTTAACTACCTGGGATATTCAATTACCAGTGTTTCACTATGTGATGTTCACCCACCTTGGCAGGTCACCCATTAGCACTTATTAAAACACTGGCATAGATGAATTGATCAAATTAGCCCTATGCCTCCTACTTAAGTGAATAATTACCCGGAGAACCTGGGACTCAAATGGTGGGGTAGAGAGAAAGAAGGTTGGAGGCAGTGTCTAGGAGATTCAGACAAGATACCAGTGGTAGTGGGGGTAAATAAAGGGAGTGGGGCCTTGTAGGGAATAAATGAAGCATTGCTGATAATAAACTTGATCAATGTCCAGGACAGCTGCAGGAGTTCAGCTTCTTTCAAAAAGAAAGAGGACTAGCATTAGCAGTGGCTAAAGTCTTGGGACTGGAGGAGATGCCTGGAGATTACTTAGCCCAGTGACCTGGTTCTGGACACGAAATTACTTGTGTCATCTAAAAGAGAAAATTCTATTATCTACCATTGATTTAGTGTCCACTATGTGTCAGATATTATTTCTAAACTTCACAACAACCCTGAAAAAGAAATATGATGATCTCCATTCTATGTGAGAACCTGAGAACTTTGCCCAAAGCCACGTAGGAGAGCTCGGGTTTCTTTAACCTGACAGTTGATGTCTTCTCCATTCTACTGCAAGCCCTATCAGTGCCAATCTTGCAGACCTCCAAGGAGGAGAGCTTAGTAATATTTTCCACTGACTCTACACACAGCCAATGATATTGATACCAAGGGAGGTCCTTGCATTGGGTATAAAGCCCCTCTATATCCAGTACAAGTCTTCTTCTTTTCATTACGTCTTCATTGAAGATAAGGCCCAACTGATTAGAATTCTTTCTATGCTGCCTCTTCATAAAAATATCCTTCTGGGTCCCGATTTTGGGGAAATAAACTTTTGACTTTAATTGTTGGTAATTGTTTTTGGTGCTGTGATTTGAACTGTGGGTTCTTGGGTGGGTTTGGGCAGTGATAGTAAGGGGCCTCTCTTGGTCCAAGTCCAGCCTACCCATTGAGTTTCATTATAGTAGTCCGTCCACAATGTCCCCCAAGCCCTCTTGTCCCTTCTACTGCTTTTAGTGTGTACGCACCTTTGTTATGACACTTGCATTAGCACTTTACTTTGTTATGGAGTAGTTTGTTCACTAGACTAATTTCCTCTATTAAGTGGAGACTGAGTATTCCAAATGGAGCAAGATAATTTGCAGTAAGATTCATTTCTGTGTTGTCCTTTCTGACGTAAGTTGTTCCTCCTTTACATCCCAAGAAGATAGCCAAACCTTTCTATTACCTTGAGTGAAATATTTATTAGTGGCTTTTGTGTTACAGGGCCCAAAGCAGATGTTACCAGACCCCCAGAGGACAATCTAAGGAGGTTTTTGTGATTGGAAGCTTCATCTGTGTAAGTTAGAGGTAAGTTTTCCAGTGTGGGGGAGATCCAAGTGTTCGGATAAATAGAATCTGCTGGACTGGGGTTGGGGAAGGAGTTTTTCTTGAGAGGAGACAAGATTCTGTAAGTTCTGTAAGCAGTGAGGCATACCTCACTATGACTCTAAGGAGAAGGCAGGCTCTCAAGGGGAGTGGTTTCTTGGTTACTTACACACGCTGGACAGTATTTGAGCAGAGGTTTGGCAGAGGACAGTGGGGCTGTCTACATTCATAGACAATGAGCAGGCCATCAAAAACTAGTGTTCACTAAAGGTCAAAGGCCTTTCTCAGAACTCTGGACTGGTTTAGACCCCAAGACTCTTCTATGAACCTAAGATAAAAAGCAGCCTGTCATAATAAAGATTAGAATTTACATTTACCTTGATGAGTGAAGGTCTCAAGCAGATTGAATTTGATTTAAAACAATAAAAGAACTCTATATTTCTTCTAGTTGAAAATAATAAAGTAAAAAGCAATACCTAATACCTTCATCTTTTCTCACCCTACCTTAACCATCATACAACTTCTCTGGTTCATAATGCTTCTCAGTATATCTTTTGGGTTATTTCAGCAGCCTATGACCAACTCAAGTTTGGTGAGTTGCTGTAAGGACTCACTTATTCTTACAACAAAGTTTATTATAGCAAAGATTCACAGCAAAAGCAACAGGAGAAGGATACACATTGGGTGGAGTCTAGAGATGTGAGATATAGGCTTCTGAGTCCTGCCCCATCTGGGGCCATGCAGTCTATACTTTTTCTCTAGAAAAACTACAGCGACATGTGTAGAATGTCTCTGCCCAGGGAGGACCATTCCAATCTCAGCATCTGAAGCTTCTAAGGAGGGCTGACCATATAGGTATATACTTCTGTGCAGTTAGCCTTGCTAACCAAACTCCCCTAACAATGAAACCAGATACATCATGACTCTCGCTAAATAATCTTGCAAAGTCTTGACTAGCTGGTACAGCATGCCCCCTTTATCTAGGCATATACAACATCATCAATCAGTAACGTGAGAACACAAGGAGTTGCCCAAGTGTCAGTTATGATTCCAGGCTTCCCTGGACGTGAAATAACTCAGCAACCAGACTTGCTGTGTCAATTTCTTCTCCATAGTTGCTAATTAAATGCATGACATTTATAAAGATATAAGAGAACTACTAGAATTGTCAAGTATTTAAATACCACCGTATCATTACCTGTCTTTCTGTTCTGGATCATTTTTTAAAATATATTTTTTAGGATTTTATTTATTTATTTGAGATGGTGGAGAGGGACAAAGAGAGAGGGAGTCTTAAGCAGACTCCAGGCTCAGCGTGGAGCCCAATGCAGGGCTTGATCTCACGACCCTGAGATCATGACCTGAGCCAAAACCAAGAGTAGGACGCCAAACTGGCTGCACCACCCAGGTGTCCCTGTTCTGGATCATTTTTTTACATGAATAAACACATACACACACAAACACACACAGGCCTTTTTAATTACTTCATTATATGCATGTTAAACCATTGAGAACAACAAAACTTAATTGAAGTGTGTTGTTGATATCAAACATGCCACCTCACTCACCAGGGTACTCTCATGGCTGGGTTGGAGCTCCTCCCAAGTATGTTCTCAGAACTTTATACTTTTCTTACTCACATCTCATCCATTTGTATAATTAATGCTCATTTATTGATGGTTCTCCCTCTCTAGAAGGTGAGCATCTTGGGTATCCAGACTATGTCCTGTTCATAGATATAAACTCAGCACCTGATGTAGGACCTGGGCCCTAGTAGGTGGTCAATAAATATTTTTCAAAGAATGAATAAATGAGTGAGTGAATGAATTTTTCTTGTCTGGCAGCTCTAAACCCTCAATTATGATCCTTTCCTGAGCAAACATTTTCTGCCTATTATGGATCCTTGTAATTCAATGGTCAAAACTGTGAATATTACATGTAAACTCTCCAGGCTCCACTGTATTATTAGGTGGAGACTTTCTTCCCAGCATCTTCTAGTTGATAGGAAAAATTCTGGAGCTTCGCCTGACATTAGCCCCCGAAGATTCAGTCTCAAGCACCTGTCATATGCCCAGCACATGAAAAGTCCACATGAGACTCAGAAGTCCCACATTTCAAGCTCAATTCCCCAGACACCCTATTTCTCCCACATTTTACCTTCTTCCCACTCCCTTTCCTTTGTTTTTGGCTTTTAAAAAATTTGACTTTTTTTCTAAAATTTCCTTCTCCTGTTTTCTCCCATAATTATCTTTTTTGTTTGTTTGTTTGTTTGTTTAATGGGGAGCCCATGGGCTGCCTCTCCCTCTAGGAACTGACAACACTGCTAGATGGGGCTACTGCTTGCACAGGAAATGTAACACAGGGGATCCCATGATCCTTGAGAGTGGCCCAGACACTAGCACCAGAAACTCTGAAAACCTAAAAGCCAAGAATAATGCATTAGAATTTTCTTGCTCCCCCCAAATTCATTTTCAATAGTGAGATCTCTTTAAAAAGGGCTTCAAAAATAACTTCAGCATTGGTGTATGTAGAGTAATCTAGGGTGGAACCCACATGACATACTTGGAACATGAGAGGAAATGATGACTCCAGAAGATGTCAGATTTGTGGTGCAACCTCTAGTTCACCGTCTACACACATTCGGCTGTGGGCTACTGGGGCAGGAACTGTATCCCTATCTCTATATTTCCAGTCCCTGATATAGTGCTTATGACAGAATAAGTGATTAAAAATTATGGGTTGTTTGAAAAAAAAAGAAAACTTCAAAAGTAGTGCTTGCAAAATTTGAAATCTAGTCAATTAAATTAATCCAAAATATAAAGCATAAAACAAACAAGTTTCTTTTCTGTTCTGTCAGTATGAGGGAGAGATAAGGCAATGTTCTTAGATAATCAGTGTCGTGAACTTGGCCCTCTTTCATAGGTCCCAACTAAAATATATTCAAAGTATGCTTATAATTTGCCCCTAAAGTTCGAGGCAGACTAGAACAATCTGTGGTCCCATTTTGATTTGTATTGGAGGGGGGTGCAGGATGAGGAAGGAGAACAGATAATAGAATCCATACTAACTTAAGGAGAATAATGTGTAAATACCTCTTCCTCCCATCACCACCAACCCCATCCCAAAACATATTCCATCACACTGTATTTGAATCTCAACCTTTCTAAACCAAAACTACATGGAACATTTTTATTTGAGTAAATATATTTCTTACTTTGGTCAACTCATAATCTTTCCTAAATGAGGATTCTTTATCCATACTGATAACAAAAAAAATATTTTTAAAAAATCGAAATGCTGGACTTCCAAGAAATAAAATCACAAAAGTTCCTCTTGCCCATTGTAACCTGCTTTATAATCAGGTATTCAGTGGAGCAAACTACAGTAGACTCTCTTGAAATGAAACTGCCTGGATAATCATTATTAAATAAGAAAGACTTATTTTGTGCACAGCTTGAGCTAAAGAAAACATAACAGCATAGGTAGATGAGCTTTTGAATTCCATGGACTTGGGTTTGGGTCCCAAACTAGTACTACTTTACTAGTAGTCTTATATTGGTCAATGTACTTAGCTTCTATGAGCTTACGTTTCTTGCTTTGTAAAATGGATATATTGATAACTATTTCATTATTTGGGGTAAGGATTCATTTAAATAAATGAATTTATGTAAATTTCTGGGCCCAATGCCTGGCACATAAAAAGTGGTCAATAATTGTTAGCTATTATAAGGATGGAATGAGGTTCAAGGGATGATAAAATATGGTTCCCACCTTTAAGACGCCTTTCATCTAGTTCCAGAGTCAAAACCAACATTCACAAAACATGATGAATACTGAAGATTAGTATTGAAACAAATGTTAAATTATTTGATTGTAAGGATTAGGGGATTTGTCAGTGGGGCTTGTGTATCTATGAGTACCAATGCTGAGTTGCAATGTATCATCTTTTTTGGATATTAAATACAAAATGAATTTGATTACATTTATTAAAAAATTAATTAAATTTTTAAATAGATTTCTTACAGATTACAAATTAAAAATAAAAACACTTGATGTATTTTTCATCTCAACTCAAGTATTTCTAAATATTTGGACATCTAAGCAAGGAGGGCTATTCTTTCCTGCATAATTTAAGGACACATGTTGGTTACATGTGGAGGGTATTTCAGGTTGATGGACTAAAAGTGGCTCCTTTGCAGTTTTCTTGTGGGTCTGAGGTTGTTATTATGCTGTTGGTCACAGCTCCCAAGAATGGGTCACGGACAAGGGGCAAGACTGTAAACCAGGATACAACCCATAACTGAGCACATATTCCTAAATTCAGACTCTCTTCTGAGTTTTTGTTGGGTGAGGGTTCAGGGAACACATTCATCAAATGCTGTTCCAAGCACAATGTCAACCCTCCCCATAATTTCGGAGTAAACAGACCTCAGTAAGTGACAGGTATAAAATATTGTGGACAAGGTCAAGACCATTAAGAGATCCTTGAAGAACCTCATGTACTCACTGGGGTAAGAGGAGTCATGGCAGGCCCCTGTTTCACAGGGAGGTCACTGCCTGGAGGCATGGGACCAAAGTGCAGGACAAGACATAGTGATTGCCTGTGGTCAGGCGTGTGAGCCCTGCCCCCCATTGGGCTTTGACACTGGCTTGTCGCCAAGGGCTGCAGCTGCCTTCCATCCCCCCACCTCCCCCAGCCTATTTCTGGCTCTGGATTGGGACATAAATATTCAACACTATCTCCAGGAAGAAGTTTACAATCAGAGACTATTGGGGTTGGAGGGGACCTTAACGGTCACCCCATCAAAGGACCATCCTGAAGTGTGAGTCCCTTCTGCTCCGTCTTTCCAAGTAGCTGATTAGCTGTTGTGTAAGAATAGCTGCTGATGGGGATTTGATCCCTATATAGATGTGGGCTTCTCTCTCAGGACTATTCTTGCAAATATCAATCCACTTCTAGATTGGATGGTCCTTGAGGACTGACTGTGTGCTATTTACCATCATAACCACGATGCCTAGTGCAGAGTCTAGCATTTAGTAAGTGCTGGTTGAATTATAATAATAGTTAACAGTTATTGAGTGCTTAGTATATGCCAGACCCTATACTAATCACCTTCCCTGCATTGACTCATTTAACCTTCAAAACAGCCCTTCATGAAAAGTATTCTTCTTATCCCTGTTTTTGCAGAATAAAAAACATTAGATTCAGAGAGACTAAGTAAATTGCCTGAGGTCATGTAGCCAGTTAATGATAAAGTGGGGATTTAATGCAAGTGTGCAGCTCTGAGGTTGAACTCTTAATTGTTAGTGTAGATAAATGAAAATAAATAAATAAATACACAAATGAAAAATCAGTAGACCTGTAACTTCTACCATTATTCTTAAATCTCCATTTGTGGCTGGTCTAATGCTTTTTCATATGACACGAGTCATATTTCAAGCCAACCTCAGGTCGTTTCTCCCTCTTCTTCCCTTTTTCAACTGCGCATCATTGTTTATATGTTCCTTGTAGGAGTAGTTCCAAGTACCTTCATCTTCATCACCCATCTTATATGGACTCAGCTAGTGAATTTCCTTTAAATGATCTTGGCTATTAATATCAGATCTTTTACCTGTAGGATTTTGAACTGCTTGCCCTTCCTCTCATTTGGCAAGCGTCTTCCTGATGGGCACTTTTGATGGGCCAAGCTTCTTTCAAGGATGGAGTCATGCATGCCCTGCAAAGCCAGGATCCAGCTGCTCACTGACTACTTACTAGCCCCCATGCCCTGTTGTGCTACCTGGGTGATAAGATTCTGCCCAATTGTACCCCCCCCACACGCACATAGACAGCTGGCTCTTCTGCAGATGCTGCAGTGGTGAGCCCCGAGGCACTCTCTCACCTCGAGTCCCTGGACCCAGAGACTCCATCAGCATGGAGCCTCATAGAAGATTACGTGTTTAATACAAATGACACATCTGAATTTTCTTTTATGTCATCTGGGGTACATTAGGTATAAAACTGATACACACACACACACACACACACACACATGCATCAGTTGTGTCATTGGATGCTCCTAACAGCTGCTTCTAAAGTGGGTTGAACTGGGGCTACATGACTTTCAAAGACAGCACAGCCCATCAGTGACAGATCAGGAGCCAGAACAAGGACTTGAGACTTCCGGGCCCCCAGCCCCAGGCTGGGGCTCCTTTTGTTGCACCACACAGCTTTCGAGTCCAGATGTCTAGAAAGCCACTTCCCACTTGGAGCCCTGCAGGCCTCTCCACTACTGATTTAACATGAAGCAGCTCTGGGAGCTGAGTTATAAATAAAACTCATGTTGGCTCTAGGAAGGAAGGAAATCAAGTATTCTGCCAAATTGCCATTTTTCACGAGGCCCTGACCAGCCCACTTCTTAACAACCCCTGGTTTCTCAGGTTGGTGCAGTTTCTCACCTCTCCCTCTTCTTTCTGCATTGTGCCGGGGTGGAGGTGACTAGGGAAGTTGAAGCATCGATGTCCCTCTACCCATATTGCTCCATTTTCATCTTACTATTCTTGTGCCTCCTAAATCTTGTGTGAAGCTAACAGGAAAAAGTCATCTATTTGGAGAAAACACATCCCGTGGCTCTACAAAGGAAGCACATAGTCTAGGGAAAATTAAAAAGGGAAGCATCTTGATCATTTATAATAATGTCCCCCCCACCCCCACAGACCTCATCCATGCAGACCTCATCCATGCAGCAGGCCCTGAAAACAGGCATGCTTACAGAGGTCAGGCAGGTGGGCCAAGGAGTGGAGCAGGCCAGGTGTGAGAAATGAATGGAGAAAGGTGAGGACTGTGCCATATCAGAAGGTTCGTGTCCAAGGGGGCAGCTGTTCACTCCAGTTAATTGTTGCTGCCAGAACTTCTGACTTGTCAAGAGGAGCCAGACATTAGGGTTTATATAAATTGTTAAATGTCTGCAATGAATTCAATTAAAAACAACAAAATGAAGGCACCATGTGGGACATGTGTGTCTCCCGGTTCTCGTTCTGCAACTCTGCAATAGGAATGCTCTTATAGATGAGGCAGAAGCTAATATTCCATTGTATAGAAAAGCTGAAGCCAAGACGGTTGAAGCACATTGTCCCATGGTACCACTGGCACATGGCAGAGCTGGATTTTGTCTAACTCCAGAGCCAAGCTCTTTCCACTAGGTTGTGTTGCCTCCCATACCAACAAGGACATTGAAACAAACCAGTCTCAACTAACAAGATGGGGTATTGACACATGGATCCTAAAAACAGGCAATTGGTCTACAAGTTACCACCTCCCAGAAATTCCTTGTCCTCTCTGGGCCTCCATGTCCTCATTGGTTAAGCGAGGTACCAGGATGAGAGGACAGCTGAGACCTCCAGATTGGGACTGCATGTCTGCTTTGTGAGGTATGGTATCCCCACACCCTAGCACAGCACGTGGCATGTAGAAGACCCTCCATAAACATTTCTTGTCTGAATGAGAATCTTACAAAATGCATTGTGAAGTACCTACAATGTCTAAAAGAAAGGTTACTCCATCCATTCATTCGTTCAATTTGCAGAGAGGTATTGAGCACCTGCCATGGATGGAGTGATGTTCTATGGGCTCCATGAGACTGCATAAATGAATTATTCCTACATAATGATAAGAGCCAAGCTTTGTAACACTCATCATGCATATGGTCAATACTGTCCCAAGCACATTGTATATAGTCATTTATTTAAATCCTTGCAATATCCTATTGGAATAGGGTCTATGATTCTTATCCCCACTTTACAGGTGAAAAAGCTGAGGTGAAAAGAAGCTAAGAAATATGCCCAAGGCTACACAGCTAGTTCAGCCGAGCCCAATTTTAACATCAGCTGTCAGGCTGCAGGGTCCACGTTCCTTACCACAGTGCTACACACTTGTCAAGAAAGGAAGAAAAATAGCATTTTAAAATATCCTGCTTCTTGCCAGGTACTGACTTAACTAGACACTTCTGAAAAACACTAAGGATTTATTTCTTATAGTAATGCAATAGGTTGATACTTTTATCCCCATCTTCTTATCAACTTGCTCGGTTGCCCAGCTAGCAAACTATAGCACAGGCTAGAAATGACAAGGCTGCAAGTGAGGGCCGGTGACACTGCCCAGGGAGTTCACAGAAAGGGGACTTTGGGTCCAGGCCAGGGGAAGAAAACCCCGTTCTCTGCTCCCATTGCTGTCACATTTGGCTTCCTGTTGCTTTGGCCCCTGGATGGAGTCATTGCTGAGAGCTTCACCTTCCCTGGTGGCCCAGAGGGCAGCAGTGGCCAATCTGGGGCCCTGGACCTCAAGCCCCTTACTTGTTTGTGCTTCCAATAGATTATCTGTGTCAGGCTCATGATTGGTCATCCAAAATTCTTTCCAGAATTATCTGGTATTTCCACTACAATGCAGAGGTGCTTTAATTCCTAGTACAAAAGTGGATTTTCTCTGAAGACCAGACTTCTGAGGAGCTAAGGGTCTGCTTCTTCCTCAGATGGGGAGGAGGCACTCAGGGCAAGTAGGCAGGGAGTGGGGGTGCCCCAGAGGTCTGGTCTTGGAAGTGTGGCTGGGCAGAGAGGAAAGCAGTTCATCATTGTTTGGGTTGGTGAATGCCTGGCCCCAGAGCCAGGCCTGGGTCTGTGTGGTCTTCGGCCGGACAGTAAGCCACAGTGGCAGGGCTGTCTCCCAGGATTAAGCTCTGGGAGTGGACCTCCAGGCTGTGGCCTGGGATGGGAGCGCCCTCAGTTAATAAATGAAGCAGAAAGCATTAGCCCTCTGGGTTCCTCTGACCCTGTGATTTGCTTGATTCTCCAGGAATAAACAAAATCCAACTACTACCCGATTCAACATGCAAAGTGTTATCTCCAGCTCAGAGAGAACTGAATGCAAAAGCCATTGTGTCTAAACATTGACCAGATGTGTGAAAAACTTATTTTAATGAGGGACGCTGTGACTCACTAAAGCAGTAAAACATGGGTCCTGATGTTTTAAATTACCTTTTGATGGTTTGAAAAATCCATGTGCTCTTTTAGTGGAAAGACCACATTGGAACATTGGAATCTGAATTCATGGTATGATTTTCAGACAGAGCTCTTGTGTGCTTAAAGACCATCACTCAGGGACTTGGGGGCTGAGAGCAAAGCTTGACTCTCTGCCCCCAATTCTGGTCTTGAAAAAAAAAATTATTGTCCTCTCCTACATGTCCTGAGCTTTCTGTCCACTCCCCTGCCAGGATACTTGTCCCGACCTCATCCCCATTAACCCCACTTCCAGGTTAACCCCTAACAAGTCTCCCTGCTTCCCACCTCACTGTCACTTGGAGGAATGCGGCCACACAGATCCTTCCTTTTTGCCTTCCTACTCTGCATATGGGCTTCCATTATGCCTTCTTACTGGTGAATGCTCGAGTCCTATGCCATGTTGAGTAATCCACTGGAATTTAAAACATGAGGAAGACTGAGTGTCTCTACTTGGAGACTTAAGAGGAGTGGAGGAAGAAGGGCCTGTGTAATGAACTGAGTGTTGATGTTCCCCTGTTCCCCCCCAATTCATGTGTTGAAACCTAACCCCTAAGGTGAAAGTGTCCTGAGGGCGGAGCACTTAAAGAATGGGATCAGTGTCTTTGTAAAGGAAACCCCAGAGAACTACCTCATCCCTTCCACTATATAAGGTTCTAGCAAAAAGATAACCATTCATGAACCGGGAAGTGGGTTCTGAACAGACAACAAAACTGCTAGTGCCTGGATCTTGGACTTCCCAGCCTCTGGAGCTGTGAGAAATAAATGCTGGTTGGTTATAAGTCATCTAGGCTATGGCATTTTTGTTATGGCAACCCAAATGGACTAAGACAGCATGTAAACCATTGAATGCAATATAATGTAAATTCTATTATAGAAATGTATGCAAGGTTCAGGTGGAAAACTCAAAGATGAGAGGGATCAACTATACTTAGAGCAGGTAGTCATGGAAGGTTTTCTGGGGGAGATGGTATTTGAGTTAATTACTTAAAAATGTAAGTCGCTATTCCCAAGAGGGAGAAGGCAGAAAAGGACATTCCATGCAGAGGCTTAAAGAGAACTGTCACATAACAGAACGTGAATATAAGGTGGGGAGAGACAAGGCTAGGGAATCAGGACAGGCTGGATTATGCAGGGTGTTAAGTGCCATACCGTGGTCTTCACATTTAGGTTTCAGGGAGCCAGGGAAGGATTTGAAGGGGGGAGAAATATATTTGGGTTTTCATTTTGAAAGGTCACCATGGTTGTAGGGGGGAGGAAAGAAAGTAGCAAGACTGTCAGCATGGACATGGAGTCCAATGGTCCATGAAAGAAACAGTAAGTCTTAAATCGAGAAGGTCACAGTGAATGTGGAAAGAAGGGCTTGATAGAAAAAGTGAAGAAAAGGAGAATCAACAGTACCCAGATGGTGACCAGAATTGATGCATCAAAGAAAGAGAAAAACAGGGGTCAGCTCTAAGGTTTCTGGCTTAATGAATGATGCCAAGATCCACTCAGTCACAAGAATAAGAAAAACAGAGGAGCAGATTGAAGGAAGTAGGATCATGGGTGGTCAGTCCCATGGGACACTGAGGCAGACATGTCCAGCAGGCAATTGACAGTACAGATAAGGCATTCTGGGGAGCCCTGGCCTTCAGCCACTGACTGAGAATCAGGATCAAAATGTTATGTTTAAACCATAAGAGCGTGTGAGATCCTTAATGGGAAACATAACTCCATGCGTCTATCAGAGGTGCCGTGTGACCATAGCCCCCACAATCTTTATGGCTTTGCCCTGTCTCCTGTGGACAGTCTGACATTTGGACAAATGTATCATTTTCTCCTTGCCCTGCTTATGGGCACAGAGCCATACTGCATTTCAGATCCCATCAACACCCTAGATTTCTGGATAACGAAAACAGCAAATATATGTAAATGAGCTGTACCAAATGTCTCGAGAGGGAATAACTCCCCTCCAGCCTTATGTAGGAGCACATGTAAAACAAAAAAAAACAAAAGCAGGAGGGCATCCTGGGGCTTGTTGATCCTGGCTCTAGGATTGACTGCTTAGGAAGTATGCAAAGCCAATAATGACTTATGTCCTCAAATATTACTTATTATTCACATAGCATAATCACAATAAATACTGAGAGGAGCCCACACACTGTTTGTTTTGCCATTTGAACCACAATTTAATGTCTACCCAGAATGGCATCTCCATAGAAGAGCTATTAGTTTGCCGAGCTAAGCGATATTTAAGGAGCAGTCAATTCTACAGATTCTTTGTGCTTAATTTGCAGCTAAGTTCCAATTAAACCTATGTTGTATTTCATCAAGTTAAATTGCAGCAACTGTTGAGTTAGGAAAAAATGTAAAATGACTTTGTCCGGTACCCAGTTAGACTGTGGTTTGCCCTGATCATGATTAGCGAAGGATATGGGGATACTTGGAATTCTAGAGCATAAGTCCATACTCGTTCTATGAGAAGGTACGATTATTTATGTCTAGACAGTAAGTATTTACTAAAGACTCACAGTCTGCCTGGGCATTGTGGAGATCTCCAAAAATATACACAATATAGTTTATTGCTCCAAGAATTGACACTATGGAGAGTGCTATTGCTGAGGGCACACCCATGAAATGTCAGTTGGGGTCATTCCGGCTGTCATAGTGATCAGTTGTCTAAGAGTAGACCAGGTTGCTTGATAATTGATCTGTTTTCCTTGTCCATAATATAAGAGATAATAACACTTGCCCCTCTCCATCTTTACAGGGCAGTTATCCAATGGCTAATGTCTACAAAATGCTAAATGCATTCCAGCACTATTTAAAAGATTGTACACATATTAATGAATTCAGTCTTCACAACGTCCCCCAAAAATAGATATTATTCTAGGGGGGCACTTGATGTAATGAGCACTGGGAGTTATACGCAACTGGTGAATCACTAAATTCTATCCCTGAAACTAATAATACATTATATGCTGACTAAATTGAATTAAAATTAAAAAGTAGATATTATTATCCTCATTTTGCAAATTAGGAAACCTGGGTGGCTCAGTTGGTTAAGCAACTGCCTTTGGCTCAAGTCAGGATCTTGGGGTCCTGGGATGGAGCCCTGCATCGGGCTCTCTGCTCAGTGGGCAGTCTGCTTCTCCCTCTGCCCCTCCCCCTCTGCTCATGTTCTCGCTCTCTCAAATAAATAAATAAATAAATAAATAAAATCTTTTAAAAAAAGGAAACTGAGGCACAGAGAGTTTAATAAAATCCTGCTGGTGAAGATTATTTTATGAACTGCCCACAGCTCTGAGGGTTAGAAAGTTCTTTCCATGTTGAATCCAAATCTGTCTATAACTCCTACCTGGCTGGTCACACTTCTGTCCTCTGGATCCAAATAAAATAAAGGTAACTGTTCTTCCCCATGTCAGCCCGTCAGTATTTGAGGATAGCGGTCATGTCTTTTCTCCAGTGTTCTGTACTCAGCTAAGTAACCTCAGTTCCGGAAACCATTGCAAATATATCCACTTTGAAGGGGTCCCTCCTGTGCTATTATCTGAGCGGTAGACACCATGCAGTCAATGTGCCAACAGTCAGAAAGCGTTCCTATTTAGCATTAAGCAGATCACTCCCCATCCACAAAATGGAGAGAAAAGCTCGTTTCTGTAAGCATTGCTTCTTTGCCTCTTCTTAGCTCATACCGGTAATACTAAGACCCATAAATATATCCTATCTCAGTCAATAATAAAGACAGCTAACATATATTATGGCTTTTTACCGGCCAGTCACTATTCTGTGATGTATGTTTTAATTTAATGAATCATCGCAACAAACCTATGGGTTAGATGCTATTTTTATTCCTGTTTCAATGAACGAAGAAACAGGGCACAGAGCAGTTAGGGCTTGACGCTGTACCCTGCAGCGTAGGACTAAGCAGGGACTAGCTATTCGGAAGGACGGATGATGCAGAAGTACCACAATGGCTTGAAAGAGTACATTTTTCAGGAACTCATAGAGTATGGTTTTTAATAGGCACTTTTTTAGTATGTACTTTGTCTTTTTTGTCTAAGCAACCTCTTGTCTCGTGAATCTCTCACACGATTCTCAGATTTGAAGTTGAATATAACAAGAATGAAGTACTTCCTTGAACTCAGACAAGACCAACCACCTAGGGGCCTCCAGTCAAGCTCCGCTAACATTCCACCTGCCTGGCTGATCAGGACCTGCCCCAGCAATGAGCCACAGGTCAGTTCGAGAAAAGCCCAAGGTCAGTGGGAGACAGGTTGTCAGCCCAGGAAAGGTGTTGTGTTATGTGGTTGTGAAATGTGGCCTCTGCCCTCGAGTATGTTTCATGATGTCAGGGTGGCATTTTTTGGAAGATACTTTTGTATCTTGGAAACAATAAATAGGTGTGTATTACCTACTTGTCTTATATCTGTCTATCTATCTATCTATTATCTATCTATCTATCTATCTATCTATCTATCTATCTATCTATCATCTATCTATCTATCATCTATCCTTTGTAGTTGGTATCTGGACTTTGTAGTTCTAGCATCTGTTTCACCTAAGAAGATGGGATTTTAAAGTGAAAACATTCTTGGGGCACCTGGGTTAAGCGTCTGACTCTTGATTTCGGCTCAGGTCATGATCTCAGGGTGGTGGGATCAAGTCCCGCATCCAGCTCTGCACTGGCATGGAACCTGCTTAAGATTCTCTCTCCTTCTGCTCCTCCCCACCTCTAAAAAATAAATAAAATAAAGTGAACACATTCTTGTAGGGGGGCACAGTTCTGCCCCTTTAGTGTGATAGCACAGGAAGAAAAAACAGAATTCTAAAGAAGAAAAATCCCTGGAATAAAAGATCAACTGCAGGTGATTAAAAAAATGAGGGTAGAGGTGGGAGAGGTACAGAGAGAGAGGAAGGAAGGAAGAGACAAACTTGGATAACCTAAGAATCTAAGAAAAGGAGGGTAAAATCAAACCCAGCCCCCAGGACCACAAAATGTCATCCCCTAAATACATGGCCAAATGCTGATGCCTACATAATCATATAAACTATTTCTAATGTAGTAGCTTGACAAGGGTGAAGAGCAGATTCACCTGCCAGTGGAATGGTCGATCCAGGTCTCCAAACTATTATCCATATTAATTTGAAGTGAAAGCCTGCTACTTAAATCAGTGTGGAAAGAATTTTTCACAGGATATCTGAGTAATTGCCTGCCAGATACCATGCTGCTTTTTGGGGGGGCAGGCGGGGTGGGGGTGGCAGGGTGGAAGTGTGATGACCATGTTTCCCAATGACCTGGCTGTAACCTGGCCCCAGCCCCCAGTGACCCACATCTTTCCTTTCTCCTTTTTCTCTTCCCATCACCCAAGCAGAAAGGCTTCTCTTGCGGATATAAAGTCACAGACATCTCCCTGGTCTGCAGAATGAGGCAAAGCTACTCTTTCCTTTGAGCAAACTCCTGGTGGCTTGCTCTGGAAGGACACCACTGGCATTGGGTAACTTCAAGTGCCATGGCAATGCATTTCCAGGCAAGATGGGCACACCCCACTTTCCCTGGTGGTATCTCGCCTTTCAGTGCAGTTAGCACTCAGCAAAACCACACGACATAAGAGAGGATTGCATGTGTTTCCTTCCATGGCCACCCCAAGGCAGGGCAATCATTCCATCTTAGGGCCCAAGCTGGCCAGATAATGGGCAAAGTGAGAACAAGCTGGGATTTGCTCCCTGCATCATCCACCAGCTGTCTGCACAACCTCAGAGGCAGACCTGACCTGCTTTCATGATGGACCGTGATGTTAGGAGAAGGGAAATCCAGCTGGATGAATCAGTCCCAGGTGGACTTTTCAGGCAGCAGCATCTGGAGACTTCATCTTCTGGACTGCACATGGAACGCGCTCGGTCTGGAAGTCATTAGACACAAGCCCAGATCACCCTGATGTCATCTTTAAAAGGTGACCTGATCCCAAAGGCATAAAACTGACCCTTACACGACTCTCCCAAACTACACGCTTATGGCTGACCCTAAATTTCCAGCAGATGCTCTAATATTTTCACCACTGCCATGTTTGGAATAGTCTTTGGGGTACCTAAGCACACTAATGAGCTACTGCTGAGCTTAACTTCAACTTTGACTTCAATGCAGCCGCCAGCCAACATTTACCAGCTTATTTCAGCGTAAGCCGGGGTTAAAGGGCTAGCTCCTTTTCCACATCCCTGACACAAAACGGATGCTACTATGGGCAACCAGGGAGGCCAGTGGTATGGGATCAGCAGCCCCTTCTATGTGGGATCAGGAGCTACAGAGCCCATGCCACACCTGAGCTCAGATTACTGTACGTTGCATCCATTAACTGGCTCTTCCTTTTGCTAGGAGACCCACCAGGGGGCTAACACTCCACACAGGAGTCCCACGGACCCACCTGCTCTTGTGACATTGCTTTATATAGACCATCTTGGCAACCATCTCTTCTAGCAGTTATCATAGGGAAGTTGCCAAATAACTTCAAAGCAATGCTAGCAAATTTGCTTCAAAGCATAAGGGCCATCCACTTCCTTTGCATTTCTCCCTCTCTCTTTCTTTCTTCCTTCCCTCCTTCCTTCCACCCTTCCTCCTTCCCTCCCTCCCTTTCTTCCTTCCTTCTTTCTTTACTTCCTTTCTTTCTGTTACAGAGTTTCAAACTTTACCTTAAACCTATTGATTTAGTTTAATAAACCCTTGATGTGTTAATGTTGTGCCAGCCAGTTTTGTAACCACTGATCTAAAATGCCTTTCTTAGTTTTAATCTAGTTGTAAGAGTCTACAACATGAATATGATCACAGGTACAAACTTAGGTCTATAATTCTCTGATTGTGTTATTCCCTTGGCTGGGTTGATAATCCCCTTTCTCTGCTTCTTCATAATGAGTCAGGCATGAAGAAAGGCTATGCTGTAATTGCTGTCCCACTTCCACAGGCTGAGAATCTATGGATGATGTCTGTACTTGTGCTTTCTCATTTGTAAAAGCAACTTCCTAGTCCTCCCCCTAGATCATGATTTATCCACAGAAGTGTTCACTGAAGCAGTATAACAGAATATATTGGAAATCAATAAATTCCAAACATCGAGAATTTATTAAGTACATTATGACACATCCCTCAACACAACGCTATGCTGCTTTAAGATTATATTTGCAAAGAATCTTGTATAGAAAACCTCTTTTTGTAGTGAGTACTTATGGTATAATATTAGCAGAGAAATAGTGCATAACATTTTATACATAATATCATAACTATTTAAAATATGCATGGAAAAATAATGAAAATAGATTCACTAAGATATTAACAGTGGTTTTCTCCAGGTGGATGTATTTTTATATTTCTAATTCAATTTCCCTAGATTAAAAAAAATTCTACAGTGATTATATTAATAACTTCTATATTAACATGTCAAAGGCTATTCGACAAATTTTATGTGGATATTATGAGAATAAAATGAGATAATAAATGGAAGGCAGCTGAAAAAATGTGGTAAGCATTGTTGTTTTTATGGTGATTACTCAACTTCAGGGGAAGCAGTAATAAAACCTTAATGTAAAAATTATCCAAGAACAGATTGTACCATCTCCATAGACAGGTGATAATTGTATGTCAAATTAGCACATCACCCTTCCAGTTCTGCTTAAAATGATGATGTCAGTCCTTAGAAACCTCAGTGGAGAATACTAATCTGTACCTCAGAGGTGAAGTATGCTATGTCTCAAGCACCTGATGTCTATCAGTGTACTTCACATTGTCCAAGATCACTCTCTGGGGAAAGTGCACCATGGCTTGGCTCAGGCTCCCTTGGTCCAGGGAAGGCTGGTCCAGCCCCGACTTCAGGGACTGTCCCCTTAGCACCTTGGGCAGTGGAAAGATCTAGGGATGGGTGAGCTCTGGATTTCCCACCTTCCGTGCCTTCTCAGCTCTGATGTGCACCTGGGTGAGAAGCATAACCACTTTGGGAGATGACATTTGCCCAGGCCAGATGCTCAGCTATAATATCTCTTCCTCTTCTTTCATGTCTCCCAGGGGGCATAATCCCAGTCTCTAAATATAAACTGTGTCATCTTAAAATATATACCCTCTTCTGCCAGCGTTTTTATTTTCTCCCAGATGACATTACCCAAGTTTCTATTAATAAAGATAAGGCCAAGGGAGCAAACATGGCTCTCTACTCCTCTACCAGGGGGGCGTTAGGGCTCCAGGTGTGCAGACATGAGCTGCCCCATTGCCTTTCTCTGGGAAAGTCTGGAAACTTCTCTCATGAGACTCTGGCAGGTGGCATTAGCCATCTGGGACCACACACATGCTTGCTACTCATTTTCACATTGTAATCAGCCTTGACCACCAGCATTGCACCCATAGAGAAGAATCCCTGAGGGATGGACCCAGCAAGGAGGAGTGAACAGTAGGAGCCCCATAAACCCAGCCAGGCCCCAGCTGTCCAGCATAGCTGCCACCTACACTTTCTGATTCCCACCATCAATGGCAGGGCTAGCCCTTCCTAATATCAGGAAGGTGCCAACGCAAGAGCAACCTAATGGCCCATACAGCCCTTGTCCTCACCTCTGGCCTTGCCCCAGGGAACACACAGGGAAGAACTCGATACTCATTCTCACTGATCTCTGCCCATACCATCCAAGAACCTCCAAATAAACCCTGCTTACTCCAGTTCTAATAATAGCCACTTCGTATTGAGAGCTTACTGTGGGCCAGACACTTCAAGCACTTATGACTGATCTTCACAATATCCCTATAAGGTGACCAGTATTCTGTTTAATAGATGCAGAGATCAAGGCTCAGAGAAGTTAAATAACTACCCCCCGTCACATATCTTGATGTGGTAGTATCTGGGTTCAAACTCTGACCCACTAGACTCTAATTCTCCTAAACCATTTCACTTTCTTCCAGTGTACTATTGCAAGTGTTTTCAAGACTTTCAATAACTTCCCATCCTCCGAAAGTAGAGGAGTGGGGTCAAGGACATGCTATACTTATTTGCCCCAGGTTCACTTGAAGTGACCGCAGTGAGCCAGACATTAATTTGTAGCTATCCTTTCTGCAATTGAGAAGGACCGAAATGTTACCCGAGCTGCCCTGGTGGGGATTATCCTTTCGGGGACTTAGGACATCAAGCAGTCTTCTTAAAAGGGGAACTGAGGCTGTGCGGTATCATTTTATACCGGAGTGCACAAAGGCTGAGGGAATTTGGTTCTAATATTAACAGCTCAGGGTTCCTCTTGCCAGAAAGACAAATGTGACAAATGTCCCTCCTGAGATAACGCGTGGGCTAGGATATAAGTTTATGGGAAGAAAAGACCCTACGAAATGATCCACTAGCTAATGGCTCGTGAAATCTTCACAAGGAAAGTCAGACCAGATTGTCATCCCAGGACGGCAGCTTGTCGCTGGGCCTCTATTGCTCAAAAATGAACTTGAATGGGTTCTGGGAAATTTCTCGTCTAGTTATATACATCATGGGGAAAGAGTGGTTGTCGTGGCACTGAGGGTGTCAGCTTGTGCCCAGTTCCCTCATGACCTTCTGCCTAGTATCTTAGCTGGGACGCCATTCTGATTCAAATGGAGAAGCTGGGTGGGGGGACCCAATCAAATGTGATGGGGAGGGCTGGCCTCCATTCAGTGCAACCCGAGTCAGGGCAGCCCTCTCTGGAAACTGGCGTCACAGCCCTCTAGTCTGTCCTGTGGACCCGAAGTCAAGGGTCCTGACCAGCAGCCCTGGCTACGTTAAGGCATTTTTTTTTTTTAAATCACATCTACATTCCCCATCTTCTATCCTCATGTGTATTTTGGTATATGTTGTCAGAATCCAACTCAAACAACATATTACGAGTTACCTAATCATGGAGTGAAAATAAGGAGAATCAAAAGGACTTATTCCCTACACCCTGGAAAAGGTCACAATCTCAAAAAAAAGGCATAAAATAAGTTACTAGAGGAATATAACAGCAACCCAGGATATGATGCTGTGTCATTTCCGAGGAGGAAGAAGTAATGTTCTCTCCGAAGACTGATTCTTACAGCAGCACGTGGGAAAGAAGCATCACAAGTCACTGGAGCAATGTGGTATTATCCACACTCTTTATGGTGGCATGAACACTATGAGCACTGAGGGGGAGAAAACAGTATAGGCCTTCCCCTTCGGACGTACAAAATAAATTAGAACTGGAAAAACAAATGAATTAAGTATTTAAAAAGAAAACCACAGAAAAATGGCAAGATAATAATAGAAAGAAGTGATCTGAAACCTCAAGAGGTAAGAACTTTTTAAGTATAAAAGGAATGGAAGAAGTCTCCAAGGAATCTGGTCAATTACAGATTTGGGTCCTCCAAAATTTAAAAGTTCTATGTGCTTAAAAAGTCACTGCAATATATCCTCAAATGAAAATATTTTTCCCCCAGTTAATTCAGAACAAAACTGTAGCAAGCTGGACTGGCAAAAGATTAATATCTTTATTCATCTCCATAGCGCATGGCAAATGCCCAGTCAACCCATTAGAGGAATGCGTTCCTCATCACTCCATTTTGCAGACGAGGATACTGACACCAAGCAGCAAAGGAACTCACCAAAGGGACAAGAGAATTCACGGCGGAGCTGGAGCCAAATTCATGGGGCTCCTGGCTCATGGGCGGGACTTTTCCACCTGTTATCAGCTGCAGAACCGCATGTGAGTTTCTTTAAGCAGGGACTGGGGACTAATCACCTTCTCCATAGAAAGGAGGATGACCACCCGTAGCACAACTGCAATCAGGTCTGAAACAAACTGAATTTTTGGAAAAGATTGGGATTTCAGAGAGATGGTTATTTATCTCAAAGAAAGTAAATATTATGTAACAAGGAGAACTGAAAAATGATTAGGCTGCAATAACCCCTCCAACACAAATTTATATACGTTGTTGTTCTTTATTATGTAGCGGTTCTTTTTTTTAATTTAATTTAATTTTATTGTGTTATGTTAGTCACCATACGTAGCTGTTCTGAAGTATAATGTTGAGAAGACAGAACACATACTGATTAAAATTAGAATGTGCTAATAATCCTAAAGAAGACTTATTTAAATGCTCATAATGTGTTAATGTTTAGTTTTTGATAATAAATAAGGAAATTATTATAGAAATCTTTTGAGGGATTTTGGAAAAAGTAACAATACACTCAGAGTAGCATATACACACATGCACACACACACATGCACACACACAGAGGGAGTAATATGTATATATGTATATATATATACATACATATATATATATATACATTGTTATATATATATATATATACATTGTTTCTATTCCATGGATTCTAAACAATGGACTGAGTGTACTTTGTAATCCTTCTGCTACATATATACACATTTAGGTTATAATAACCTGTGATGTGTGCATTCTCCTGGGAGAAAGAGGTCAGGGTGATAAGGTGAGCTTTATGATCCCAAGTCTGGCGGATAATGACTGTCAGACAGAGAAGAATTAAAAGAAAAATTTCCATAAGCCCCAAATGCAGCATTCGAAAGCAACATTTAAATCAGATCATTTCATATTTTTACAGAGGAGTCATCTTTCACAGGAAAAAATTTTTTTTCCTCCAACACATGAAGGACAAAAAAATGAGACCCATGAAAATGATTCTTCCCAATGCAGCTATTTAATTGATCTATTTGGAACTCTTATAGCATGTTGCTGCATGCTAATTGGAAGTCATTTTAAAGCAGAATCAGCTTGGATCACAATTGATTTAATGCAGGGTAGCTGGTTTGCCCAACTTGGGAGGAAAGTATGCATGAAAACCCGGCTTTTACAAGCCCCAGGGAGGGAGCATTTATTTGGATGAGGCAGAACAGCAAATCTAGAAGAGCAGGGATGACACAGACGTTGGCGGCCTTTCGGAAGTGACCTGCCAAATCTTCAGTTACTCACTCCTCACATCCCTCCAGTGCGGGGCGACAGACCCGCGGAGCTCACTCTGCCCACAAACCCTCCCTGCTGGAGATTTCCCAACCCCAGTGGCCATGTTCACAATGTGCCTTTTGGAAAAGATGGGTTGGATAACTCCCAATTTACCATACTGACTCTAGATACCTGACAATAACACCACTAGAACCTCCTCTTGCTGGGTTATAAAAGTTTGCTTTCTTTCTTTTTTGTTTTGGTCTTTTTAAAGTGCACCTAAAATTCAAATTATTTCAGGAGGAGGAGTTAAATGTGCTGCCCTGAAAGATGACACCTTGGGACTTTGTTAGCTCATCTGTGAGTATGAATACCTACCGGAAAACAAGAATGATGCTCAGCCAGGTACCCGGATATTGGGAGTAGTAAGATCATCATGAAGGAGAAAAAGGGCAAAAGAAGACCAGGACAAGCCTGAGCTGGGCTACATGGACCTTGTCTTTCACCTTGAACGTGTACAACATAAGGGACCAATCTCTGATCTGGGATTCTAACATTTTCTCTGTTGGACTTACTGTGCAGCTCAGGAGGGGAGAATCGTCATTTACCACCTGTAGGTATTAACTGTAAAATGGATGCACCAAGAGGATAATTTTGCTTCCCCAGATATTTAACTGCTGAACTTGGCAGTGCCATAATCGTGTTAGGTAGGCAGTATGGCACACGCCTCTCCAACCCTCCACAGCCCCCTTCTCTATCTGGTACTTTCTTCCCCAAACTCTTCTTCGTTAATATTCAAAATGCGTATCTTGATGTGAATGTTTAATAAACAATTTCAGAAGCAGATACCGTATTTAATGCCATTGGATAAGTTTGGCAATAGGACCTTTCTTTTGGCATTGTGGCTTCGTTGAAATGAATGAATAGTGACAAAGTGTGACTGTGTAATATAACCAGGGAATTTAGTATGGAATTGTATACTTTTTTTCCCCAAAGACAATGTGTGTCTCTTTTGAGTTTAAAATTGACTTTAAATTTCCAGTTACTGAAAGTTTTGCTGAGAGGCTAGGGTGATACAGACATCATGCAAAATAAGTGTAATAAAAAATGGGCGATTGGCTAATTACTTGATCAATTCACCGATGTCCCTTATTTGGAGTACTTTCACGTGAATTCACGGATTCTGGAGCGGAAGAAGATGGAACTATTGTATTGTTAATACATCTACACGTTTATTAAGCATGAGCTTGTTTTAACTGAGTACCTACTTTGTGTGTTGTGCGGTTCAGAGCTCTGGAGTTGCAGTGCTGAGTAAGAGGGATTTTCCCTGCAGGGATTTACAGAAGAGCAGGTGGTAGACAGTGATACAGGCTGATGCAGGCACATAGGCAAAGTGGAAGAGAGCAGTCCCAGATAGCTGGGTCTCCTGGAAGGCTTCCCAAAGGAGACAGCACGTGATCTGGCCTTGGAGGACGAGTGGAATTTTTACAGGGAAGCCTGCCATGGGGGGGGGGGGGGGTTCTGTGGGGGGATGAAGAGGGTGAGTAGGGGTACAGGAGATGGAGGAAGAAGTGTAGCAGCAGGTGGTTTGATTTGGGTGGAAAACACTCCAAGTGAAAAGGCATTGGACAGATGGGAATGACCTCAGTGGGAACCGGGTCTTGGAGCTTTGCAGGCTCCCTTGGTGGGAAATGAGGAGCTGCTCTCCCATACTCTAGGTTTTTGTAAAAGGAAATGAGGTGATCGGCTCTGTGCTTTAGGACATCCTGGATGGGGCAGAGACAGCAAAGGGCAATGGGATGGGGGAAGGAATGTCTCATTTCGAAGAGTTCAAATCATTCTGAGGTTTGGATGGATTTATTCCAGCTAATCAAAAGGCACAGTGCAGTGAAGAAAGGCATTAAAAATTAAGAGGTCTGAGTTCTAGCCTTAGCTTTGTTTCTAATTAGTTTTGTATCAGGGTGAGTCACATCATGTCACTGATCCTTAATGTTCTCATCTGTGCAGGAGTGTGTGTGTGTGTGTGTGTGTGTGTCGATTTCTAAGTTGGATCACTTGCATTCTAAGGTGAGTTGTATGATCCTGTATGATGAGTACATCCCTCATTTCCTCCTTCCATATTTTCATCTCAAAATTTCCAAAATGATTTAAATAGGATACTTAGATATTTCTGCCTTATTCTAGAACAAACCATTTCCCTTGAGATGGCTACATAGCATTTACCCCTCAGATGTTCTCTCATTGTGTTTTTAAATTTGTCAGTTACATCTGATATCCAGGAAAAGAAGAAGCCAACACACTACTGCCACCGTATCTCTCTGTTTTGGTCTCGGTCTCTAAACTTTAGGGTCTAATGGACCGGACAGCAAAGAGACACCCCTCTGTATCACTAGTGTGTTCTTAAGGAGAGCTAGTCACTGAGCAAAGTCGGGAGGTGGTACCATGAAGGACAACTAGTCCAGACTAGAAGAGAGGGTTAGCTCGTTTTCCCTCTGGTCCTCACGTGGATAAACCTCTCCTCGCCATTTTACTCCATCATGGCTATCCTGCTAAAGACAATGCGCATTTTCCAAAAGAAGACTTTACTGACACCTTGACTGCTGTTTCAAAATGGAGAAATGTTAACAGGATGAAAATTATGTAGGGCAAATATTCATGAATAAATGTGGGCTAATGGAAGTTGCTTCTATAAAATATTCGATGCTTAGAAATAAATGAGAATTCTGTCAGTCATCTAAATGACTATATATTGGGGATTATATAAAGCAGATTGCCTATTTTTTTAAACTTTTTGTCCAGATGTTTATATATGGTCCTTACATTTTATTATTTGATTTTTATTTTATGTTTAATTTATGGACAGCATTTTTCACCAACCCATACAGTCTACTAAGAAAAGCAATCCCTTCTGGGCAGGAGGAATTTGGCAAAAAGACAGAACCATCAAATGCAGCGGGTCTCAGCTTCTTAGACTCTACCATCCTAACCTACTCTTGTCAAATCCACTCTGCGACCATAATTTTTCACAGTCAGATGTTTTCAGTTTGTCTTCGAATATGATGTTGACTCAAACATTTGGCAGATTTATAATTTCTCCATTTTCCCCTGCCACTCATTCTTGGGTTTTAGATTTTCTCATTTAATAGTTGTAGCAGTGTTTTACACTTTCTATAAATCTTCATGAAGTTTCTAAACCCAGTGTCATACAAGTTGAGAATTGCTATCTAACAAAATCCTTTCAGGAACTGAGTGCTGTATTTTATAGTTCTGCATTAATTAATCCTCTGCCTAAGGTAATGAGTAGGTCTGAAGGTACTTTTTAAACTTACAATACACACAGCTTGATTCTTCCCACTGGAGAACAGAGCTGGGGCAGGCAAGGTCTTCTCCTCAACCCTGTGATTTGCCTGGGAGCCCTGACTTTGTCTGACCTGGAGATGGGAGCAGTAGGTACCCGAGGTTCTGCCCTCCTCCCATCCCTGTGCTTTGATATCACAGAGAATTCATTTCTTCGGGGCACCTGGGTGGCTCAGCCAGTTAAGTGTCTGCCTTGGCCTCAGGTCATGATCTCAGGGTCCTGGGATAGAATCCCTAGTCAGGCTCCCTGCTCAGCAGGGAGTCTGCTTCTTTCTCCCCTTCCACCCCTCCCCCTGCTCATGTTCTCTCTCTCAAATAAATACGATTTTTTTAAAAAAGGAATTCATTTCTTCCTCTGCCTCTGTGTAAGCAGACGTTTCCTGGGCTGGCACCGTCACCCCTTCTATGACTCCTTCCCTGCTCGCTTCAGCCACCAGGAAGCTCATCTACCTCTGAGCATCTCTAGCACTGAATACCCGTTTTACCATTTAATCGTACTCTGCTTTATACCATCTCCTGAATGCTGGGTCTACTCTTGACTGAAATTCCCCAAAGATAGAGAGCATAGCCATATTGGATTAGGGATGTTCTGTTATCAATCTCAGCAATTTTTACAGCAGTAGACATAGATAGATAGATGCATGTAGAATAACTACACAAGTGAAAAAAAAAAAGAGAGAGAGAGAGAGAGAAAGAAAGAGAATGAACTTCACTAATCCCAGACACACTATCCAGTCCACTATCTCTGGGATATTCCTAGCACAGCCAAGATAGAGGGGCATCAGAGCTATATTTAAGTTCCTCAGAAGGAGATTGAGAAGTGTGTGTGTGTGTGTGTGTGTGTATGTGTGTGTGTGTGTAGTCTCAGGGATGTCTTTATGCAAGTTACATGCTTTGTAACTTACATGTAACTTATACATGTACATCCTTAGCAACATGATATTCTGTGATTATATGACACTTTAGGTTTGTATTTAGAAGATATAGAGCCTTTATGGGTCTTCCCTTAAAGGAGAGGCCTGGCAAGCCATAAGCATCTCCCAAAACAAGAACTTCTCTATGGTTAGCTACCAACTATTATGTGACCTTGAGTATGTTACTGTTCATCTGTGGCCCTCCAAGTCCTCGAGTGAAAAGTGAAACAAGTAGGTCTGATGACCTCCAAGTTTCCTTCCAGACCTGGGTCCTGAGCACCTGCTCATTGTTGCTATTGTCTCCATTCTTCAGAAACTAAGGGAATGCTCATGACATGTTAGTCCGAGTTTTCTGAAGTTCAGGGACACAGTGGAGCAATATACCTGGAGCTGCCCAAGTGTTCTAGGCTGTCTCTCCACTCATATCCTCATTCTCTCTACTACAGTGTAGTAGAGGAGACTCTAGTCTCCTAGGAGACTAGAGTGCCATATTCTGCCCTCATGCCTCATTTGGCTGACATCTGTTCTCTTCATGTCATAAACAAAAGCTTCAAAGCTAAGTGGCCCACCCCACCTGTTTCCTCAAAAACATAGCAGTGTTCGGAGAGATCATGCAGGGGTGGCTCTTGTGTCCTAGGTGAAAGAGCGGGATCAGCTGTGATCTGGAACCACAAGGATCTGGTGTGGAACCCTGAGATTTTATGCTTCTGCCTTTTCTGGGCATGTCAATTCAGCTAACATTTACTCACTATTCTCAAGTGCCAGAGGTTGTACTTGGTAAGTACAAAGATATATGAGAAGCAGAACTATCTTTCAGAAACCCACAGCATGATTGGAGAGTGATACAAAGCAATGTGGGAATGTGGGGTATATAGAGGTCTAAACCACATGCCCACCTCCAGAGACCTGGCACAGCATTTGATGAACTTCAGACAGTGGATAGCTCTGTGGACTTTGAGACCAAGGACCAGGCCCGGGAAACTGGGCTTTAGATCCTAGCAAAGAGGCTAGACCATGCCAGCTTCCCTCAGAGAATCACTAGGCGAGTTAACAACTCACCCTGATGCCTTCTGTGTCCAGGTTCATAGGTGTTTTTAGAGACAAACATGATTTTGTTTGGAAATTTGGTTGGTGCCGTACGCATTTAACCCATTTAACCCAGCCTAGAAATCCTGTGCTGAAATCCTTGGGGATAGGTTTTCTAAGAAGACAGACAATGTGCCCACACTTTGGGGAGCCTTTGACTAAGTTGCAGCCTTAGTGGGCAAGTAGCCTTCTCTGCTATCAGCTGTCATTTTATAGGAGGAATGCTCAGGCAGACATCATCAATGCAACCCACTGTCACAAACAGGCGGTAGAACAGGAAGTAGTCAGAAACTTCCACGGTGTGACAGAAATTGTCAGTGCTCGGACTTACATCTCCTGCTCTTTCCACCTCAGTGAATAAGAGCCACCTTTCAACCACCAAACTTTGCATCTCTTTGCTCAATGGCTTTCTCTGGCCACCAGAGGCTGCTTTCCCACCTGTGCCATGGGTCCAAAATACCAGGGAATTGATGTCCCCCTCACAAGAGCTTTTGACTTATACCAAGGGAGTGAGCGTATTAATACTCCACTTCCCCCACACCTCTGGACATCTGAGGGGATGTCCTCTGAAACATGCGACCCATGGAGCTCCCAGCAGGAGTAAACTTCTGTTGCCCAAAGTGGTCATTTATTCATTACTCTTTATTAGCCACCTTTTCTTGTCATCCCCAACCCCACTCCCTACAATTGTTTGCAATCTTCTCCCAAATAAATGACTTGCTCCCTAGTTTCTGTCTCAACAACTGCTCCTGCAGGTGAGGAAAGACCCAAACTAAGACACATCTTCAACATGGCATTATCAGATACCTGGAATCAGGGACTCACAAGAAAGGATAGAAACTGGGTCATCGCATGCTCAGTAAATCTGTGGGTTGGAGACTCAGAGCTATGAATGGCTTATGTTACTATCATGATTTTTTTAAAAAGGTTTGTTTTATTTATTTATTTATTTATTTATTTATTTATTTAGAGAATATGAGAGAGAGAGAGAGAGAGAGAGAGAGAGAATGTGTGCCAGGGGAGGTGCAGGGGAAGAGGGAGAGAGAGAGAATCTCCAGCAGACTCTGTGCTGAGTGTGAAGCCAGACTCGGAGCTCAATTTCATGATCCTGAGATCATGAACTGAACTGAAATCAAGAGACTGGGCCACCCAGGTGCCCATCACCATGATTTTTACCTTCACCATTGCTTCCCCTCCTACAGGCAGGTGTGACACAGGGAAGTAACGGTTTCAGGAAGTGGAGACAGTGGTTATAGAAATAGCAGAAGGGCCCTGGGGTTGGACAGGAAGAAGCCAGTATCTTGCCAGTATGTCTGCCCATGGCATGCTTGACTGGGTGGGCTGTGGAAAGAAAGTGCGATGGACTCTTAGGATAAGAGCAATTCCCTGAGGGACTGTCTCTGTCACAGATGTGACATTTTCCCCTCATAAGCAAACCCGTTCACAAGACAAGGTTGGCATTTTCTTGAGTTTTACCCATAAAGACATGAGCACCCAACGCTTCTCCTAAAGCTGCTGGTTCCCTTGGGCTTGGAGGGTTCCTCCCCCATTGCAAGGCTCCTGGCATGAGAAGTGGGTCCTCAGAACCATGAACCCCCTAGATAGAGGTCTATAAGCACTTGACTGTCCCGATCTCCCCCTGTCAGCAGCCCCTTGCTGGGATTTTCAGTTCTGTTCTTAACCTGGATATTTCCTACATGAGTTACGCTATAAAAATAAACTAGTCATGACAATAATAAGAAACGTAGACTAAAAAAATATATAGAAATAGCAAATTGCTCCGTTTCATTTGCTTAAAATTCCCCCAAATCCAATTTGAAGGAAATTGCTAGTAACCCACGAACTTCCCCTAGGCTGCCCCCCAGGTCTCCCCACCAGCTATGGGTAACCTTTCCTTCCGTTGTGTACTCTTTTACTCTGTGGGTCTTTGCCTCTTTTTCTAGAGCAACAAAGTACTTGAGCAACTTCCCAGGTCTGCTGGCGCTCTCTCCTACACATTCTACTTGTTGCTCCCCAGCTTGGTTGATTGAAGGTAGGAAGTCTGGGACCCAGGCTTCACTCTGGGTACCACCCCGGAGGGCTGGACCTCATGTTGGAAGCCAAGCTACTGCCCTCACTGTCTGGCTGCTGAGGAGCATTTATCATGTTCTGATTAATTAGGATTGAAAGTGATTCATAGAACAGCAGGTACGGGGGCTGGAATCAGGGAAGAGGGTAAAAGGGCACTCAGAGTTGATGTGTAACACCGCTGCCTCAACACAAAATAGATTGACTCTGCAACCTTCACCCACAACATGGGAGGGAAGGGTTAGTTGGCATTCCTCCAGCTGGCTATTAATTGAAAACTGAACATAACTTTGTTGGAGGAAAATAAAGAAAAAAAGGTGTATTGTTGAACATTATCATTACCCTTGAAGATATCAGAACTAGGGGTTATGTAGTTCTTTTGTCTGTGACACCCTAGGGTCAGTAACAACAAATATGATCTCATCTTTCCCCATTCTATTCCAAGGGAGTCTAATTAGGATATTTTATAGGTGTGCTGTCAATGGTATAGAATAGCTAAACCAATGTCACTTAGTCATGTCTGTGATAACATCTTCATTCAAATGATAGAAAAATACAAATAAAGAAAATTTAAAAATTTTTACACTGCCATGATTTAGACTCTTTGAATATCCTGCTTTCAGGCTCATTGAATTGTATTTTTTCTTTTTAAGCACTCAAAAAATGATTTTTCTTATTACTATTTTTTAACATTATCAGGGTGTTTTACTCTAATTGACTGAGGGTTTTTTTTTTTTTAATATAAGGGAGACTTATAATTTATTGGCCAGAAATCTCTTTTCCCAATTAGTGGTGAATTATTTATTAGAAGCCACAAAATGACAAAGACAATCTTCCACCTCAGAACTTTTAAATTATGTAATTGTTCATCAAATATTTTTCAATTCATTTGGTTAAAATTCTCAACATGTGTTCAAGCAAAAGGGTAGAAATCTAAGCCTATTTGTAGAAAGAATAGCAGTCATCATTCCCATTGTAATGGAATAATTCAATATTTATTTATTTGTTTGTTTAATTGCAGTGGAGTTGAGACACAATGTTACATTAGTTTCAGGTGTGTTACACAGTGATTCAACAATGGTATGTGTTATGCTTTGCTAACAAGGGTAGCTACCATTATCTGTCACCAGGGATGGCAAGTTGGATCTTTTAATAGTCAATAACAGCTATTTTCTAGAGCAGTGATAACCACTTAGAAATTTTAAAAGAGATTTAAAAATATTTTTTATTGTGAATACTGATCCATTATTTTAAATATGTTATTCCTGGATTATAGTTACTTTTCATTATAAATAAGTGAGAAAAGATTTGATCTTTTATAAAAAGATATGAATTTCATTGATCTGGAATTGTACAGCAAGGATCCAGGGTATTAATAGTATGGAACGACTAAAGGATTTTTTTTTTAAATTAAAAAAAATTTTTTTTATTATGTTAGTCACCATACATTACATCATTAGTTTTTGATGTAGTGTTCCATGATTCATTGTTTGTGTATAACACCCAGTGTTCCATGTAGTACGTGCCCTCTTTAATACCCCCTTTAATACCCATCACCTGGCTAACCCATCCGCCCACCCCCCGCCCCTCTAAAACCCTCAGTTTGTTTCTCAGAGTCCATAGTCTCTCATGGTTCATCCTCCCCTCCGATTTCCACCCCTTCGTTTTTCTCTTCCTACTATCTTCTTCTTCTTCTTCTTTTTCTTTTTTTAACATATAATGTATTATTTGTTTCAGAGGTACAGGTCTGTGATTCATCAGTCTTACACAATTCACAGTGCTCACCATAGCACATACCTTCCCCAATGTCCATCACCCAGCTACCCCATCCCTCCCACTCCCCACCACTCCAGCAACCCTCAGTTTGTTTCCTGAGATTAAGAGTCTCTTAGGTTTGTCTCCCTCTCTGGTTTCATCTTGTTTCATTTTTTCCTCCCTTCCCCTATGATCCTCTGTCTTGTTTCTTGAATTCCTCATATCAGTGAGATTATATGATACTTTGTCTTTCTCTGATTGACCTACTTCGATTAGCATAATACCCTCTAGTTCCATCCACGTCATTGCAAATGGCAAGATTTCATTTTTTTGATGGGCTGTATAATATTCCATTGTATATATATACCACATCTTCTTTATCCATTCATCTGTCGATGGACATCTTGGCTCTTTCTATAGTTTGCTATTGTGGACATTGCTGCTATAAACATTGGGGTGCATGTACCCCTTCAGACCACTGCATTTGTATCTTTGGGGTAAATACCCAGTAGTGCAATTGCTGGGTCATAGGGTAGCTCTATTTTCAACTTTTTGAGGAACCTCCATACTGTTTTCCACAGTGGCTGCACCAGCTTGCATTCCCACCATCAGGTAAGAGGGTTCCCCTTTCTCCGCATCCTCGCCAATATCTGTTGTTCCCTGACATGTTAATTTTAGCCATTCTGACTGGTGTGAGGTGGTATCTCACTGAGGTTTTGATTTGTATTTCCCTGATGCTGAGCGATGTTGAGCACTTTTTCATGTGTCCGTTGGCCATTTGGATGTCTTCTTTGCAGAAATGTCTGTTCATGTCTTCTGCCCATTTCTTGATTGGATTATTTGTTCTTTGGGTGTTGAGTTTGATAAGTTCTTTATAGATTTTGGATACTAGCCCTTTATCAGATATGTCATTTGCAAATATCTTCTCCCATTCTGTCAGTTGTCTTTTGGTTTTGTTGACTGTTTCCTTTGCTGTGCAAAAGCTTTTTATCTTGATGAAGTCCCAATAGTTCATTTTTGCCCTTGCTTCCCTTGCCTTTGGCAATGTGTCTAGGAAGAAGTTGCTGAGGCTGAGGTCGAAGAGGTTGCTGCCTATGTTCTCTTCTAGGATTTTGATGGATTCCTGTCTCACATTTAGGCCGTTCATACATTTTGAGTCTATTTTTGTGTGTGGTGTAAGGAAATGGTCCAGTTTCATTCTTCTGCATGTGGCTATCCAATTTTCCCAACACCATTTGTTGAAGAGACTGTCTTTTTTCCATTGGACATTCTTTCCTGCTTTGTCGAAGACTAGTTGACCATAGAGTTGAGGGTCTGTTTCTGGGCTCTCTATTCTGTTCCATTGATCTATGTGTCTGTTTTTGTGCCAGTACCATACTGTCTTGATGATGACAGCTTTGTAATAGAGCTTGAAGTTGAGAATTGTGATGCCACTGGCTTTGCTTTTCTTTTTCAACATTCTTCTGGCCATTCGGGGTCTTTTCTGGTTCCATACAAATTTTAGGATTATTTGTTCCATTTCTTTGAAAAAAGTGGATGGTATTTTTTTCCCTTTTTTTTTATTATTATGTTTTGTTAATCACCATACATTACATCATTAGCTTTTGATGTAGTGTTCCATGATTCATTGTTTGCATATAACACTCAGTGCTCCATGCAGAACATGCCCTCTTTAATACCCATCACCAGGTTAACACATCCCCCCACCCCCCTCCCCTCTAGAACCCTCCGTTTGTTTCTCAGAGTCCATAGTCTCTCATGGTTCGTCTCCCCCTCCGATTTCCCCCCTTCATTCCTCACCTCCTGCTATCTTCTTTTTTTTTTTTTTTAACATATCATGTATTATTTGTTTCAGAGGTACAGATCTGAGATTCATCAATCTTACACAATTCACAGCGCTCACCATAGCACATACCCTCCCCAATGTCTATCACCCAGCCACCCCATCCCTCCCACCCCCCACCACTACAGCAACCCTCAGTTTATTTCCTGAGATTAAGAATTCCTCATATCAGTGAGGTCATATGATACAGGTCTTTGTCTGATTGACTTATTTCGCTCAGCATAACACCCTCCAGTTCCATCCATGTCATTGCAAATGGCAAGATTTCATTCCTTTTGATGGCCGCATAATATTCCATTGTATATATATACCACATCTTCTTTATCTATTCATCTGTCAATGGACATCTTGGCTTTTTAAAAGTAGATGGTATTTTGATAGGGATTGCATTAAATGTGTAGATTGCTCTAGGTAGCATAGACATTTTCACAATATTTGTTTTTCCAATCCATGAGCATGGAACGTTTTTCCATTTCTTTGTGTCTTCCTCAATTTCTTTCATGAGAATTCTATAGTTTTTTGAGTACAGATTCTTTGCCTCTTTGGTTAGATTTATTCCTAGGTATCTTATGGTTTTGGTTGCAATTGTAAATGGGATGGACTCCTTAATTTCACTTTCTTCTATCTTGTTGTTGGTGTATAGAAATGCCACTGATTTCTGTGCATTGATTTTATATCCTGCCACTTTACTGAATTCCTGTATGAGTTCTAGCAGTTTTGGGGTGGAGTCTTTTGGGTTTTCCACATAAAGTATCATATCAGCTGCAAAGAGTGAGAGTTTGACTTCTTCTTTGCCAATTGGGTTGCCTTTTATTTCTTTTTATTGTCTGATTCCTGAGGCTATGACTTAATACTATGTTGAATAGCAGTGGTGATAGTGGATATCCCTGCCATGTTCCTGACCTTAGGGGAAAAGCTCTCAGTTTTTCCCCATTGAGAATGATATTCGCTGGGGGTTTCTCATAGATGGCTTTTATGATAATGAGGTATGTACCCTTTATTCCTACACTCTGAAGAGTTTTAATCAAGAAAGGATACTGTATTTTGTCAAATGCTTTTTCTGCATCTATTGAGAGGATCATATGGTTCTTGTTCTTTCTCTTATTAATGTATTGTATCACATTGATTGATTTGTGGATGTTGAACCAACCTTGCAGTCCAGGAATAAATCCCACTTGGTCGTGGTGAATAATCCTTTTAATGTACTGTTGGATCCTATTGGCTAGTATTTTGGTGAGAATTTTTGCATCCATGTTCATCAGGGATATCGGTCTGTAATTCTCCTTTTTGATGGGGTCTTCATCTGGTTTTGGGATCAAGGTAATGGTGGCCTCATAAAACGAGTTTGGAAGTTTTCCTTCCATTTCTATTTTTTGGAACAGTTTCAGCAGAATAGGTATTAATTCTTCTTGAAATGTTTGGTAGAATTCCCCTGGGAAGCCACCTAGCCCTGGGCTGTTGTTTTTTGGGAGAGTTTTGATTACTGCTTCAATTTCCTTACTGGTTATGGGTCTGTTCAGGTTTTCTATTTCTTCCCGGTTCAGTTTTGGTGGTTTATACTTCTCTAGGAATGCACCCATTTCTTCCACATTGTCTAATTTGCTGGCATATCGTTGCTCATAATATGTTCTTATAATTGTTTGTATTTCTTTGGTGTTGGTTGTGATCGCTCCTCTTTCATTCATGATTTTATTTATTTGGGTTGTTTCTCTTTTTTGATAAGTCTGGCCAGGGCTTTATCAATCTTATTAATTCTTTCAAAGAACCAGCTCCTAGTTTTGTTGATCTGTTCTACTGTTCTTTTGGTTTCTGTTTCATTGATTTCTGCTCTGATCTTTATTATTTCTCTTCTCCTGCTGGGTGTAGGCTTGATTTGCTGTTCTTTCTCCAACTCCTTTAGGTGTAGGGTTAGGTTGTGTATTTGAGACCTTTCTTTTTTCTTGAGAAAGGTTTGTATTGCTATATACTTTCCTCTTAGGACCACCTTTGCTGCATCCCAAAGATTTTGAACAGTTGTGTTTTCATTTTCATTTGTTTCCATGAATTTTTAATTCTTCTTTAATTTCCTGGTTGACCCATTCATTCTTTAGTAGGATGCTTGTTAGCCTCCATTTATTTGAGTTCTTTCTGACTTTCCTCTTGCAATTGAGTTCTAGTTTCAAGCCAATTGTGGTCCGAAAATATGCAGGGAATGATCTCAATCTTTTGGTACTGGTTGAGACCTGATTTGTGACCTAGGATGTGATCTTTTCTGGAGAATGTTCTATGGGCACTAGAGAAGAATGTGCATTCTGTTGCTTTGGGATGGAATGTTCTGAATATATCTGTGAAGTCCATTTGGTCCAGTGTGTCTTTTAAAGCCTTTATTTCCTTGTTGATCTTTTGCTTAGATGATCTGTCCATATCAGCGAGGGTGGTCTTAAAGTCCCCTACTATTATTTTATTGTTGTCGATGTGTTTCTTTTATTTTGTTATTAATTGGCTTATATAATTGGCTGCTCCCATGTTAGGGGCATAGATATTTACAATTGTTAGATCTTCTTGTTGGATAGACCCTTTAAGTAGGATATAGTGTCCTTCCTCATCTCTTATTATAGTCTTTGGTTTATTTATTTATTTATTTATTTATTTTTAAAGATTTTATTTATTTATTTGACAGAGAGAGACACAGCGAGAGAGGGAACACAAGCAGGGGGAGTGGGAGAGGGAGAAGCAGGCTTCCCGCCGAGCAGGGAGCCCGATGTGGGGCTCGATCCCAGGACCCCGGGATCATGACCTGAGCCGAAGGCAGACGCTTAACGACTGAGCCACCCAGGCGCCCCTATAGTCTTTGGTTTAAATCTAATTTGTCTGATATAAGGATTGCCACCCCAGCTTTCTTTTGATGTCCATTAGCATGGTAAATGGTTTTGCACCCCCTCATTTTCAATCTGGGGGTGTCTTTGGGTCTAAAATGAGTCTCTTGCAGACAACATATTGATGGGTCTTGTTTTTTTATTCAATCTGATAGCCTGTGTCTTTGATTTGGGCATTTAGCCCATTTACATTCAGGGTAACTATTGAAAGATATGAATTCAGTGCCACTGTATTGCCTATAAGGTAACTGTTACTGTATATTGTCTCTGTTCCTTTCTGGTCTATGTTACTTTTAGGCTCTCTCTTTGTTTAGAGGACCCCTTTCAATATTTCTTGTAGGGCTGGTTTGGTGTTTGCAATTTCTTTTAATTTTTGTTTGTCCTGGAAGATTTTTATCTCTCCTTCTATTTTCAATTACAACCTAGCTGGATATAGTATTCTTGGCTGCATGTTTTTCTTGTTTAGTGCTCTGAATATATCATGCCAATCCTTTCTGGCCTGCCAGGTCTCTGTGGATAGGTCTGCTGCCAATCTAATGTTTCTACCATTGTAGGTTACAGACCTCTTGTCCTGAGCTGTTTTCAGGATCTTCTCTTTGTCTCTGAGACTTGTGAATTTTACTATTAGATGTCGGGGTGTTAACCTATTTTTATTGATTTTGAGGGGGGTTCTCTGTACCTCCTGGATTTTGATGCCTGTTTCCTTCCCCAAATTAGGGAAGTCCTCTGTTACAATTTGGTCCAATATACCTTCTGCCCCTCTCTCTTTCTTCTTCTTCAGGATCCCAATTATTCTAATATGTTTCATCTTATGGTATCACTTATCTCTCGAATTCTGCTCTTGGGATCCAGTGGTTGTTTTATCTCTCTTTTTCTCAGCTTCTTTATTCTCCATCATTTGGTCTTCTCTATCACTAATTCTTTCTTCTGCCTCATTTATCCTAGCAGTTAGAGCCTCCATTTTTGATTGCACCTCATTAATAGCCTTTTTGATTTCAACTTGGTTAGATTTTAGTTCTTTTATTTCTCCAGAAAGGGATTCTCTAGTATCTTCCATGCTTTTTTCAAGCCCAGCTAGTATCTTTATAATCGTCATTCTGAATTCTAGTTCCAACATTTTACTAATGTCTGTATTGATTAGGTCCCTGGCAGTCTGTACTGCCTCTTGTTCTTTTTTTTTGAGGTGAGTTTTTCTGTCTTGTAATTTTGTCCAGAGGAGAATAGATGAATGAGAGAACAAAATACTAAAAGGGTAACAATGACCCTAGAAAAATATACACTAAACAAATCAGAAGAGAACTGAAAACAGGGGCAAAAGAAAGGGAAAGAAGAAAAAAAAAAAATGATCAGGCTGGTGAATAGATCAGAGCCACACACTTGATTTTGGGCGTATTTTGGTCTGTTAGAAGAAACAGCCTCCCAAAATTTTAAAGAAAGAAAAACTTATATATGTACAAAAATAAGGGTAAATACAATAAAGGGATGGAATATGACTGTAAAAATGAAAATTATAAAAGATTTTATAAAAGGAACTGATAATATAAGAAGTTGGTTGAAAAAAGAAAGAAGAAAAATAAAAAAAAAAAAAGGGAAAGAATGTGATCAGGCAGGAGACTAGAACAGAGCCATACACCAGAGATTTAGGGTATATTTTGGTCTGTTAGAAGAAACTGTATGCCAAAATTTTAAAGAGAGAAAAACATATATATACAAAAAATAGGGTTAACTACAATGAAGCGATAGATTATGACTCTAAAAATGAAAATTAAAAAAGATTTTTAAAAAAGGGATTGATAAGATGTTGGTTGAAAAAGGGAAAAAGAAAAATTAAAAAAAATAGTAAAAGAAAAAATAAAGAAAATTAAAAAAAATTAACTTTGAAAGACTAAAGAATCATGGTAAAAAAGCCATGGATTCTATGTGCAGTATTCCCCTAGCACTGGAGTTCTGCCGTTCTCACTGATCAGTAAACTTGGTCTTGGCTGGCTGTTCTCGCTGATCTTCTGGGGGAGGGGCCTGTTGCCGTGGTTCCCAAATGTCTTTGCTTGAGGCGGAATTGCCCCGCCCTTGCCGGGCTAAGTAATCTGCTCGGGTTTGCTCTCAGGAGCTTTTGTTCCCTGCAAGCTTTCCGTACAGCTTTGGAGGCTGAGAGTGAAAATGGCAGCCTCCCAATCTCCGCCCCGGAGGAGCTGAGAACTCGGGGCCCCACTCCTCAGTGTGCCCCCAGAGAAAAGCAGTCAATCACTCCCATCTCCCCGGTCTCTGGCCACACTCCGTGCTCACCCAGCCTGTGACCAAGCGTTTCTATCTCTGGCACCGGACTCCGTGTGGAGTCTCCAAACCCAGCAGATCCCTGTGGTGCGCTCCTGCACTGCTCCTCCCGGGGAGGAAGGGGAGTCTCCCCAGATCTGCTGCTTGTTGGGTCCCTGCTGGAGGAGCAGTGGCCCGACTGTGCCGCGGATCACGGTTTATGGCAACCCTGAGCTGAGAGCCCGCTCCTTGGCTCCGTCTCTGCAGCCGCTTCCCTGCTCCAATACCTGGGAGCTCTGCCGCACTCAGGCACCCCCGGTCTTCCTGTGACCCCCAGGGTCCTGAGACCACACTGTCCCAGCGAGGGTTCCACCCCCCTGCTTAGCCACTGGAGTGACTTCCCTCAGCGGAGCTGACTTCTAAAATTCTGATTTTGTGCTCCGTGGCTCTATCACTTGCCAAAAGCGGCCGACAGAGGCCCCCTTCCCCGCCATCTATCCTCCCGAATATCACCTTGGATTCACTTCTCCACATGTCCTACCTTCCAGAAAGTGGTTGCTTTTCTGTTCATAGAGTTTCTGCTATTCTTTTCTTCTATCTCCTGTTGAGTTTGTAGGTGTTCAGAATGGTTTGATCCCTATCTAGCTGAATTCCTGGGACCAGACGAAATTTACCTCTCCAGCTCCTCCACCATCTTGCTCCTCCTCACTAAAGGATTTCTTGAACTGACTAAGTACTTTTGCATATATTTCACATACAAGTACATTGTATCATTTGAATTATGTAAATGAGAATAGTAAAGTATAGAGTGATAAGCCAACCTGCTGGTAACAGATAAAACCAGGTCTCTTTCTTTATCCCTCCTTTTTCCTTAACTCAAATCACCTGCTCTAATACCTGACATTGATAAGAAAGTTCTCACTCAACCAAACTTTGAGGATTCCTCACACTCATAGAAACTGGACTCCTGCTCTTAGAAATTGTTCCTTTCTAGGGCCAGCAATGAGCTCATATTTCAATTGTTAAAGTTGCTCCAAATGTCTACCATTTATGCCTGGTCTACTGGTCTCCAGACTAGCAGAACTTACACAGAACTTGGTAACTGTTAATAATACTTCCTAGCTTTGCACTATCCTCTAAAATGATAAGGAAAAGAAGAGATACTGGAGCTCAAGTTATCAGCTTCTAAAATCAGGTCCCTAACCAACGTTTTTCTTGAACAGCTGTCAAAATATGGCTGTCAAAATATGATTCCACCAGCCAGCGATTTCTAGCACACCATGTTTTCCAGGGTAAGAAGTGTATTTCCAACTCCCCTCCAATAGGCACTTAGGTAGGCTGATGGAACCACAGCAACTTAACACTTGCCATAGATGAAGCTAAAAATAGTCATTCATACTTTTTAGACCTTGGCTCAAAACTCATCCGTTTAGGAGATCTTTCTAGATTAACTGCATATACAGACCATATACCTTTAACTCTTTCTGCTCTTGGTGTGCTGTCTTTAATCCACATTATAGTCTTTTGTCCTAGCTCATGGGCTACTTTTAATTGTTCTAGAGTCCTCTCACTCTCAGTACTCTCCTGGAAGGCTAAAATTACATCTTTATTTTTTTATTTTTTTTAAAGATTTTTTATTTATTTATCAGAGAGAGAGACAGACAGAGGCAGGCAGAGGGAGAAGCAGGCTCCTTGCTGAGCAAGGAGCCCAATGTGGGACTCGATCCCAGGACCCTGGAATCATGACCCGAGCCAAAGGCAGAGGCTTAACCAACTGAGCCACCCAGGCGTCCCTAAAATTACATCTTTAAATTCTCTTCCATTCCCCTATCCCAGGAAGATGAAATAGGAAATAAACACAGGATCTGCAGGTAGAAGATGTGGGTTAATGTCCCAACTCAACCATTCACTAGCAGTGGGGCCGTGGGGTCATTCTTTCACCTGTCTGAGCTTTGAGAGTCTCATCTGTAAAATAAAGATGATTGCATCTGTCCCCCAGGCTACTTGGGAAGATTAAGTGAGAAGGTAGTATAAAACACTCAGCACAGTGCCCAGAGCCTGACAGATCTTTTGTAAGCGTTATTTTTTGGGTATAAGTTTCCACATGTGCCCCCTGCTTGGCAGACACTTGTTGCATAAATGTTCACCCCACATGTGCACCAGGACGTAGGCATTTTCAGACATGACTTTCCTCTCACCCCAGGAAGAACTGCTTTGAACCGTCTCAGAATCAGAGCCATCTGCCCTCCGTCGTTCAGTTGTCCTATAAACAGATTACCTACCTCTTGGCTTCTAATGGCATTTGGTCATCTTAAGAGGATGTGATCATGCCAGTGAAGTGAGGACGCAGACAGTGCCTCCCAAATGGCAGCTCACGTGAGACTCTATCTTCATTTACTAGGCAGTTGGCAGGTATCATTGGTCAGTAATTGCCTGCACACATGTAGTGACAAGATGCATTTACAAATCATGGGCCATGCAATAGAGTCCCCACCGATTCTCATTCCCCCCCAGCCAGCAATGGCTTGGGCTTGGGAGAGTCCAATGCCAACTGCTTATAGGGGAATGAAAATGCCTGACACTTTTTAAAAAAAATTTATCTTCACTCTCTCTCTGAAATTCACTTCTTTGTGTGTCATTTTGGAAGGGCATCCTAATCATGGCTTAAGTCATTTATTTACTCCTCTGCTCTGTAAGCCTCAAGTAAGCCTTTCTTCAGCGAGTATGTGAAACAGTCTGCTAACATCCTGAGGTTTATCTATTCATTTCTCAGCTGTCTATGAATCAGAACAGACCCAGGTTAAATGGAGTATTTAGGGTGCAGTGTCTGCTTGTGTCTGTGACGTTAGCATGACTATAGGCTTCAAGGAGGCTTTATGGGGATGCCTCATTAGGGCCAGACATGAGGAAGTCATTAAGTAAAGACTAGTCAGATTGAAACATGTTAGAATATTTCACTTGTTATGCAGTTAAGTGTGGCTGTTAGAATATTTGTTTTTGATAGTGAATTGTTCATTCCTGCCAACGAAATCCATTGCCTCTGGAGCGTCAGCACGTGGGTCTGCCATTTGAACATCAGCAGCATATGGTCCTTGTGATCAAGTTAAGGTTTTGGGGAAATGAAAGGCATGATATAGTGGGAAGTTCAGAGAAAAATTTTGAGTCTCTGATCTGCCATTTGCAACTTGAATAACAATTTACTTTCATTCATTAGACCCAACTTCTCCATCTGGGAGATGATGGGTTTGAAAAAGATCAGTGTATTTTAGAGATGATGCCTGTGAGGCTCTGGGGTTCATATCCTGTAAGTGCTGGTCCCTCCCTACCTGCCTCAACAGGCCAGCTCTGCTTTACTCTGTCTGGCATACTGGGCTTCCAAGTTAGATTATTATTATTTTAAAGTGAAGTGTTTCTAAATTGTGTTGGAATATCATTGGACTAGATGATCACCGTCACTCTTGGTTGTTCTTACTTTCTTGGGAGCTTAAATTTGTGTCCCGGGACATCTAAGTTTGTGAGGCCCAGAAAGCAGGATCTATAAAAGAGAGAGGCAGGCAGGGAGAGAGGGAGGGAGAGACAGAGAGACACTGAGGGTGAGGAGGGGCTCTTGGTCTGCTCCCTCTGGGCTCTTTGACAAAAGTCAGATTCATCCTGACGTGGGTACAGCTCCATCAAGGTCAACTTGGCCATAGTGCATGGTCTGATGACAAGAGACTTTAAAACTTAGTTTCCAGGTGCTACCCTGGTTCCTATATATCATGGTCAGAACCTGGAAATAGTCCCCATGGAGCAACTGCATAACCCCATATAAGTACTTGTGCATCAACTGCAGAAAGTGGGGGGTCACTGTGGGGGGAGTAACAGTCAGATTCTCTAGGAAATAGAGAGGCCAGAGGACCCATAGGTCTCCCCTCTACCATAAGGCAGCATCAGTTGCCTAGACACTATCTCTGAGGATACCAGCTCCCAGGGAGGGAGGCAGAAGGCAGAGGCAGCTGAGAGCCTAACATGTGACCTAAGCATTCACTAGAGAAGCTGTTTCAATGATCAGACTTGACCAGGTTTGAAGTTGAAAGGGCTCTAAGTTATTCTCCTGCTCTAAGTGGTCAGCGAGCCCTCAGGAAAGAAACCATAATACTTACAGACAAAATAAAGAGTTGTGTCTCGTGTGTGTGCCCACTCAAGTCCTTGTGTGAATGAAACTTGTGATCTCACTGTACTTAGAAACTGTTAGGACATTCCACCAAAGACCATCTGCTGGCGTTTGAAGAACCCCATTCTGTTCATAACTACCCTTCCTGTGTGCCTTCACTTCCCCATCAGAAAGCACTTCCTTTTGCCTTTTCCCATTCTAGGAGCAAGACTGATTTATGGTGCATATGTTTTCACCCCCTCCCCTAGAGCAAGGTGTAACGTTACCCAAGAGTTTCTTCCTTCTGCACGGATGTCATCATGCGTGGCCATGCACACGTATTGGCCTCACTGGGCTCTGCTCACCCTGGCCCATGAACAGACAGCTCCTTTTACCCTCTGCGCCACAGCATGGACAAGACTGAACATGACGGGTCATTTTCCTTCTTTGGGGACTTGATGTCCTGCCAAGGGCTGGACCGAGCGCCTCTCACGCAGGTATCCCCACCAGCCTGCCGCTGGTTCCCTGCTTCCCTCCTTCCACCAAGAACATGTCCACACTTACCATGCCAGCAAGGGCCATGTTCTTTGACACCACGTTCCTCACAGGTTGATGTGATTGAAAACAGTGAGTTACAGCCAGAGAGTCTAAATGCTGAAGGAAGCAGCGCGCTGTGAAAACATGACCTCAGAGGCCACGGCTGCCAAGTAGAGACGGTCGACATCACTGCTGGCAGGCCACACGGCCCCAAGACAAAGGGCAGACCTCACTGAGAACCGGCTGCCCTCTCCCTGTGTGCCCCAGAGGTCCGGCTGTGGGTGTCCAGCCACGGTGAAGGCCACCAGGGGCCACGTGCAGGATGACCCAGGAGGAGAGCCGGATCCCGTCCCCGTCCTCTTGGAGGGTTCACAATGGGTGAGAAACCACAGGTACCCAGTGGTGCTGCAGCAGTAGGTGGGGGTGAGGCGGGGCAAAGGACTGGAAAAGGTACTGGGGGTTTCCTTTGGTTATTTGAGGTCCCTGAAGAACTGCCCTTAAAAAGAGTGAAGGGAAGGTGAGTTTCTGATGTAGGCTGCATATGGTTAAAAACAAAAAACAAAAAACGTAGTAAAACATCTTGACGTGGAATTTGCATTGTGACCGAGGAAGTTAAACTTAGTGGTGGTTCCTGTATGGCCATTTGCGCAATGACGATCACATTATATGATGTGGGTCCACTATACTAGGTGCGTTACACACCACGTGCCCCTGAACTACGTGTATCACCCATGACAGGGATTCCAAGCTACATGCAATCCATTACACACATTATACTCTAGGGGCTTTACACGCTGGACACATTACACTTGATGCGTTACACAGGTGCATTATACACTAGGCGCTCAACCTGTGTCGTAATGGGCAGAGGGCAGTAGGCAGAAAGAGGAGACAAGGAGTGGTATTCGTGCCTTCAGGGAGCTCAGAATCTAGTTCTAGAGAACTAGATAACGACCGGATAACTCCTGCCTGCTCAGAGGGATTGCTCTTCTTATAATATATGCTGAAAAACCAAGAAGTCTTCCACAGGGGACAGGAACTGGAGTTCAGAAAATGGCTGGGGTGTCTGTGGACGTGGTTAAATACTTGGGGCTGCTGGGCACCCCGGCTGAGACTAGACTGGCGGCAATCTAGTGTAAGTGTACCAAAGTGTAATAAACCACCTGTCATCAATGAAGTGTAATAAAAAAGCTGGTTTTCAAATAAACTTATTTCCTTTGTTTTTCGAAACAAAGTGTTGAAAATGGAAATACCTTCCCCTATAACCTCCTAATGCTGTGTCTTTGTTTTAACTGCATTCACCTGGTTTATGATGAAGGGAAGACTTCCACATTTGGGCTGTATCTTACACGCTAGTGGGAACGTCTTGGGCTGTACTCTGTAACTAGACCTGGAAGAGAGCACGGAACGTCTTGGGCTGTACTCTGTAACTAGACCTGGAAGAGAGCACGGGGCAAGTGCGTGTATTGGCTCATGGCAAGTTTTCTCCTTCTCCTCCTACCTCTGGAGCCTGGGCTTCTCTTTTCCACCCTCCCTTTCTCTTAAGGAGTTAGGACGCAAGTTAAAAATCCATCTGAACCACCTTTCTTCCTTCATTAGCTGCCTTTTCCCCCTGTATTTTCCACTTCCCTGCCCCACAGAGCCCCGGTTTCTCCCAGCTACTGTTGACTAGGGCTTCCTGGGATCTGCAGCCCAGGATCTATGTGGTCTCTGCACTCAGAAGGAAGAGAGGATAGAGATCCTCTGCCTTGGGGTGTTTGTGTGTGTGTGTGTGTGTGTGTGTGTGTCCAATTACTCTGGGCCCATGGGAAGCACAGGGAACAGGCTGAGTTTATTTCTAAGCTGTAAAGAATACCTGTTCATTATCATCTGTATCCAAAATGAGATATTTGAGCATTGCTTGGTGTTTCTTTTCTTTCCATGTATCTGCTCACTGATTTAAGTGTTCACCACTCCAGAAGCTGATCTCTAGGAGGTGAGCTGGAACATCCACGAGAGATAAAAGGAAAGGAGGCTTGTGGGTGTCCTTGTGAAACTCTGCCATAGGTTCCCACAGGCACCTCCAGAAACCAGCCCGTGTGTGGGATCGGTGTCCTGGGCTGTCACCAGGAAATGGAGGATTGAAACGACAGCAGGAACAATGTATTACTCTCACTGAGTGGTTACTCTAGGTCAGACACTGTGTTAGTGCTTATTTGTATTAAATTATAACAACCCACTATTTCTATTTAACAAGCCGTCAAACTGAAATTTACAGAAGGGAAATAGCTGGCTCAAAGTGACACAGACCAGTGCTCTGGTTCCTCAATACAAACCTTAATAATAACTGACATTACATATATTTTTCCAGTTCACAAAGTTTTCCTCAGGAGTGGTATTTTATTCAATCCTTGGCGAAGGGCCCAGGAGGCGAAGAGACAATTCAAGATTATATAACTCATGAGTGGACCAGGTGAGATTTAACACTAGCTCTTGTGAGAGGATGGCGTCAAAAAAACTAAAGGTAGATCTCCAGGGTATGTGAGCAGGAAGAGACAATCTTCTGAGTTACACCTACTCTACTATTCAAACTTATCGCTAACATTGAAAATTATGTTAGTTGGCCCAAACCTTTGCTTTGATCATTACATTAAAAAAAAAAATCCTCTTGCAGTAGATGAGGCAGGTGTGCTTGGGGATCCTCACTGAAAATTTACCATGAAATAACCTCATTAGAGTTAAAAATAGCTAAATTAGTCAGAACTATATATTTTATATGGCACACACATTGTTTCAGAGCATACAAAATGAAGGAGAACTTCCAAATTCTTTTTATGAAGCAAGTATAACATACCTAAACCTGATAAAAATAGCACCAAAAAGAAAAGAAAGAAAAGAAAAGGAAAATTATAGATCAGACCAACGTGACTTATGAATATTCATAGAAAAATCTTGAAAGAAAATTTTAGCGAACACACTTTAAAGCCACATTAATAAAATAATGAATATAATACACCGTGAACAAGTGGGGTTTATGCGAGGGATTAAAAGATTAAATATTAGAAACTATATTAATATAATTCATCATATTAATAAGTGTAAGGAAAAAAATCCACACGGTTGTTTCTAGAGATGCTAAAATTCCTTGACAAAATTCAACATCCCTTCCTAATTAAAATTCTTGAGAAAATATCTTCTTATAATGATAATAGATATCTACCTCCATCCTAAAGCTATCATCTTAATAAATGTGAAATTCTAGGGACATTCCCAACAAGATCGGGGACATAGAAAAATGTCCACCACCCATGACCACCTAACATCATTCTCAAGGTGCTAGCTAAGGTAATTTAGACTAGAGAAAGCAGTCATAGGTAAATGGATATGAAAGGAGAAATAAAATGATCTCTGCTTGCAGAAGACATAATGGTATACCTAGAAATCGTAAAGATTTAACAATTAAAAAACTCAGTAAAAGAATTCAGCAAGGCAGCAAGATGTAAGGTTAACATGAAAAGAACCAGCATTCACACACACAAATAACCATTAGGGTGTATAATGAATGAGAAAACCAAATTTACAATAGAGAGGATACAATAAAATACTTAGTAATAGAGTTATCTCATTTAAAAAAATATGTCCACATAAAATTGCATGTGTCCACATCATCTTCATTCATCATAGCCAAAAATTGGAAACAACTCATGCTACTGGCTCGCATCATGGATAAACGCATCTCAGCACCTTGGTACAATGGAATACGACTCAGCAAGGACAAGGAATGATTTAGCGATTTGTGCAGCAACATGGAAGCATCTCACAAGCAGTTTGCTAAGTGGAAGAAGCCAGACTGAAAGGCCACTTACTGCTTAACCGCATTTATATGAAATTCTATGGAGGCAGCCTATGGTGGCAGGAAGATCAGTGCTTCCCAGGAGCCAGGGCTCCTGAGAGGCATGAGAAAACTTCTGGGGCTAAAGAAGCTGTTTTATAACTTGATTGTAGCGGTTGTTACATAACAGTCTACATTTGCCGATCTCATGGAATTGTACACTGGGCTTTATTATGCATAAATTATACCTTGATAAAGCTGATTTAAAAAAAAAAAAAACTTTACTCTTCACGAGAGTAGCTCTTGTTCTAGAAGTTTCCAGAAAGCCAGCAAAGGCCACCCTGGAGTAAAGCTGAAGTAGAAAAAGAGTAGCTTCATACAAAATACCTTTGTGGGGTGTCAGGATGTAAACTAGAGGTTTTCAGGCAGGAAACTTGGTGTCACCTGGTCTTTTCTTCTGGATTCACAGGTTTTGAGTTTCTCACCACGTCAGGTAAAGCTCCGAGTAGTTGGACAGAAATGGAGAGAGTGGAAAACAGCCCATAACCACTTTCCTCAGCGTACCAACTACTTATTTCACTCGTAATTTTCTCTTCTTAGTTCATCTTGCTTGCCCTGCATTTTGCCTCACCATCAGGGGATGCAGTGAGGGACAGGGACAGGCGGGATCAGGACTAAGCGTTTGTGAGCACGTGTGCGTGTGTCTGTGTGCGTGTGCGTAGGCGTACGTGCCCACCTGTGTATGTGCCTGTAGAACTCCGTTTCCTTTTCTCTGCATCTCATAAATCTAGGGTTATTTCTTGTCCTTATGGAACCATATAATCCTGGTTTTATATAATAAAACCATTGACCTGGAGCAATTTTCTCTCATTCTGGTCTCAATGCCAAGCCCCAATAGAGAAGAAAAGAGGGAAAATTGCTTTTCTGCATAATTGGTGACTCTGCACACATACACACATGTTCTTTCATTTTTTTAAAAGTAGGCTCAGTGCCCAGCATGGAGACTAATATGGGACTTGAACTCACGACCCTGAGATCAAGACCTGAGCTGAGATAAAAAGTCAGATGCCTAACCACCTGAGCCACCCAGGTGCCCCTCATGTGTTTTAATATAAGCACTGCTGCTGCCTATTGCGAGTCTGACTTTCCTGACAGTACCAGTCGGAGAGTGAACTACTTTGTTGCATAACAGACTTAATTCTGGGGTTCAGCTTCCCATGCTCCCGTCTCCTAGCTGTCTCCTTCCCACTTTTCCCAGTACCAGTGGCGCTGTAAGGAATTCCAAACAGCACCCTTCCTTGACTGCCCCTTCTTTTTTATCTAATGAATTAAATTAAGACCTGACATGAAAACTTGAAAGAAAAGGGTAGTCTAAGTAAATGTCTAATGTACGGTATGGATTATTCCTCCTTAGTCTTTTCCTTCGCATGGTTGATTTGAATGTGATCGTGTCTGTCTTATGCTATCTCTTTGCTTCATTGTGTAGAGCTTTCTAGCTTGGTGTTGGTGTTGCTATTATTATTTCTGTTATTGTTATTTATTTAAAGATAGTGGGGAATTGGGGCGCCGCGTGGCTCAGTCGGTTAAGCGGCTAACTCTTGATTTCGGCTCGGGTCATAATCTCAGGGTCCTGGGATTGAGCCCCGCGTTGGGCTCCGTGCTCGGCAGGGAATATGCGTGAGGATTCTCTCTCCCTCTCCTCCTAACCCCCACACCCCGGCACTCACACGCTCATGTGTGCGTGCGTGCTCTCTTTCTCTCTCTCAAATAAATAAATAAATCTTAAAATAAAAAAATAGTGGGGAACCGGAACTCAAGTTTTGATATTATTTCCTTCCTTCTTTTCACCCTCGATTTAAGAATAAAACATCAGTATAAGAAAAAAAAGAGTGGATCAAGTCTAAAAATATGACAAGTAAGCGTATCTGGTACCATAATATCAAACACAAGAAATCCTGCTGTTACGAGTTTGCAGTTTGCAAAGTGGATTATAGCCCTGTATCTTCTTCCCAGTGATCAGGTAGCAGGGGAGACTTACGCTGGGAAATGAGGGAAGGAAATGAGAGAGGATGTCCTAGAATTTTATCCACTCTAACCTTGGTGAGCATTAACTTTCACCTCAAAAATATCTTCCATGGAAATTGTTTAACATTTGCCAATTTTAATATATATCTTTTTTTACACAGACAAATGAGGAACCAATACACCCAGTTAATCCCAATCACTATTAACCAAGGTGTCAGTGACCTAGAGTGTTAGCACTTTGGATTACGAACACACAAGAATTGAGATTTGAACAGAGGGGCCCTACATGTAAGAGAAATCAAGCATAAGACTTGTGTCAAACACAATAAATTCCCCACTTTTTAACTTATTTGTTAAAACTCTATGATTCAACCTATTTGTTAAAATCAGATGAATATAATATTTAACTTACAGAATTTGGAGTCAGCCAGAGTTTGAATTTCAACTGTAGCCCAACGTAGGTAACCTTAGGAAAGTCACCAAACCCTCTCTAAGCCTCACCATCCTCATTTGCAAATCGAATTTAACAATATTACTGATTTCAGAGGGTCGCCGAGGGGATTATATAAATAACAAATATGAAATAAATATTGATTAAATGAAATAATGCATACCAAATGCCTAGCACATATTAAATTATTTTCTAATTTTCTCAGGTGTCTGGAGTGATTATTTGAAGTGTCTGGTTTGCCTCTGGTGGACTGGAAAGTTAAGCCCAGAGATTTTGAAAGGAGAGGCCATTCCCCTCCCTCACACTCTATCCACACTCTCTTCCTCACCCCTGCACAAAGGCCAACATGGTGGCTGCCTGGAGGTGGGGAGAGAGAACGGGCACTGTGGTCAGGACTGCCACATGGATGGGTCCAGTCACCGCCAAGCTGCAGGGGCTTCAGTTTCCTTTATAATCTACATGATTGCCATTATCCATGTCCTCTTGTGGGAGAGTGGCAGTCCCTGCATGATCTGCTGGGCTTGATCAACAGTGCTGAGACCTGCTGCTTTCAAAAGGCCCGGTGAAGGGATATTCCAGTCCCCTTTCTTTCCTACCTTCAACTTTTCAAGGTCTAGAGCAGTCCAGAGTTCCCTTGGCTTGCCTACAGGGATTGTACAGCCATGGGAAAGCCACGGGAAGAACAGATAGGAAACACCAGGAAAGGCAGGTGTCTGGATACAACCAGGGCATAATTTATTTGCCAAGGAGAATTATTTTCTTTTTACATCAGTTTAAAGTGATTGGAAAATCAGCTGCTGGTCCAGATTTCATTGTATAGCTCATCATTATATACAAACATCTACGCAGAGAAGACATTTTCCTTCTAAGTCAGACAATGGAAGGGTTTCTAGCTTGACTTGGAGTGAAGGGTGTATAAAAGGTGGTAGGGGAGAGAAGGATGCACCAGATGATAGAAAGTCTTCAGTGTCTGAGTGACAAGGCTGGATGTGGCCCACGATGATGGAATGTGTAACCAAGTAAGTAGGCAGAATGCCCAAGAGTAATTAAAGATGTGCCTAGACCAGGGCCCCCTCTACACCATAGACTCATTCTCGCAAAGTCAAACATCAGTGGAACCTTCAGAGATAAGACCATTTTAAGTATGAAAACACAATTCCCTATTTAAAAGATCCTTTTGCTAAAGAAGAATTCTTACTAAAATTGGAATAATATTATCTCGTCCAATTTACTGGCTCATAGTTTTAATTTTGTGAGGATCTGAATGCAGGGTCCTTATGATTATCTTGAATGCACTCTTGCAGAAAACTGAGCTTGTGGGCTGGTGATTGCCTGTCGCAATCCATCAATCATCCATCAGTCCATAGTAGCAGCACGGTGCCCTGGGTGCTGATGGTTACTTCAACATGCTGGGTACTTTCTTGTGTTAGGGCCTTGGCTCTCACCTTTCCTCAGCCCGGAATGCTTTACTTCCACGTATCTACTCTCTCACCTGCCCCCTCCTTAATATATTGTCCTTAAAGAGATCTACTGGGACTAACCAATTTTAAATTGCAACCACCCCATTTCTTGCAGTCTGGGTCTTCCTTGCTCTGCTCTACTCTCCTCTTTCTAAAGCACCTACCACTTTCATATACTATTTACTGTACATTGTTTGCTATTGTTTACTGTCTACCTCTCAAGGGCAAGGGTCTTTGTTTGGTTTGTTCATTAATATATCCCCAGAATCTGGACCTAGCACACAGTAGGTGCTTCATAAATATTTCTTGAGTGAATAAATGAATGAATGGTTTCTAGAGTTTCTACAGTTAACACAAAGTCTTTAGGTCCCATTTTTTTTAGCTCATCCTTTTAGTGTCACACAGACTATGCTGCTTGATGGACACATTCATGACTTACACCACTGTCCCACTGCAGGGGTGGCACAAAGATGCATAGGACTTGGAGTCCAGTCCTGGACTTGCCAGCTGTATGGCCTCGGGCCTCCGTCTCTTTATCTCTACAAAGGAAACAATGACTTCCTAAGAGTGTTTCCTTGAGGAAAAATGAATTGACATAAGTGAGTGTTCGTACACCACAAAATGGAATATGGATATGTTTTCATATTTAGAAGCCTATGGGGTTTTGAGCTGCAGTTTTCACTGTTCATAAAATTTTTTGGCCTGGTTTGCTGATTCATGGATGGGTTAGATCTCACCCATAATAATACTGCACCTGCATTGATGATCTGCAAGGTCTCTGCTAGGCAGGTGTAGATAACTGTTCCCTCACTTAGCAAGTTTCAGATCATTATCCCACTTTACAGGCAAAGGAAAGAAAGTTCCCAAGTTGCCAAACCACGTGGGTGGTGAACAGCAGGGCTGAGATCCAATCTGTGACTATATCTGAAATGACCATCCATTTGGTCACATTTCTTGTTCCAGCACCTGATTCCACCCTCTAGCAATACATTCTATTCCTCCTCGTCCTCCTGCCTCTCTACCCACTTTCAAACACTCACGTGCATGTACACTTTTGCCCCGGCCACCCTGACGCAGGTGTCCATAACGTGGTGTAACACCTGATTTGCTGAATCACTAACTCGCAGCCCGGAGACGGCTATCTGGCAGCAGCATCTCAGTTCACCTTCGTTCTTTTCCACTTTATCCCCCTTAAGGGTCAGACAAAGCTCACTTAAATTCTGAGTCATGCTTTTTCACATTCTATGAGGGTAAATGATGGGCCCTAATAATATTTGGGAGAGTCACAGAGACCTCTAGATCTATCCCATGTGAATGTGAGGTAATATCATGGATTTGGCAAGCTGTCCTTGACCAGAGGTTTTAATGATTAATTTACCTTCCCAGAGGAGAGATCTGATGCCAACAGAGGAAATCAGGAGACCCGGACAGGGCAACAGAACTAAGGGGATCTTTGTTTTGTCATCGAGCCTGCAAGTCACATGCTGACAGATGTCATGGTCCTGCCTGGGTCCCTGCCCATAAGAACTGACAATATACAGCGAACTCACAGTCTACTTGCCTGATGTAGGAGAAATCATTTATTCATCTCTTAAATTCCTCCTGTCTTCTTTCCCCAGGCTTTAGGAACGATCTAGGTGGCAGAAGGGAGCAGGGAGAGGAAGAGGATCTGTGCTTTGGCAAAACTTTGAATCATACCCAGTTTGATGAATGGGAACTCCTCACTCGTGCTCTGATGGGGTTTTAGAACAAAAGGCCTCTCCTAGGTGGAAGCTGTGGGTTCAATCTCCACCTGTAACCCCCTAACTTCAAGATCTTTTGCAAGGGAAGGTCAGATTTCCAAGGCTGGAACCTCGACTGAGGCTCCTGGGGGGAAGGAAGGAGAAACGCGTGGCCTGTGCGTATGTCCTGTCATCGGGCTTGTGAGTCAGCATGCCAATGGCCTGGGATCTACGTTAGCAGCATTACCCATCCAGGCTGGTACCAGGTGCATGGTGTGCCCAGGCTCACAGCTATGAGTGATCTGTGCTGGGTGAGTCAGAGACAACACAGACAGGAAAGATCCATGAATTTGGCTGGTGCAGCCCTAGGTCTGTGACTCCGTAGCTGAGGCTGGGTCCCTGGTGGGGACTCTTGGTGATCCTCATGGGGTTGCTGAATGCAAGTCTGGAGGGACTTGCTCTTGGAAGGACATGGGATCTGGGCCCCTGCCACTGAGCAGAATCCCCACCAACTCATCCAGGCTGAAAATCCGTCTTGGTCCTTTGTGAATGAAAAAAAGAAAACAAAATCATTTCTAATATTAAGGCCAAACACACGATGGATCTGGCAGGTCCAACTGAAATGAGCCTTCCACACTCTGAAAGGATTGGCTTCATGGTCTTGGAGAAGTAGGGGTGCCAACACATTGTCATCATGACTAGAATGTGCAGAGAAAATGCCCCTCCCTCATGTTGTCTGCAACTAGTGTGGTCTAACTCTTGCCCATCATCTTCCTCTCTGGGCTCGCAGGGGCTCCTGGGCTAACTTGGCCTCCCTCAGCTCCTGCCACTGCTAGAGACACCTTAGTGTGGCCATGACTCCCTTTCATTCACCCCCTGCCCTGGCCGATCACTCTGCTCTGTGCTACCCCAGCGAGCCAGGCTTCCAGCCACAGGTAGTTCCCAAATCCAGCACACAGGTGTTCGGGGAAGCTCAGGGAAGTTAGATCTCAGGAACCTCCAGCCTGCCCACCCTGTACTTGGCACACATATTTACTGAATCCCCAGATGGGAAACAAGGTCAATAGTCACCCTCTGCCTTTGATGTTTCCTTTATTTATCATCTTCTTCTCTGCCTGATGAACTTCTATTGCCGTGCATTCATTCAACAAACATTTACCAAGTACCTATTATTCAACAAGCTTAAATGTCATGTCCCTCAGAAAGTTTTCCACAACTTCCCTAAAAAGAGCTGGTCACTTTCTTTTCTGTCTTTCCATGCTACTTTATTTGGGCACCCAGTTGTGTCTTTTGTATATGTTGCAATGATACATCACTGTTCTCTTCTATCCTGTAGACCCATGATGTTCCTGCTTAAGGGGAGAATCAGTCTGTAGCTTCGTACCACCAGTATCTGGCACCCTTGGAATGTTTACTGATGAAAGTTAATGAATGGAGGGGTGCCTCGGTGGCTCAGTCTGCTAAGTGTCTGCCTTCGGCTCAAGTCATGATCCCAGGGTCCTGGGATGGAGCCCCGCATCAGGCTCCCTGCTCAGCGGGGAGTCTGTCTCTCTTTCTCCCCCTGCTTATGCTATCTCTTTCTGTCAAATAAATAAATAAATAAAATCTTGAAAAAAATCTTGAAAAAAAAAAAGAATTAACAAATGGAAACAAAGTGATAAACTTAAATGTGGGGCTTATAATACTGAGGGAGGTAGCATGCTTTTTTGTGGTTAAGGGTATGGGCCCAGAAGTCAGACTGCCTTAGTTTGAATCCTGGCTCTGAGATTTACTAGCAGGATGATGTGAGGCAAGTTATTTAACTACTCTGTACCTCGATTTCCGTACTTGGAAAGCAATGATCATAATACCTACTTCATAGTGTCATTATGAGGATTAAATAAAATAAGCCAGAATGAAGTATTTAGAATGTGTCAAGCATATAATATGTCCTCACTAAATGGTACCTTTTATTGCTTGTTATTCTTTCTCTGTGGATTTGATTCTTTTTGGTTAAATGCTTGTGCGTTTGGATGGGCTGTTGCATGGGTTTAGGATGTGGGGGACCGAGAAAAATTCAGGTTTAATTTTCCATGAAAAGCAGAGAGGAAAAGTCAATGAATTTTAAGCTTTGCTTTCATTCTCCCCAGTCAGACACGAGCTGCACTCCTTGGCTTTATAAGGACTCTGGTGGAACAAGAAGGATGCTGGAATATGGCCAAGTGTAGCTGTGAGGCGAATTTCTAGCCAAAGAAAATATAGTTGAAGGGCAAAATATGTCATCAAACAGGAAAAAAAATCCTGCGTTTTTCTTATTAAAAAAAAAAGAAAGGGTGGATTGGGACAAGTTCTGCTACATTAACCGCTAAGATACCCAAGAGATAAATGACACTTTTAGGGAGCTGGCAGCATTTCCTAGTCTGGAGACATATGATTTTGAAACCATTTAGGTAATCTTCAATTTGGGCTGGCTTCTCAATAAAGTTTTAAAAATAAATCTCGAAGGGCCTTTCCTCTCAGGGTCCATCAGGTACCCACCTCTGGTCTTGGAGCTGTCACTCAGGCTGTACCCTTCTCATTCAATGTGACACCTTTGATAGTAACTCGTTGCAGAACTTTTGGAATCAGTCAAATGAGTCAATAAAAAAGTGCCCATAAACCAGGGAGATCACTTATAGTGATACTGGTTATGAGAAGGAGCCCCGAAACACACAAAATGCTGCCCCAGATTACCAGCACATGGAGAAGGGCTTGTGACAGCCTGGGGGGGGCTCTAGGGAAGAGCACCAGGTGGAAGGAGGCAGGTGGAAATATGACTGAGAGAGCAGTGGGAGGGGGAATTTGGAGAGCTTGGCGAAGTGAAGTCTAGACTTACTTGTACCCCTCTGACTGCCTACTTCTCCTTTTCCGGATCTCTGGCTTTTCCTGGGTTTCCCATTGGTGGGTTTTCATTTTCCTCCTGGTCTCCTTTTTCCCCTCTTCCTGTCTCACTTTCTTATGAACTGAGGCTGCCTTTGATTTGACAGTGACAGGGCAAAAGTTTAGTCCTGTCTCCAGGTTCAGGGAACTTGAACCAGTGCTGCACAGCCTCCTTTCTTCCCTATAGATCTACCACTATCTTTACTCTGCCCTGTACCCTGGGGGCTGATCTCTGTGCCCCTCACCTATGGGGAGTCCTGGAGGGAGGTTGGAAGTCAGGAGCCAAGAGAGCCTGGGGTATTTATTCTCCTGGCTCCTTCCATCAGGAGAATCTCAAGGATGTCCTGTCTGGTGGTCCTCCCCATCCAACCCAGCTACTCCAGTTTCTGGTAACCCCTCCTTCTCCATGCCCCACATCCCTGAGCTGGGGTACTCACACACCAGAACCTCTCTTTGAGAATGGCCACTTCATTAAACTCTCCTCAAATTATCCTAATTTGAGTGTGTCATCTGTTTCCTGCAGGGGCAAAAATCAACAGGAAGCTTGTTCACAATTCAGATTCCTGGGTACCGACCGCAGAAATTCTGAATGGAGAGTAGGTCCAGAGAGGCATCTACGTTTTTAACAAGTGCCTGTTTCTGATTCCAGTTGTCCAGGGATGACTTTGAGAGAGACTTGACCAGACTCTGTCGAACTGGACGTCATCCAGATTTAGTCAAATGGTAAGAATAACGCAGCCCCCATAGTTCCCATTGTTCCAGCGTCTCTTCTGAGAAGTCCAAATTTTTGTATGAGATCATTATGAGCTAAGTTGGGAAAGGCAGGGAGATTTCTAAACCAAGTCCTGGAGTCTGTGGGAGGGCTTCAGTAACCAGAACCATAGAATTACAGAGTATCAGTGAACGCGACATTGAGCTTCTCAACACCTCATTGATTTATGCTGGCACGGTTTACCTGTAGCCGAGGGCCCCTGAAGTTTATTTGTGTTGATTGCACCATCTCTAATAAGATAGAGAGATGTAATGGATGGCAGATGCCCAAATTTGGAATTAAAGAATTCTGTCCATGCAAGCCAGCCATGCATGCCACTAGTCCAAGCTAACAGTTGTTAATTGCACAGTGTTACAAGGAGGAACTCAGCCAAGGAGAAAAACCAGAAAACTAATGAACTGGTATCAGGAAAACACCAAGGAAGACAGCCAAACATCCAGAGAAAAATCCAAAACCTATCTGGATCTTGAAGTTGTGTGGACTTACCGTTGCAGGAGCCTGATCTGTTTTGAATTTATCAGGTGCATTCCTGGAACATGACTATTTCAGATATTTAGGATAATATTTATTTAAGCAGCAGGGTAGACAACAGAGGCGGTTGGGAAAGAACATTGCTTCTTCTGAGAACTGTAACCTTTTGCTGCTTCTCCGGTTCATTTCTTAGAAGAGTAGCTCAGAAAGGAGAAGGGGCCGGTTCACATTCCCCTTCACAAGGCCATGCTACAGGAGCAGGTCCCACGACTGGTGCCTGCCTTAAAAGTCTTAAAGCAAGAATCTGGTTGCAGATGCCCCTTCAATATCATCTAATTTAAGTCCTTTGTTCTTGCCAAATCATATGCAAGAAAAGCACGCCCAAATTAACCAACGTGCAATGACATGAATGAAGTACATGTTCTCTTGGCACTCTGTTTCCTGCTATCGATGTCCCATTAATCCCAGGGTCGCTCTAGAAGAGCAGAGCCTAAGAGAGAGAGGATGGACCATAGCGTCAAAACCCTGATGCTGCCACTTCCTTTAAGAAACTTATTTCATGATTCTCATTCTGTGTTTCTTCATTAGCAAAACTAATAAGACCAGGAACCTCATAAGATATAATCATTAATCATATTAATATATCTAATCACAGCACAGCAGCTATTATATAGTACTAGGTTCTCAATAAATGAGAGTGGTCATTCTTGTTACTCTTCTAGAAGCTCTAGTTAAGCCCCCATTGCCTTTTTCCTTCCTATTTGTCAAAGCCCTGGGTCAGAGACACTGCAGCTAAAAGGACACTCTTGCTTCCAGGAAAATGCAGATCCTAAATGTGGGAACTGGCCCTGGGACTGAAGCTCAGAGACCTGACAATCTATTCTGAGAGATCCAGGTTCTAGGGTAATTTCTCCCTGCACAGGAAACCGTCTCATCAATGACTATCACACCTCTCACTGACTCCAGTTTCCTGGGTACCACAGACTTCTCCTTCCTCAGTGGAGAGTCAGGCCACAGACTATAGACCCAGTCCGTTAAAATTCAATGGCTCTGTCTCATGGGCCAAGAGAAGTGGGTGAAGCCAGACAGTCTGTGATTCAACAGAACTCCTTTGCATAAGCTTTTCTTTGTGGGAAGCTGTAAAATCACTAAACCCATTTGCTTAAATGCTGGTGGCACTTGTAACTTTTGGAGTCATCCCTGTTGTCATTCTCTAACATATTTTCTGAATATATATGAAACCACCCAGAAGCTACAGAACTCAATCCTCATCAATGTTGGTTCATCAGTACCTTATCCTAAACCACTACCTGGGCCTATCTAACAGTCATGGTTTTGGATCATTTGCCACCTAACTATTCTAGCAAAGCATCTATGTCCTGTTATTAACATTAACATTTATCCATCCCTCCATCCATCCATCTACCCATCCATCATCCATCCACCCATGCATGCATGCATGCATGCATCCATCCATCCATCCATCCATCCACCAATCCATACATCCATATTAATAAGCTCTCACTACATGTGGGTGTTCTCTTGAAGCAGGAGCATGAGGAGACCTGGTCTATTGGAAGAAACATGAAAGTATCAGATTAGGGCTTAAGCACTTGATCTTGGTGGCCTTTATCTGTCTCAAAATAGCCAATCTCCTATGGAATGCAGAATCGGTCCAGCACCAATTGAGCCATTGGAAATGTATCTTTTGTTCCCTCTGGTGGTACTAGGCCTCTCTTCAAGCCTCTCAAAGCACCAGAAGACCTGGGAGTGCCTCAATGTAGTCTCCCTCTCTCTGACTGCATGGCTTGAGGATAAAGAAGACTTTGTAAATCAAACAATTTCCCCTCATTGTCTGTGTAATTTAAATTTTTCATAGATTTTTTTTTTCTCTCAAAGCAAAATGTAGGTACATATTTCCTTTCAAGCTTCTTCCTAGAAGCAGTAACATTTAAGAGAAAATCAAAACTCTGGCTGGCTCTGCCCAAAGGCTCCTAGTGGACCTTGACCATTTTATCTCGGGGGAGGACTGTGTAGAATCTATTTAGTCAAGAGCAAAAGGTGGGGGGCGGTAGTGCTTTTCCCCACACAAAGGCAAGGAGTGAATCCCCCTGGAGGCTCCCTCAGTCAGGCCAGGAAAATCATCAGTGACCCTTGGGCAGAGCAGGGTCTTTCCATTGGCCTGTTTAATTTTGCTCTAGCATCACATGATTTATCTGGAGGCTAAAGTTCCTGTTGAGATCCTCGACCATTTCCATAATTGTACATTTATTTTAAATTCACTCTGCAGACCTCTCTGAAACCCATAATTTTAACTTGAGAGTCTTCTGTTCTCTGTCTGCAGGTTTATATTTTACTGTTTTATGCTACAAAGTCAATTTCCCTTTAACTATGTTTATGCTGTGATAAATTACTTACTTTTAGGATCTTCAAGACACTCACTATGTTTTTCTCTCTCTACCAGAGCATCCTAAAGTAGGTGTTTATAACATTGGAACCCAAATTTTGCCCACTTTTCTTCTTGACATCTCAACTGGGTCAACATTAACAAAGCAGAGGTCTCCACTTCAGAAAGGAGAGTAAGCTCCTGATGAGAGCATGTGCAGACCCCACAGAGCTAAATTTCTAGTCATAGCTCAGAGTCATAAGTGACAGCCAGGGAGGAGAGAGCTGGAGCAGTGCATAAAATGCCTTTCCCACCAGAATTCTTTCATGTTTATTGATGCTGAGGAAGTGATTATAATTAGTGATGACTAAGTAAGCACTATGAAAGAATTTACTATTAATTTGTAATTCTGTTACTACTATTACCACCACCATTAATGGAAGCTGTGTTGAAGGAGGAAGAGGACATAGCTTGGGTGGGAGGTGGGGAGGAAATTGGGTGGGTTGGTACTACTGAAGGCAGCCTGACAGACATCAGACCATCAACTGTCTGTTTAAAAGGAAATGTGTTGACAACAGAGCAGACATTCGGGAAAGTGCTTGCTATGTACTGGGCTCTGTTCTAGGTTCTTCACCTGCATTATTTCATTGAATGTTTACACCAGTCTATGAGATAGGAACTATTATGGTCTCTTGGGGTAAATAAATGACTGTCACATTGCATATGGAATTGTGATATTACATATTTAAAGTGATATTGCATATAGATTCATAAAGGTTGATATTGCATGTAGATTGCATACAGAGGGTGCATTCAGATCAAGCAGGACCATCTGTCAAGATGGCAGCGCTCACTTGGAAACTGACCTTTTCCTGAGCTCCTAGTAACTAGTGGCCCAGTTTAGAAAGTAACCTTGTACCTCTGGGAAGAAGAGTGGGGAACAAAACTACTGGATACTTACAGAAAAACAAAACAAAACAAAACCTCAGTAGGGATAGCAGATCTCAGAATGGCATCTGAAATAAAGATAAGTGTTTGACCCCACACTTCCCCCCACCCACCCCAGGAAGCAGCAGGTAGGGCTCTTCTTACAAGGGGGAAGGAAGAGGAAACAACCATCTATGTGTTGTGGCTGCTGAGGAGCAGGAGACCCTAGCCCTTAATAATCACTCAACATAGCAGAGCTGGCATACATTAGGAACTCCATAAATGTTCCTTCCCTTATTTATTTGGTAAGATGCAAATGATTTGACAGTAAAGTGTACCTTTTTCTGAATTTATTTAAAGATCCATTTTTAAGAACAGGTTTTGCTAAATTGGAAGGAAGAGAGACCTTGGGGATACCTGGCTCCTGGGGCTAGAAAGAGCAAATACTGCAGGGAAGATGAAGGATATGGGAAGAAGAGTGGGGTACTGAAGCGATACCTCCCATGATCTTCCCAGTATTGCTTAGGGCAGCCCTGGGGACAGGGGATGGGGCAAAGGGATGCTTGCCGCAAGCTACAGACCTGACCTGGTGGCCACGTCCTCATGTTAGTGCCAGAGTAAATAATATGTTCTTATTTACATACTTCATGTAGTTCTATATGTTCCTTTAGCAGGAAAGCTATTGACAGTTCTGCCAACTGAGTGGCCATCTTGGGGGTAACTTGAGGAGATATGCAGGTGTATTTGGGTTTTCAAATTCTCCCTGCTTGTTGCACAGTATGGGAAGGTATGAAATGTGGATGGCGGCAAATATTTGAATCTTCTCAAGATAATCAGGAGCCTCTTACCCTTCACACAATCAGAGTCTTCTTCCATATTGTGCTGTCTCTCAGCAGTTATCCTTCTCTCAGCAACCCTTCCCTGGCCCACCATGTGCATCAATAACCAATAACATTCTCAACAGCATTTACCCATTAGCCAATGACTGTTGTCTAAAAGGGCTACTACTGCTTTCACCTTCATAGTTCCGGTGCCTGGCACAGTAAAGGTGTTCAAAGTGTCTGTTGAACTCCTAGGTGATTTTACTATTCGCAGAAATGTATGTAAAAATATTCATTAAAAAGTGTAAGCCCTGTAACTAACATTGGGTTAGATACAGTAGGAAGGTAAGACATGTCCTCTACATGCAATGCATACATGTATTGTTTGATATATACATGCATACAATGCATGAAGGTAAGACATGTCCTCTACATACAATGCATGTATTCTTAAGGCAGATAAGAGCAAGGTATGCTAAAATATGAAAATTAGTCATCTATGTATTATCTGTGTTTCTCAACCCCAGCCGTATGTTGGAATCTCCTGTGAAGCTTTATAAAACCACGGATGCCAATAGCTCACCCACAGAGATTCTGATTAGGTCTGTCTGGTCAGGGTCTGTATTTTTTAAATAGTCCCCAGGTGATTCACATGAGCATCCAGGATATGAATCACCATAAGAAGTGCTAAAGAATATAATTAAAAGAAATACCAGTGAGAACCAGAGTGGAAAGAAAAACCTTATGGCACAGTTGGAACTTGCTTTGAACCTTGATTTGGATGCATATCATTGAAGAGAGCATTCTGACTAGGAGTAGGGGGAGTGTGGGTGAAGGCAAAGTGGACAAAGGGAGTTGGAAATCAGGTTGATACATATTGGAAGAATGGTGCAGAGGTCATGGCCAGCTCTGTCGGGAGTGGTACCACCTGGCTGCATGATGGCAGAAGGAGCAGTCTTAGTGACCAAAGGAAACACAGAAGGAAAGTATGCCCCACCCACAAGCCTGGGAAGTACTTTGTGTCCATCGGACAGCTGTGAGGGGCTGCCAAAATGGCCTTGAAAAAAAGCCTAAGGCAGACAAAGAAATGCCTCTGCTCTGAATTGAAGATTCCATTAAGACTCTAACAGGAAAGGTGCAAACCCAGGTTTGGGGCCCCAGGTTCTTGGAGCTCTTACTCCCGCGAGTTTCACCTTCATGGTTGAGAGTTTCTCTGCCCTTCCTTAATTTCCAGATTGTCAGGTTTCTTCTCTTCGGTGGCAAAATCTTTTGCCTTTCTGCTTCCTTTAGGAGGAAGTAAAGAAGCTGGGTGGGGTTGAGGATCAGGGTTAGGGGAGGTAGAGTGGAAGTTTGAGAAGACAAACCAAACATATTTTAAATGAAAAATGCTCTAAGTGGAGGGTGAAAGGGTGGATATGCCTGATTCCTACCTGTTAACATGCAAAACAAGATAATAAAAAAGAGGTGTCAAGGCTACCCAAATGGTCAGGTCAGAGTGTTGAGGATACACAGCAAATTTAGTGAGCACACTTATGATGCACATTAAGGATGGTTTCATTGCATGAAGTGCCTTGAGCAGCACATATGGGGACAGGGCAGAAAATTATGGAAAAAGCAGATCACCAGAACAACTCAAGATACCCTGATATTTTATTGATTTCCTCCATCAACTGCTTGTTTATTTCTCTACACCAACTGTGGGCAAATAAAGAGAACCAAGCAAAAAAAAAAAATTATTATAAGAAAGAACTCACAGAAAATTAGGAAGGGAGATCCCCTGGGTCCCCAGGATCATGAGACACGCATTTGTGTCACATCTGCCCAACAGTGGAGCTATTATTAGAGGGTGGAAAATAGCAGCAAGTGAAACCTAAAGAGTTTGCCCCGAGGCTAGCAGACAAGAAGAACAACAGTTTCCCAGGAAAGCAAGATGATTCCAGTTTAACTCATCCAACAAAAGTCTTCCAAGAATGAGGCCAGACACCCTAACTTCATCTTGGAGGGAGCTGGATGCTGTCCCATCCCCGAGGTACCAGCTGCTGTCATGGGGGCCCTGCCAGAGTCACTGTCTACAGGCTTTGGCAAGGTGCACTCCGTGTCTGTTTGGGGTGAACGGCCATCTGAATTAAGATGATGCTGGGGGTCCCCAGGTCAGCTTGGACATTCTCCAGGCCCGCATGGTTGAGCATGTACCACAGATGTTTCAGCCTTCCTCTGCAGGCTTCTGGTCTCTACAGTCAGATTCTCCCAATGAAGGCTGAACCACTGAGCACTGGGCTCCCTGCCTGTCTTGAGCCACCCTCACTCTTTATTGCTGGTGCTCCCCACGGGCCTCCTCCCTCTCTCTGGGCTGCAGCCCTTCCAGGTAAGACCCCACTGTGATTACAGAGTGCTACACATAAGCTTTTCCTGGGGAGCCATGGTTGGCCTTTCTGGCCTTGGCTCCCATTTCAATGTCTCTTCTCTTGCTCTGATGTACCCTCTCTTCTTATCAGAGTTGGGGACAATCTAGCACTGACTCTTACTCAGTTCCGAGGTCTGACCTCCTGTGGACAAACCTACCAGAGGCTGGCAGCCTGCCCTGACTTCCAAGAATTGCCTGCCCCCAATTCCCAGTGGCTCACCTTTTGGCATAACTTACCACTCGACTTGGAGCACCTGGTGCCAACTATTTAGCTGAATGAGAGTGTGGAAGGCTGAACTCCTTACCTGTGTGCCTTCCCTGAACCTCTGCTGTTAGCTGGGCCTGCCCCACCTTGGTGGGTGTGTGCAGCGCCAAGTCTCGGTCCTTTCCTGCTGGTGCTGGCCTGCTGCCAGGAAACCTCCACAGCTCCTGATAAATCCTGACACAAGAAGAGCCCAGATGGGAAAGTGTCCATCTCAGAGCTTATTGGGAATGTGGGGTGTTGGGGAGGGCTGGTGCCCAGATCTTAACACACCCACTTTCTTTTCGTTGAGGATTCTGATTGATAAAAAATATATTGCTAAGTGAGGATGATAATGTCAGTTTCATTCAGGACTTTCTCTTACAGGTAGACTAGAGAATGTATGAGGGCTTCCTGCCTCCAACCCAGAGCTCAGCCAAGTCTGCCCTGCAGTGCTGATTTAGCTACCCAGTTCCAAGCTGAAAGGTCAGAGAAAGGCTTCTCTGGTTTGGAGTGGTCCCACCAAGGGGCTGATCCACAGAGACTGAGAGCATGGGACCCATTGCTCTGGAATATAGCCTGGTCCAAGGGAAACCAGAAGATGGGGGAGCCTGCATGGGCCATGACTCTGAACTTTTTAACTGTGCGTAATAGGAACATAGCCAACAATTGTCAAGTTCTCATCAATGTCACCACTCGCATAAGTCATTCCTCCTCTTATTGGGTAAAAGAGTTATGGGAATAAAGCAAGGCCTAGAAATTCCTACTCAGGCCTTCCCCAAATTGATGAAAGTGTTGGGGGAAGCATCTTCTGCTATGGGCTGTAGGGATGACTTAGCTGGGTCAAATGACATATAAATAACAGAAATAGTCCTACCTCTTGTGCACTGTTGGTCTTCTGTCTTCCTCATAGGCGGCACTTTTCAGAGGGTGTGGATACAAAAATCTCCATTCTATAGGCTGAAGTAAACTTATCATCTCTGCTGGTTCTATCCCTTCCAAATTGTACCCTGCACAGGTTCAAGCTGCCGCATGGGTCACTGGGCAATGGGCAGGCAGAGTACTCCTGATGGTGATGGACTGAGAACAAAATGACTTAGTGACAATCAGGCACAGAACGTCAAGGGCACAAGTTTGACAGGCAAGTGCTTTTCTTTGTTCTCAAATCCTTTCTGCAAAGAAGCTTTCCTCCTGCACTCCTCAGTACAAATGCTCCATTCTGAGGCCAGAGAGACACCTGAGCTAGGCCAAGTTATTTGAGGAAAAGGTGATGCTGATGCTCTGGGGTTCAGCAGGTCACAGTGTGGGTTACAAGCAGCCTTAATGGGTGAGGAGTGGAGTCCTTGGGAAGACTGTTCAGGTCACCCTTCCCTTGACAGCCCTATGCCAGAGACTATTCAAGAGTTTCAGAAGAAGGCAGTTTTCCACCCGTTCACCCAGTTACTGGCTAACCTTCTGGAAACCAGCAGCCAGCCTGGCTCAGCTCCCTGGGCAGGAACTCAGCAGGTAGGGCATACAGCCTGGAAGATAATTCCTTTTAGGTCATTGTTTTGATTCCCAGTGAAATGGAAACTTCTTGAAAGGTATCCAGACATTAGGAAGCCTGACTTCGTTTTAAACCTTCCAGAAGTTATCTCCAATAATCATCCAAATCTTGCCTGAAATCTCTCCTTCCTGGATGTCAGAACCCCTTAGCAAAAGGAAAATAGTTTCAGCTTTATGGAGTAGAGTGTTGCTACTTGCTGCCGCTTTCCTGTGGTTTTAATCCTAGAAAGGCATCCCTGCTGGTCAGTGCTTTCTCTCCTCTACTGGTTCTCAAAATGTGGTCCTTGAAAGAGCAGTGTCTTTTTCTAGCTTGCTAGACGGACAAATACCCAGGCCCCCCCCAAGACCTAGAGAATCAGAAATTCTGGGGGTGGAGCTCAGCACTGCGTGTTAATGAGTTCTCTAGGGTGATCCTTTTGTGTGTTGAATGTGAGAACCACTGTTCTAGGTCAACTGACCCTTTTTGATTGACTCCTACTACTTATTAGTTATTGGGTTCTGACATCCAGGAAGGAGAGTTTTCAGGCAAACTTTGGGCCAGAGACCAAACAGTGATCCAATCTTGTTTAATATTTAATCAATACATGATTAATATTCAAGTCACTTTTGGAGGCCACCCTGATCGTTGGAATCCATGGCTAAACATGAGTTCTCTGGAAACTTACTTGTCACAAGGCCTCCCAGTTATATTTTATCATCTTCATGTACTCTGGATTCTATAAAATAATTTGGTATCCTTGGCATGGTTCTCTATGTCAAATAACTCTGTACTGCTATTTCTATAATAAGATCCATTGAGAGAGGCATCGAATGCTTTGTTAACGATCTATCTTATTCACACTAATGAAACCCCCATTGTCCACCAAGATTGGAATGATGTCAAAGAACGTCATTGAGTTTTTCTGAAAGTTCTCTTTGTTCCCATTACCCATAGCTCACCTATTTATACCCTGTGACCTCAGTTCTATTAGCTTTGGGTGCATTGTCTTGAAATAGGGTAAATGAAAGAGTTGTTCCCTTTAGGCTTCATCTTCAGCGGGTTACCTCCCCTGTCAGAGACTTCCAGTAACCTTAATGTGTCTCCAGGCAAGAGATGCCAGTAAAAACCAGCAGGGAGTGGAAAACTGTGCCTGATCCCAGAATTTTGTCTATCATCCTTGTTATACCTCCTAGCTCCTAACATGGCTTGTCTTACAATTCCACTCCTTCTCCAAATGGGAAATAGCTATTTGAGCCCTTTTGGGTGAAGTTCTGTTAGCAGCCCATTTCAAGTCTGCCCATCTCTGTCTCCATAGATCAGAGAACATCTGACACATTTATGAGAGCTCCTGTTCCTAACCATACTCACCTCTCACCTTGGATTCTGTTTCAGCAAAATCCTGACACTCTGGCTCAACATTTCTCAAACTTTAGTGTGCATCTGGATCACATGGGGGCTTGGTACAGTATGGGCTGTTGAGCTCCAACCCAGAGTTTCTGACTCAATAGGTCTGGGATGGGACTAAAGAATCTGTGTTTCTAAGTTCACAAGCAAGGCGGATGCTGCTGGTCCAGGGACAACATTTTGAGAACCACTGTTGTAGGCTGGCGATTGGCAATAATCTGGATTCTTTCCGATTATTGCAACACTGATGCCCTTTGATGCTCAATGCCATGTTTCATTTATTCCTCTGTTTCATTCATTCCCTTTACAGCATAATATCTCTTGCAAGTTGCCAGGCAAGTGGGATCTATTGTTTGAGTAAGCAAATTTAATATAACTCTCACCATCTTCTCATAACTTTTATTTGGTACAGTGAACTGACCCAGCTCCAGGAAAACAACCCACTTCCTGGCCAAAAGTAAAGTCCTTTCAGGATGTGAAAACCACATAGTATCCTTTAAAAACTTACTGCATCCCATGGTATTTACTGATAGACACCCAGACACATGTAATAGGATTATAGATCAGCCTCATTTAAGATAAAGTTTGCTGGGGGAGATCAGAATTGCTCCCTGTGGGACTTAAATTAGGTACAAAGCAATTAACTTTAAGCAACCAAAAAATTGGCTCTATAAAAATTCCATTTCAAATCAGCTCTTAACTACAATCTCATTACCAGGTACCTTCACTACATAAGAGACAAACTAGTCTCTGGAGATGGAAAACGTGCCCTCCATTCTTGAGACACTTCCTCAAATATAGGAACTGATGAGGCCTTACACCTGACCTCTCCCAAGGGTCAGATATTTCTACAGACTTTCTGGCTTTTCACATTATTCTTACACCTAAAAAGATAAATCTTCCCATTTCTGAAAACAAATGTATTTGGGTTTCACTTCTGATGATGGTTCAGTTGTGCTATGTTAAATACATTTCATTTCATTTCATTTCTTTCTGAGTATGAGAATTTTAAGTAACTTTCAGTGAGAGCAGGACATCAGATCAGTAGACTTTTATTTTCACAAAGGATGCTTCTTTGCCTGGCATATGGTAAGAACTTTACAAGTGTTCATCAATCAGAACATTAACAGATCATTGATTCATTAACTACTGAATTAATAAGTTAATAAAAGTTATTAACTTTGATATGTGATTATAAAATCAATGTAATTGTTTTAAAAATCAGAAACACAAGGGGTGCCTGGCTGGCTTCGTTGGTAGAACATCTTGATCTTAAATCAAGAGCAACTCTTGATCTCAGGGTCGTGAGTTCAAGTCCCACATTGGGCATAGAGTTTACTTAAAAAAAAATTGAAAATACAGAAAAATATAAGAAGTAAAATAATCATCTAAAATCTTACAACATGAAGCTGACTAATATTAACTTTTGAAACGTTCTTCCTGTCCCATATGCCTATGTGTATAAATGTGTACATATAATTATAATAATATATACAAAATCATATCATATACAAAAAGGTGAGCTTTGTTCATTTTACTGTTAAGTCATTAGTAATTCATTACAAACATCATTCATGTCCACCTAAAATTCCAATAAGTGAATATCCTCAATATAATACTTCTACTATTGACACATAATAGGATGTATCTAATATTATTTTTTGTGCCTAGATAAATATGTTTGTATAAAAATAGTAACTTCAGAGCTACTTGAATCTGAAGACCATGTGCTCACTTTTATGATTTTTGTAACAACTACATAATGATTGACCTCAGAAAGTGCTTGATCAACATTTAGAAATTGAAATGATGGAAGTAGGAGAAGATCTGAAGAATACTGGGCTCTAAAATGATTCGCGCAGACAATGAGATACAAAGAGAATCATGTTGTTCCCTCTGCAGATAATAGAGGCCCTGCCAAGAGATGCAACGTAGTATCTATGTTTCCAGAGCTGGGCATCACTGGGCTTGGAAAGTATGAAGGAGAGATATTAGAACCAAATTGTAATTCTCAAAAGTGTGAAGCACAAACTTGACAAAGAGACACCAGTGTGTGGGGTTTTGTTTTGTTTTTGTTGTTTTTTGTTTTTCTTTTGTGGAGGCAGATGGGAAAGGATTTCCTTAAATTTTGGAAAGGTAATTTCATTCCACTGTGATTAATTTTTTTTAACTCTACTGCTGAATGAAGAATCATACCATCATACCTCCAGCTCTGTCTGGAGAATATCATCAGCCTAGAAATACCGCTGCCCTCTGATAACTTGAGGACGCAGCTGTTAGGAATCCATTCTGGAAAGACAAGGCACACATTCGGTTCTAGCGTGTCCTCCAACCCCACGGAAGACTTTGTCAGGATTTGACCACTTCGTAAACCCTTCCTCTGGATGTTTTCCCTCCAAGTGTCCTCAGAACACTCTTTGAAAGGACTTTCTCTGTCCTTTGTCTCTGCTTCAAGCCTGAAGCTGGTCCTGGTGAGAGGGATCATGTTTTAAGATGCATCTTGGCTGGACAGCTCCAGCTCCCCGGGAGCCCCACCGTGATAGGAAGGCTTGACTCCATGATTTTATTACAACCATTACTCACCTTCGGGGACAGAGGCCAAGGAAGCACACTGGAGCCTCAGGAGCAACTGCCAAGTAGGCAGCTGTGTCATTAGTTTAATTTTCAAAAGCCCGAAGACACAAAGATGTTGCTTGCCTGGTAACACAGGTCACCAGAGCGGTAGCAGGTGTGTTTCAGATGACGAAAACTAGTGACAAAATGTCTGTCAAGCTGGAGAAAATGGGTGCAGAGGGACAGTTAAGCCAGATAAGAAAACATACTGAGAGTCAGTGTTTCCTCCATGGACAGACTTCCCTAAGGAGTGCTGTATGAGGAGAGGGGGATGACAAAAAACAGGGCAATAGGCAAAGGACCTGAAGTGATCCCCAAAACGCTGGGCAAGGGTTAGTGAGGGAAGGGCAGAGTCATTTCGGCCAGAAAACCCTATGCTTTCCAAGCTGTGTCTGCTTTGGGAAACAGAAAGTAAAGAGACAAAAGATTATCCTGTGACACTGACCTCTTTTAATAACTGAAAACAAAACTGCCACTTTTTCTTTCAGAGAACAGATTGGGTTGGGGTGTCTGTATTTAATGCCATGCTCCATTTAGGTGATCAATTGTCATTAACCTGGAGCATTTCTGGCGGGGAGGAGGGTGAGCAGGAAGGAGATGAAAGCATTTTCAGAATCACATGGATCCCAATTCACCCTTCCCTTCTACTCAACCCCCGCAGAGAAGGACCCTGGAGCATCAGAGTTATGGGAAGAGCCACTAAGGGATGGTACCTGAGACACAGGGTGGACATTCTTAGGGCCGAGGGGGACTCTTTTTAGTCTCTCTCTCTCTCTCATTGTCCCTGCTTTTTATTTTCATCCTGGAGAAGCATTTGGGTGGTAAGATTCAGAGGTGGGTGTCAGTCCTCAGATATACCATGTGCTCCTGAGGTGGAACATAAAGGCTCTCATCTGGAAGACAAAAGAGGGTGAGTGTGTGAGCCCAGTTCAAGGTTGGGAAGCCAGTGGTCCAACAATACCTCTTGGCTCCTGGAAGTGGGGGTGTTGCCTGGGATGTGAGCTAAGACCAAGCCTGTGTTTCATCTTTTGGGAGCCTCAAAGACATAACAGCAGGTGGCAGAGAGCTGTGAGGAGCCAGCAGAGGAGTGCACACTCCAGAAGACACCAGAAGGAGTCATGCGGGTCCCTGTGTAGAGACAGACATGTAGGAAGGAGTGACTGGAGAGGCTTGTTTCAGCTCTGTGAGATTTAGACTTCAATCAGCTAAGCACTGGCTTATCTTTCCCACTTCAGGATAAGGCTATTCCTGGGGTCAAGAAGAAAAAGTCTCCAATTCTTTTACATTAACTGTTGTGAGTATGGAAACATTGGTAGGTGTTGTTCATTTGTTGGTTTTTCATTAACAAATTAACATAGCTACTTGGGGGAATGCTGTTAAATATTTTTCTGCAATACAATATTTACTGACTAAAGTAGGTTCCATGATTAACTTAGCCATTGCTTTTTTTTTTTTTTTTTTAAATATTTTATTTATTTATTTGACAGAGAGACAGTGAGAGGGAACACAAGCAGGGGGAGTGGGAGAGGGAGAAGCAGGCTTCCTGCCGAGTAGAGGGCCCGATGTGGGGCTCGATCCCAGGACCCTGGGATCATGACCTGAGCCGAAGGCAGACGCTTAACGACTGAGCCACCCAGGCGCCCCTTAGCCATTGCTTTTTAAATGGTTTTCTAATATAAGTAATTCTGGGATTAACATTGATGTATATATATTTTCCCCCATCACTGAAGTGAGATTGCTGGATCAACCAGGTGGAAGGTTTCAAAGACTTTGAATGAATTCTCCTAATTGCTTTCTAGAGAATTGTGCTAATTAACACTCCCAGCAGCAGGCAGAAGAGAGTTGATAAGCTTGTCCTTGTGACTTTCCCAGAGTGTGGAGTTTGGGGAAGGAGTAACACCTGCTATCCTGGATCTCTGGGAATGGGTGTGTGTGTTTGGGGGGTGGGGTGGGGACAGGTGTGGGAAGTTATCCAGTCTCCTTTAGGGAGGTTGTTAGCCCTGACTATGAAGGAGGAATTGAGGTCACACCAGATGTACACATATAAGGTACTTCTTTCCATCTCCAAGTCAACTTTCCACTTCAGTGAGAAATGAACAATGAGACAATGAGAAAATGAACTTCAAGTAGGAAATCAACCAGCAAAGAAAGCAAAGATGGACTGGTCTCTCAAAATATGCAGTGTGGGAGCTCCTGGAGGAGGAGAGAGGGGGCGCATCTCCAGTACCTGGGTACAGTAACTGGTACCAAGCCAACTTTTCTCCATTGAAGATGGCAGACTGCTTACCCTCTCTTCTTGGATAGATTGTCTTTCTCACTTTCTTCATTCATTCTTTCTTTCCTTTATTTAACACTAATTAAGCACATGGAACCGAGTACTGTAACAGAAAAGGGGGTTGCAAAAGTGAGGGGCTCTCAGTCTAGTGTGTCTTTGAATAAAGTCATGGAAACAGGAACAGATCCCAGACACATCAATAAACAGTTCCAATATGATGCCATATCACTGGTAAGGAGAGCAATTATCTTGGCATGAGTTTAGGAGAGACTTCACAGAGGAGGACACTCATATGTTGTGGAGACCAAGTCATCTTTGTCCAAGCAGAGAAAAAGAGAAAGAATGTTCCAGGAAAAGCATGGAGAAGTAAATGGGTCTTACATGCTTGGGATTGTTCCAGCATTAAGCATGGTGGAGGGGGGGAGACTTGGGGACGGAGAAGGACAGGGCCACAGTGACAGGAAGTGAGGCTGTCAAATAAGTCAAAGTTCTAATTGTAAAGTCTTTGTATTCCATTCTTAGGAATGGGCAAACCAGAGAATGGCATTTATGTGATCCCCGCTCCGGTTATAAAAGGATAGCGGGGTGGGTGTGGGTAATGGGCTGAAAAATAGGAGAGCCCGGGATGGGAAGTGACTAAAATCATGACATAAAGACATCATCATGCATAGATTTTGTGGTTGAACATATTTCTAAAACAGAACCAGAAGGAAGAAAGAATGGTACATGGCAGAAATGACCAGTAACCACGGATGAGCTCATGACAGACAGTGATGAAGTTTGAAGTCCAGCTTGGTGTCATTGCAGAGAATGAAACACAGCCAAGAACATTCCAAATATTAGAATAATGTCATTATTGTTCCCTTACCTATGACAGCTGATGGGCCAGTGTGATCTATGATCTTTCTGGGCCTTTTATTAAGTTTTCATCACTGTGCTGCCTTGGCAATCCACTGCCTCAGGGAACATTTGAGATTTGAATTTGAAAATGAGATTCACAAAATTAGATATTCTTCATATTTTTCTTCTTTCTCCAGCTCCAAACTGACTTCAAACAAAGGGTTATGAAGGATGAGTTCTTTGAGTCTTTTAACCCTCAGCTATGAGATAGCTAAATTTTCAGTCCTCAAGGAGAGGAAATGGCTCCCTGTTCCTTTATTTTTTTGCAAAAATATGTTTTTTTCTTGGAGTTCCCTGTGGAAGGAAGAGGCTGCTTGGGTGAGTCTTATGTCTGGGCTCTCAGAAAGTTAAGGGAGTCAAGGAAGTTTTGGAGGGTGTTCTGAGGGCAAAGACATCGACAGAGTGATGGTGCAAGGAGACCAAGCTGACGGAAGTTGAGTTAGGCAAGGAGCAATTACTCCTTGGAGGAAGTTCAGCCATGGGAAACCAGGATGTGCTCTTTAGTTAATCAAGCCCTGAAGATGAGAGGACAGAGGTGAGACCCCAAAAAAGAACAAGTGGCAAAACCATCCTGGAAACGGAATTTTTAGGTCCTTTTTCTCTCTTCTTGCCATGCACACTCGCAAGCTAGTTTTCCATGTCACTGCATCACTGGAAGAAAAGTGAAAAATTTAATTAACAACTTGAAGATTTCATGTAGGCAAAGGTTTCATACCATGTAGATAACACATCTGATTAACAAAAGTGACCTTTCTCCTTTTCATCAATATTGTGACTCTCTGTGGCCACACAGCACTTGCGGATTACCATCTCTGTAATTTGCTTTGCTCCCTGGTGTCTGATCTTGCCCAGCAAATTTAAGACATTGTGTTTACCTCATCAGCCACCCCTGCCCCCAGTGACACTCAGCTGTGTGCCTCTGACACCTTCATCTATCTCACAACCTTGGACTCCCCAGCAGAGCCTTGCTCTGCTCTTCCTAACTTTAAACTTCTGCTTCCATCCTTGCTCACAATTTGGATTTTCCTTTAGGCCATACTGGGTACACAGCCCAGCAGTGCTGCTCAGCCCCCCAAACACTTCACCTCAATAGAGGTCCCGATGAGCAGAGTTTACAGTGGCCTCCAAGATAATGTTTGAGCAAGTCTGACCAGTCCATGGATGACTTCCAAAAACCAAGTTGGGGAAACTTCTAGAACCTCAGGGCATTATTGCCGGCTCTTCTAAACTGCTACAACCCACTTAGCAAATATCTGGGGGTTCTCAGGATTGTGTCTGTAAATGAATCACATTGCTGAGATGTTCCAAGGGATACAAAATCATAACAGAAAGAAGGAAATGTCTGGAGACTTGGGGAATAAATTCCATGGGAAGAAGAGTTTTCCACCCCAGGAGCTCCATAGCTGAAGTCTGCTCCCTTTAGTTACTCACATAATATCCCATGCTCGGCTGTCAACCCAACCTGAACAAATCTGTACAAATGTGACCCAGGCTCACTCTACTGGATCTCACTAGAAACCTCAAGTGGTGAGCACTTTCTCAAAGCCTGACGATATCCAATGGAAATTTTATCTTCCCCCAAGAGGTTAAATCATAGAGTCACACTGGCAGAGAGTAGTCTCTATGAAATACATAAGAAGTAAGTTTTCATTGTGTTTTTTTCAGATATGATTTTTCCTTTACCGGATCCCAGTGCATGAGATCCAATGAACTAGAGATTCAGGGGGCTGGAATCAAGGTAAACAGGTAAACAAGGTACTCTTTCTAGGTAAACAAGGTACTCTTGGTGGTAAACAAGATACTCTTTCTAGGATTCAACATGTTTCTGGTAAAAGGAGACCCACCAAGGCATTGATGATGTGACTGACAGTTCTCTTATTTTCTTGTGGTAAGGTATGCATAACATAAAATTTACCATTCTAACTACTTTTAAGCATGCAGTTCTGTGGCATTAAGTCAAATTGATATTGTTACAAAACCATCACCACCATCCATTTCCAGGACCTTCTTTGTCTTCCCCAACTGTACCGGTAAGACCCTAACTCCCATTTTTCCCTTCTCCCAGCTCCTGGAACCCACCATTCTACTTTCCGTCCCTATGAATTTGACTACTCTAGGTACCTCATATGAGTGGAATTATGCAGTATGTGTCCTGTTGCAACTGACTTATTTAACGGACAATTGTTAAGCAATATTTTCCTCAGTCAACTTGTTTGTTTTATAAATCGAGATGTACTCTTGTTGTTGTTGGAGGTCAGACATCCCTTTTCAACAATATAATCCATTAATAAATCAGCAAGCATTTATTGAATCCCAACCATGTGTTTAGCTGAGGGTTGGGTGCTATGAGAAACAGAAGAATTTTTCAAAATTAATTTTGGGTGCACCTGGGTGGCTCAGTCAGTTGAACATCCTACTCTTGATGTCGGCTCAGGTCATTATCTCGGGGTTGTGAGATCGAGCCCTGAGTTGGGCTCCACGCTCAAGATTCCCTCTCCCTCTTTCCCTCCACCCCCGTCAAAAAAAATTCTAATTTTGTAGATCTAGAGGCTAAGTGAACACATGTATACATACAAACACACACCTACACACAGGTAGACATGTCCTTATTACATCGTCTATGTAGTAATGAAGACTTTGAAGCAGAGGGCACAAAGATTATTCCTGAAAAATCAATCCATTTTAGGCAAGTGTAAGTGTACTTGGGGATAGTATTTAGTGAACTGACTTTTGGGAAATTTCTACATGGGTCAGTGGTTTGGGGGAACTTTTCACTTAAAAAAATCTAAGTAAATGTTAACTATTCAAAGATTTTTAAAATGGGAAGTAGGAACTTAGCTCACAGATCTATTTCTTGATATGTCTATTCACGTTAGATATTTCATTGTTTCCTGTTAAAAGCAGTCAGCTATTTGCCATCTGTACTGAACAGCTGCAATTTCCTTCCTATCCAAGCACAACATTTTATTATAGAGAAATTGGCATATTGTGCTTGCCACTTGGTTTTTTGCATATCCCTGGTCATGGCTAGATAAATCAGGGAAGGAAAAGAATCTTCATGTCCCAAGTTCCAGCTAGGTCAGGTGAATCCAAGTGGCATCATGTGTCTTCTCTTCACGAAGTTAGCATTCACTTGCCTTCCCAAGCCCTGGAAGCTTCTTATACGAGGCATCTGTGCACAATGTTATTTATGAATAGGAGCAAATATATAAATATCCACAGGACTTCCTGTTAAATGTATCAGATTGAATGCAAATATTTATCTCTGCTCCTTCTGAAATTGTATTAAGATGAGAGTAGAAAAAAGAAAAGATACAAATCAATAAGAAGAAAGAGAACAGGAAAGAGGACCTCACCAAATAAGAAATGTCAACAAAATTTTGAAATCTAAAAACAGCTGGATGACTAGTAACTAATTTATTAGAGCCCAGAAAGAATGGTGAGGAGAGAGGCACAAGAAATAAGTGGATCTGACTTGCAGAACCCTGGGAAGATTTGGAATTGGAGGCAGTAGATATTGTGAGGGCTGGAGGAAGGATGGAGCTTGAAATGGGAGGCTCAGTTAAAAGTCAGTATAAGGGGTAGTGAGATGCCAGTCTTCATCCAGTTCTTCACCAGCAGCCCACTAAACTTCCTTCACCCAGGCAGGAAGCAGGAGGTTTTTCTCTGGAGAAATTTAGGCTGGAAGGCTCTTCTGGAGTACCCAGGCACAGCAGAGATTTGGAAGAGAATGCCAGGCTGCAAACAGGGCCAATCAAGTGAAGGATTCATCATGGGAGATGCCCGGCTCCCAGAATATACTGGCTGCTAATCTCATACTTCCTCAGAAAGAGAATGGAAGATTTACCTTTGTAGGAAAAGACTCACAGCCCTGGGATGCTCACAGATACTGGTACAAGGGGTTTTCCAGTGAAATGACTCGGTCCCTATCTCATTACTCTATGGCAAAGCCTACCGGTGAGCAAGCACTGCCCAACCAATGCTCACACACACATACACACACATTCTCAGGGCTTAAATCCACTTTTCTCTCTCTCTCTCTGTTTTAAAGAAATATTTTTGTTATGCATGGAGTATTACGTTTATTGTAGATAATCTGGAAAATATATAAAAACATAAAGAAGAAAATAAAACTCATATATTGCCATGATCTAGAAATAATTACAGTTTATATATGTAAACTATTTAGGCTTTTTCTGTGTATGTATATATCATAAATGGTATCATTTTAAATGGAGCTCCATGTTTATACAGTCTTCTATCATACTTTTTGGATATAACAATATATCATTAACATCTTTCCTTGTCAATAAATAAGTTATAGTAACATATTCCTTACAGCTGAGTAGTATCCTCAGATGAGTGTAACAATAATTCATCCTGTTAATCCTTTAATGTTTAACATTTATTGTGTCCATTTCTCACTATAATAAATAACATTGGACTCTACATAGATTTTTGCAAACTTGACTGCTTATTCCCTTAAGATTATTAGAAGTAGAATTGCTGGCTCAAAAGGTACACTCTTTTTCAGAGCCTTAATACATACAACTGAATTGTTACCCTGAAAAAATTCACCAATTTATAGTCCTACCACCAATGTATGAGAGTATCCTTTTCCCATCCTTCCCGACATTTAGAATTACAACTCAAAAAAAAAAAAAAAGATAATTTGGTGCTAAAAATGGCATCTTGTTGTTTTAGTTTATATTTGATTATCATTTAAGCACTTTTAAATGTTACTAGATAACTAAATTTTGCAAATTAATTGTTCATGACATTTATCCATTTTTATTGAAATAGTTATCTTTTCTTATTGATTTGTTCATGCTATTTAGAAACATAAACATTGAACATTATTCTGTCATATATAACAAATATTTTCTCTGGTTTGGAATTTTCTTTTTAACTTTGCTTATGGTCCTAATCTGAATTTTAGTGTTTGGTTTTTAAGTGCAAACAGAGAATGAGGAATCAGCAGGCATGTTGAGGAAGCATGCAGTGTTGAAACAAATACCAAAACAAGAAAGCAGGAAAAAAAGAAACAAAAAAAATTGGGAAGAAATGAAGAAAATGAGGGAGAGAGATAAAATTTCAAAAAGTTATGATAATAGCCTCAGAGAGATTAGATAGTGCATTCATGAAAAAAGAGATGCTATTGAAAAAAAAAAACAGCATGAGAGAGAGAAGGCGAGAACAGAAAAAAGCTTATATAATCAATGGAGCAGTTGAAAGAGGATGCTAATAAAATATACCACAAAATGGAGGCACCTGGGTGGCACAGTCGGTTAAACATCTGACTCTTGGTTTTGGCTCAGGTGATGATCTCAGGGTCCTGAGATCAAGCCCCACGTCAGGCTCCACACTCAGCGAGGAGTCTGCTTGGGATTCTCTCTCCCTCTCCCTCAGCCGCTCACCCTGCTCACATTCTCTCTCTCTCTGTAAAAATAAATAAACAAGTCTTTAAAAAATATACCACAAAATGGACGAGAAAGAAAAATAGGAGAGAAAAAGTATAAAGTTTCACCAACAGGAAGTCCCACAACAAAAGTCCCACAACAAAAGAACAAGGGGAATGAATTATCAAATAAAAAATACAGCAAACAGACAAATACCCAGATTACATGAGATTGAAAAGTCCTGTCAAGGACCCAGACATAAGAAGCACAAGAGAAAGTGCTGCTCATGTTTTTTACCCTAGTGAGATAAGAAAGAGTAAAAGAAGAGGGAAGTGAGTTAAGCAAAGGTGAATACATTTGTGTACCTTTTCCAAGATAAATGGAATCCAGGTATGCTAAAGAGTATCTAGAAACTATTGTAAGCTGAGTTTTTATACTATAATTCATGAGATTAAGCAAATATTTTTCAAGCACAAAAACAGCAAACAAGAATTAGAACTGCCTTGAGAAATGTTTTATTATTATTTTCCAATAAAGCTATTTTTTTGGTCATGGAATAGCAGATTGATAATGAGTTTATTTAATGAGGTCTTGTCAGCCATGTTATCTTCTTCAAAAAAACCCAAATCTATAATCACTGAAGCTTATGAACTCATTTAATAATTATGTATTGCCTCCCAATAGAAAAACTCTTATTTGAAAGAAAGTTGATTTGAGTATGACAGCAAGAGGGAGAAAATTGAGCACTTAATGCCACCTTCTGTGTCTAATAATCAATAAAACTTAGCTAATATCCCAGCTCTGTTTCTTTGAATTTAAAGTATTAAATGGAATCATCATTGTTTTCTTTTGAGTATATCAATAGATCATTGAAAATTACTGGTGTGGGGGTGCCTAGGTGGCTCAGTCTGTTATCTCAGGGTTGTGAGTTCAAGCCCCTACTTGGGCTCCATGCCCAGTGTGGAGACTATTTAAAAAAAAAAAAAAAAATTACTGGTATGCACACTTGGCTTTTATCCCTGAAGATCAATACAGGCAGCCTTTTTTTTTTTTTTTTTTTCTTGGCCTTTTTAGCCAGACCATAATTGGACTTGATTCTCCAGCTGGAAATAATCATAAACCAACTTCATCAAATAATGTTAAAGAATAGTTCACAACAGCAAAGATGTTTTCCAAGATTACCAGACCCTGCCAATCATTATTCCATTCCTTGTACACTTGAGGGCTGGTTATTTCAGATACAGTGTTATCTCAATTATTCTTTGCTTGGTCCCCCCATGGAGTCAGGTCCTATAATACTTTGAAAGAAGGGCAGAGAACACAGGAAAGTGTCAGGAGGTTAGGGGGTGGAGGGGAAAAAAAATCCCAGCAGTTTATTATTGCTGTTGCTACAAATTACCTAAGTCATCTCTTCTGAATCACTCCTACCTCCTGGGATGAGGCTCTGGGAGTATGAAGCCCCAGCAACCAAAGACTGTTTACAGCCAAGCACTTCTTAAATGAGGCTGTGTTGGAACCATGTCACCCAAACCCTTAATCCAGGTGTCTGTGGTTAAAATTTGGAGCTCATCAATCTGGAAGATGTTATGAGTCTATGTTTACTAATTGCTGAATCAGTTTTGATACCCAGCAGCCTTACTGCCTGAACACATAGTATTCTGCATTTAAATGGGCACCGTTCACTTTCCCTCATACCAATACATTCTCCCCCTTACACCCTCCTGCCACCTCCTGATGACTTCTGTCTTCTGCTCCTGCTCCCCATCTGGCCTGGCAAAATGAGCATAGTCTCTAAGGCATCATTAGCTTTTTTTTTTTTTTTTACAGAAGCAAATCCCTAGAACAACTAGAGAAAAAGGAATATGTTTATTTTTTCCCCAGATATTTGGATTGGGAAAGAGGGAAAACAGAGCTCTGGTATTGCATGCTTAAAAGATGTGAGCCCTGTGCTAGAAACTTTACTTTTATAATATTATTTAACCAAAGCAACAATGCTACATAGCATTGCATGCTAACTCAGGAAGCTGAGACTAAGGTAGGCTGAGCTGTGGCCCCAAGTCATGAGCTAGTCAGTGGAATAACAAGGAGGAATTTGTTAATCCAGGCCTGCCTGACTGGAAAGTTAGCTCACACAGTTCCAGACTCTGAGCATGAACAAATATGTGGCTGATGGGAGCCATGAAGACAAATTGCATGGTTGCTATTATACACCATGCACAGCAAATGAAGTAGTGCATTTAGAAAGGCTGTTACCTTAAAGTGCTATACAAATGTTATTACCATTATCATGGCTCTATTTATTACCTCTTTTCTGGGGGTGGGACATCATTGAATAGCCAAAGATTCAGAATCATCCGTCCCCAGTGAAGCAGGGTTAAGATTGTGACAAGCCTCCTTCTCAACAGAACAGAGACATGCCCCAGAGCAGAGTACAACTTCTGGAAGGTAAGTCTGAGCTATATGTAAACCAGAATACTTATTTTTTTGCTGCCTCTCACCTCATATCTTTGATTTCTCCCCCTCTCTCTCACTGAGCTGTAGGAGGGCCACCGAATTTGATTCATAGTCCAGACTAGCAAGTCAGTCTAAGGGCTGTGTAACAAATGCCATCAAATAATATGACTGTTTATGGTAAAATGTTATTTTAAAAGGTTAACACTTTAATAAATAACCAGCTATTAAACATCATTAAAAAAATGGAAACATTTAAATAGATATATGTTTGAATAAATCAGTGTGGTGCTATATACCATGAAATGTATACATACGGTTATGGAAAATAATCCAGGACTCATTGATATGTGAAAAAAAAGCCCACTTGCAAAATTAGAAGTATAGTATGATTCCATTCATATATTTTAAATAATCCCTTCAAAAATATATAGACTATATATATGTACATACAAATGTATATTTATGTACATGTAAAAAGAACAGTGGCTGAAAAATGTACAGCTTAATCTTAGCTATGGTTATTTTAGGGACAGTAAGAATGTAGGCAAGAGGGAGGAAAACTTTCACAGCTTGTATATTTCTCTATTGTTCAAATTGTATGCGAGATGAAAAATGCATGTATTATTTGTATAATAAAAAATAGCAGCAAATTTTAAAATTGCAAACTCATTAGTTATAAAGAAATCTAATTAAAATAGATGCTATATTTCATCATTCATATTGGCAAAGATTTTTTTAAACAAAAGGGAATAAATTATCAGAGTTAGTATTTTTTAAAAAGATTCAAAACTAAAGAACATAGATTTCAATAATGAAAGGGCTCACCAAGTAGCTAACTAAATGAATGAATGAATGTATAAATTAATAGATAAATCACTTCAAGGCAGATCATCATGAAATTTCAAAATGCCATTAATAAAGAGAAGGCTCCAAAAACTTCCAGAGAAGGGAATAAATGTGTCATGTATAAATTCTGGAATTAGAATGGCATTGGACTGCTTAAAAGCAAAAAGGTAGCTAGAAGACAGTGGAGCAATGTCTTCAAAGTTATGGAGGATTTTTAATATACAACGCTATACCCAGCCAAACTATCAACCAGTCATGCTGGTGATGAAAAAACATACATCTTCACATGTGCCAAGGCTCAGAATTATACCTTTCATGCACTTTTTCTCCAAAAGCTGCTGGAAGATATGGTTCATCTAAACCAAAGAGTAAAATAAGAAAGAGTGAGGCATGAAAACCAAAAATGTGTACACAAATATGAACACATAAATAAAAACATAAGTAAATAAAATAAAAATAAATAATAAGTAAGTAAACAAACAAGAGAAACAGAACACAAGGGAGGCAAAGGGATGAGTGCCATGATAAATATCTGGACAACAGATGTGCCCCTGACCTTTAAACAATCATGACACAGAACAGGATAATAAGGGACTCCAAGCAGGATGTTTTCAGGGAAAACAAACAGAACTCATAGATTATTTGATGTTTTTAGCAATGTTGGAAGTTGCAAGCAAATGTGGGAAAAAAACATGGTATGTCCATAGAAAATGGAGCAAACAACAAAACCAAAAATATCCAGTTAGCAAGCATATACAAATAAAATGTACATGGAAAAAAATAAATTTAATCACAGTGTATTACTTGTCTCAGCAGAGAAGAATATTTTTATAATCATAATAATATCCATGCTGACTCTTGATTTAACCAAAAATTGCTATTTTATTCTAATGGGAGAATTGCAAGAGGAGAGTTGGTGGAAGCCATTGGGGTAAGAGTGTTAAATCCTCAGCTGCCATCATACATGGTCACCCATTTTGGCCAAAAAGTTCATGAATCGAGAGTGAGTAAAGAAGCACATAATTTTGAAGCATGGAGATAATCATATAAGGACACAGTCAAAGGTCAGAAAAGTCTCTCATTGGGAGTAGGGCTCTAGAGTCAGGAAGGGTCAGCTGTCTTTTCCTAAAAGTTTTATATTTAACCTTTAATTTTTTATGTATATGTTTGTATTAGTTTGGTAAAAATATAAGTTAGTTTGAAGCAACTGGAATCACAAATAACAACAGCAAAAGTGTAATAATGGACTTCATATGTTTCATATAATAGAATATTAAACCATCTTTAACATGATTTATGCATTTAAATAATTTTTTATTTATTTATTTGACAGAGAGAGACACAGCGAGAGAGGGAACACAAGCAGGGGGAGTGGGAGAGGGAGAAGCAAGCTTCCTGCTGAGCAGGGAGCCCAATGCGAGACTCGATCCCAGGACCCTGAGATCAAGATCTGAGCCGAAGGCAGATGCTTAACTGACTGAGCCACCCAGGCGCCCCTGCTTTAAATAATTTTTAATGACAAAGAATATGCTCATGAGATATGATAAATTTTTTAAAAATTAGAGTACAAAAGTATGTTTGGCATATGGTCCCACACTAAAAAAAAAAAAAAGAAAAAAGAAAGAAAAGTCTGGAAAAGAATACATATGAGCAGTGATTAGCTCTCAGGGTGGGATGGTAAGCAGTGACTATTTTATTTTCTACATTCTCCTATATTTCCAAGTGTTTACACAACAAGCACGTGTTTATTTTAATGAAAATTAAGAGTTTTTTTTTTTTAAGCATATCGTGGCTCATCATCATGTAAGTGCCTATTCTGCTATAACTCTACCAAGGACAAGGCTAAAGAAGTGAGTTCAAAGTGCAGGAGGGGAGATTCCAATTGGACATAAGGAAACAAGTATCACTAAATCCTGGAACTTTCTAGCTGGGGAGGTCAGGACAAATATTCTAAAACAAGATAGACAACCATCTTAGAATATTAGTGCTGGAAGGAAACACCAAGATGACCCCTCTCTGTAGATGAGGAAATTGTGTGTTGTAGTTTATGTGGCTGGCCGAAAGTCACAAAGCTGTCCGGAGGCTGAGGCATGGCTGGAACACCAGCCTCTGGACACGGTGCCATGTCCTTTCCACTCCCACTAGGTGCCTGTCCTCCACGAAGCGGCTTCAATATAATTTAAAGGTCTGGGACCGGACTCTGCAAATCTTGGTTCTTCAAGCCTTTTCTTCTCCTATTTCTACTGTAGCTCTTCTATCCTTTCTTTCCTGGCCTCACCATAGAATGCTGTAGCATAAAAATATGGGACATTGTCTAAAAGTGTCTTTTTTTTTTTTTGAGAGAGAGTGGGGGGGGGCAGAGGGAGAAGCAGACTCCCCGCTGAGCAGGGAGCCCAATGTGGGGCTGGATCCCAGGATCTTGGGATCATGACCTGAGCCGAAGGCAGAGATTTAACTAACTGAGCCACCCAGACGTCCCTGTGAGTGTGTCTTTTTGCCCAACTGTGCAATTGTGTCTTGCATTTGTCTTCTCTTTGGGTGATATCTTCTTCAGGCAGCCACGGCTCGCTTCTGCAAGCAGGAAGTGCTCAGCATATGCTGTGGGCCAACATTGTCTCTCTACACACACACCTCACACACTTTTAAAAATCAAGTTCTGTCAAGCAAGTTTTAAATTTGTTTTGCCTTATTCTGTTTGAATAATTGAATGTAAGCAGAAGTTTCTACCTTGGTGCTTTCCATCGAACTTATTATTCTGGTAGAACACAATCTGGTTTTTAGCTTTGTAAAACTGGCTCAGGTTTGGGAAAGGACGTTAAAACAGCACACTGGTCAAATGACATTTGGTCCAACCAGTGGCTGGGAGAATTTATGAGCAAAGGGCTGAATGAGTGAATTTCCTTGCTCTTACTCCATTCGTTTAGCCTCGGGGACCCCTGACCAAAGACTTGGAATAGTGTGGAGATGGTAGAAGCAAGAGGCTCCTTAATATGGACAGAGCCATATTAAAAGGTGTTAAAAGTCAAGTGTATTGGCTCCCGAAGGTACACGCCGAGGATCACATCTCCCTTCCTCATCTCCCTTCCTTAGTCCTTTGCATTCATTAGTAAACAGCAGCTTATTTCATGTCTGCTGTGGCAGATTGGACAACGGACTCAGGCAACAATGAAGCACACATACTGTGTATGCAGGAAGAACCTTGTTCTCAGGGTGCTCCCATTCCTTTATGGTTCATTTCAGGACCCTATCCCTCTATATAGTAGGTGCCCAACAATGGTCATGAGTAGACATGGTTTCCTGATTATATATATGTATGCACGTATATATATGTGTATGTGTATTTATACATGCGTGCACATATGTGTGTGTACATATATTCATATATACAACTGTCCTACCCTGTTCTATCAGAACACGGGCAATCAGACCATAAATGTAAGAGTGAGGGCACAACCATCAGGCGAGCAGAGTGTGCAGTTGACGAGGTCCCTGAGCAGAAGGGGTGGGGGCCGTGGTGGGGAAGAGAGCGAGGGCTAGAGTGCTCTAATAAACATTTTTAAAAGATTTTATTTATTTATTTGAGAGAAAGAGTGTGTGAGTGAGAGGGAGAGAGAATGTGAAGCAGACTCCGCACTGAGCATGGAGCCCAATGTAGGGCTCGATCCCACAACTGTGAGATCAGGACCTGAGCCAAGAATTGGACGCTTAACCGACTGAGCCACACCAGCGCCCCTTGAGTCCTCTAATAAAAGATGACTTGATAAGGCATATATTTTTTTCAAGAAATACGAAGAACAAAAATATGGTAGCGTGACTTGATTCTAAAAGTGAATTTCTCTTATTTTCTTAACTTCTTTAATAATAAGAGTAGTTCTGCTATGACAGACATCTTACATAAAACACAATACGGGCTAATAAAATATCATATTTTGATCTTTGAAGCAGAGCTGATGTCTGATATAAGACAAATTGGGGAAAAGGGAAGCTGATTTCCGGGTGGCATGTGGGTGGACAAGGAGGTCATAACGTTTCTGGCTAAAATCTCTTACATATTTTTATTTGCCATCAGATCATTGAAGAGTTTCCGAGAATTGAGAGGTGAGGTCACTGTGGCTGTGCTAACACCTCTGAGGAGGACACAGGCAGGACCCTAGTCGTTTTTGTCTGTAATATCATCTTATTTTTTTAATATTTTTTTATTACTATGTTATGTTAATCACCATACAGTACACCATTAGTTTTTGATGTAGTGTTCCATGATTCATTGTTTGCGTATAACACTCAGTGCTCCATGCAGAACGTGCCCTCTTTAATACCCATCACCGGGCTAACCCATCCCCCCACCCCCCTGTAATATCATCTTTTATCCACACATTTGTTTCTGGCGTGAATCAAAAGTCACTGGTGATTTAATTAAAAATAAAGTATTTCATAGGTGCTGACTCTTCACTCTGGTGAGAATTAATTCCCCTTACCATCCCCCCCACCCACCCCGGCAGAGGGAGTAAGGGGGCATTGATTGGATGGATACTGAGAGGAAGTCTTGGTCCTTCACAAATGCCAGCTTTAAAATCTCAGCCCCCTTTAGCATCTCAGCCCCACATACAAGGCTAGGGAATGAGAATTAAGATATTAAAAGAACACCTAGTTCATGAAAGGTATATGGGGTTCCTAGAGGTCCTTTGAGCTGACAAGCCTTCTTTCCTGGGTTCCCAGGTACAATCTACAAAAGCATCTGTCCTAGATAAGAAGCCTTGGAGACTGCACGTAACAGGGCAAGTAGTATTTACTGCTAGAGTTTACTGAGTATTATTAGCAAGTAAAGATGTAAAGCTTCTAGAAGTACGCCTGGCAGCTAGAAGGTGCCCAATAAATGGAACCTGCCAGAGTAATAAAATTAAATATGGCAACAATAATAATATTACTCATAAGTACTAGTACTAGCAGCGGTAGTAGGGGTAACAGGGCTGGCATTATCTAATGCCAGATCTATGACTTATTTATTTGCTAAGTTGATCAGTGCTCAATGTAGTAATTAGGCAGCAAATCTATTTGTTTAAAACAACTCAAGTGGTTTCTTGACTGGATTGATGTGATATCTGACTTAATCAAATGGGCCCTTTGAACAAAAGAGGATTCCCAAATTGCACATTGACTCCTTGCTTCCTTCCTACCAGCTGCGAGATTAAGAACCAGAAATAACTTCCACGTGGGCAGCCGTGAGTGGAAGGCCTTGGCTGCTCCTGGGGCAGCTGCCCCGAGACATACTCCCATCTGATGGACAGGCCACGCCTCTGGACAACCTTCTTCCCCAGCGATTCCTTCTACCCCCTTCCCCTCCTCTGCCCTCCCGACTTCCAGAGCAGAGCATCCCACAATCCAAGACTTTTCCTGGGCTTATCACTGTCCACCTCCGGGCCCATCTCTCATACTTCCTGCTCTGAGCAAGCACATTCTGCACCGGGCTAGCCGCTGCCGACCAGAGGTCCCCCCTCAGCTTCCTCCCTAGGGGGAGAGCTGTGCATTCCTTCTCCCCCCACAGGACTTGCTGGCTCTGCTCTCCTTGCTGCTGTCCCCTCTGCCTCATGACTGCCTTGCACCATTGTTCTTTCCCGCTGGTTTCCACCCAACTGCAGGGACTGAGTGCCCCTGCCCTACCTGTGTCCCTGCTCCACCCTTGCCCCTGCCCGGGGAGCAGAATGCCACGGAAAGGACACGGGCTTGGAGCCTGGGAAGTGTCACTTGGAGCCCTGACTCTGCTGGGTGACCTTAGGCAAATCCCTTGTGTGTCATCCTGGGTGGCTTGAAGGATGGAATGAAATAATGCCACTAGAGAGCCCAGCTTTTCTACAGAAGAGGCGAGTTTCCTTTCTGTTCCCACAGAGTCCAAATCTCACTTTGGTCTCGAAGGCTTCACCAACACGGTTGCTTTTACCTCTTTGGTTCCATCCATAAACTTCTAACAACTTCCTGGTGCTATTTTGTTTTCTGAACGAACTGTAAGATTTTGGTTGTGTATGTAATTTATACTTTTTCCTATCACTGTGTTTTGTTGCCTTGTCATCTAGTTTAACTTATGAGTTCCAGAGGCAATTGTGTTTACTTGTTCAATATATAAAATGGTTTATATATTCTGTGTTTATCCTATGCAAAATACTACAGGAGATAGAAGATGAATAAAATCTTGGGGCGCGTAGGTGGCTCATTCGGTTAAGCATCTGCCTTTGGCTCAGGTCTTGATCTTGGGGTCCTGGGATCAAGCCCTGTGTCAGGCTCCCTGCTCAACAGGAAGCCTGCTTCTCCCTCTCCCACTCCCCCCGCTTGTGTTCCCTCTCTCTCTCTCTCTTTCTCTGTCAAATAAATAAATAAATCTTAAAAAAAAAAAAAAACGAAACGTACAGCCACGATAGACAGATGTGAACACCAATAACTAAAACACAATGTAGGGGAAAGGGACAGCTGCGAAGTCTAAAGTATATAGGGGTTGGATCTTGAAGGAAGAATGGCTCCTCACCTGGTGTGAAGAAGGGGACTCCAGGCAGAGAAAACAGAGTACAATGTACAGTGCCTGAAAGAGTCTGGTCTATTTACAGATGAAGGATAGTCACTGTGGTTCTGTCACAAGCATGTGTGTTTGGGGGTGGTGAGAAACAGACAAGAGCAGAGGATAGAAATCTAGTTAGGGGTCAAGTTATGAAAGGGGATGTATGATGAATTCCCCCAGGATGTGGACCAAAGACAAATGACTGGAAGTCACTGAAGAATTAAGAAATATTCGGTTGTAACATAAGCAAATCTCAAATCTGGAAATCACAACTAAAGGAAAACTGTTTCTTTACTCCAACATTCTTGACACCAAATGTGGGGGAGATTTCTTCCTCACAAAACCAATTTTTTGACCCTCTAGACACTGACGAGGTGTCTTATAATTTAACCCAATTCTGATAATTGACTACCAGCATTAGCATCAGGCTCCACAAGTTTAAGGTCTCAGTCCCATAAGACCGCCTTCCCTTCAGATGCCAGTCACAAGTAATGGGTCCCCAGGCTACCTGCACTTCTGTTCGACTTGGCTACAAAGTCAAAAGCTCCCATATACTCTCCACCCCCTTTAGATAATTTGCTGGAATGGCTCACAAACTCTGGGAAACATTTGCTTTTGTTTAGCAGTTTATAGAGGGTATTATAAAGGATATAGATGAATAGCTAGATGAAAAGATACATAAGGTGAGATCCAGAAGGGTCTTACACATGGAAACTTCTGTCCGCATGAAGTCGGGGTGTGCAAAACTCCCAGTACATGGATGTGTTCACTAACCTAGAGGCTCTGAACCCTGTACTTTAGGGATTTTTATGGAGCCTTCATCATATAGACACGATTGATTAACTTAATCACCAGCCCCTCTTCTCTTAGTGGAGGATGGGAGGTGGAGCCAAGTTCCAAGCTTCTAATCGCGGCTTGGTCTTTCTGGTAATCTATCCCCATGAAGCTCTCCAGAAGCCCACCAAGTATCTCTTCGCTAGGACAAAAGATGCTCCTATTATTCAGAAAACTACAAGTGTTTTAGGAGTTCTGTGTCAGGAACTGGGGACAGAGACCAAATATACGTTTCTCATAATGTCACAACAACAGTTCAAGCAACAGAAATGGAAAAAGTAAGTTTACAGCTGGAGTTGGCAACCTGTTTCTGTAAAGGGCCAGATCACAAAAATCCTAGGCTTTGTGGGTCATTTAGTGTCTGTAATAATTACTCATATCTGCTGTCATAGTGTGAAGGCAACCAGAGACAGACACATCAACAAATGAGCATGGCTGTGTTCCAATAAAACTTTATTTACAAAAGCCAACTATGGGCTGGATTTGACTCTTGGGCCATAGTTTGTTGACCCCTGAGTTAGAGAAACATTTCAGAACAGGAATTATAAAGACTTTTTTATAGGTGTTCCCCTGTGTATGTGAAGATGTACTGTGTTTAGAGCTCTTTCCCCAACCTGCATGGGAGATTGTGCTATTGTCTATTGTCCTGGCTGCCTGACTGAGGCCAGCCCCACTTGATGGGAGCAGACTTCTGAGACCTATTGCTGTTGACATATATCCTCCCAAAGTCGAAACCTGGGAGACACAAGTCAGTAGTGATGAATAGCACAGGCTCCTGGGTCAGAAAGACCCTGGTTTGGATCTGATGTGAATTTAGGGGAGTTATTTAACCTTTCTGACTTTCAGGTGCCTCATTTGTAAATTGAGGATTTTTTGAGACCTTACTCATGTGGTGTAAAGATTAAATGAGGTGCTATTTGAAAAGCCTTTAACACAGAATCCAGCTTATATTAAGTGCTCCATAAACATGAGTAATTGGCATTACTTTTTACTAGGTTAGGAGATCTCCAGCTCATGGAGGTAAATGGGGTTCTGGCACTCTCAGACACCACGAATAAGTCCAGAGAGACACTATTTAGAGCTCATAGGGCCTGATATCAATCTCAGGAAGCCATCTGATCGCATCCATCTGGGAGGTAGGTGCTTTATATTTATTCCCTCACTTCATATTCAACAAAGTCCTGGAGGAAAAGGTGTTTTTTTCCTCCATTTCTACTTAGGAGAACCCAAAGCTGAACTATGCTGGGGAAGCTGTTGCGGTTCATGGCTCATCATGGCTACCCTGTGGCCCCAGCCCACGTCTGCTGCACAGAATAAGTTTACTCTTTGTTTCTATCTCATCACGTAGTTGTCATTATTTATGCACAGAGCACAGTACCGCTATGTCTTGTTGGTATGAGTCACTCCCTAGAGTCTATAAAGGTACTAGAAGTCAGTGACCCTTGTAAACATTTCCGTGTCTCTCATAATATTCAGTAGAGCACCTTGTATATGGTAAAGATTCTTGTAGTTTTTTGAATGAATGAATCTGTGTCCTACCCATTCCTCCTTAGATTCTGCCTCCCTCCACACACAATCTCTCCCCTACTGTAGGATCCCGAAGAGAACCATGGTAAGCTGAGGCATGATAGCTGTAGCCTCAGTGAATCTACAGGTAGGGTGGAGGGGATCCTGTGTGACGGGGGATCTAGAACTGGAGCCCAGGTCTCAACCTCTACCTCTGCATCTGCCCTACTGGAGAAGAGTATGTGAGTACCCACTCTTTGCTCTTCCATTGCTCTCCTTTTTGGGAGAAAGGCTTTCTGGAATCTCCAGAAATCTTTTGCTCTAATTCTCTGGCCTGACATGAAGTGGGTGAATGGCTATGACTGAGGAAAAACTGTATTTGCAGCCATGAGTGTGTGATGCTCTGTTCTCATGAGGTCCCCTAATTGGGTTTCTTGATTAGGTCATCTGAGAAAATTTAGATGAACTCTCAACAATTTTGCGTGTTTATCCAGACCTCTGAACTATTAGATCTTCTTTCATTGTAACTTGCCACGAAGGAAGGAATATATGACTGTATAAGGAAGGTATTTTAACTTAGAAAATAAAGTCCAGTTAAATGGCCATGATTTCCCTGAGCTCAGCTTCTATTTTGAAACAAACTCTCTTTGGTTGAATAACAAGAAAATCATGCTTAGATTTAACTCACCCCCCTTTCCCCCGCCTCCTCCTTTGGTCACATTGGTTTAGCTACCACCCAAGTGGCCTGGGCAGAGCTTGAAGGCCCAAAGATGAATGCATCCAAATGATTCCCCTTGCAGTTTATCTGAGGCTGTGGTGAGGCCCCTTCACAGCAGAGGAGGTGCACAGGGTATTTCCAGAGACTTTGAAGACAATGCCTTAAACTCTGAGTTTACAACTAGGGCCTCTTTTAGTTAGTGTTTGAAGGTGCCCTGGGGTTTCCCTTCTATAAAGTGTGTGCACAGGTAGGGAGGCCACAAAGCAGTACAGGGCTGCATAGGAGGGGGGAGGCGCTAAGCTTCTGGTGGGACCTCCTGCAAGCAGGTTAAGAGTAAATGGTCAAGTATGGTGCTCCAAGATAACTGCTGCACAAATGGACCAATGGGGAAAGTTTGCACAACAGTTAACATTTTAACATGGATAAATTCGGGTTTTTGTTTGTGTTTTAGGGGTGCTGGGGGATGGGTTGGGTCAGAGGGGCAGCAGCTGGAGAGGGTAATGGATGGGTTTGAAGGCAAAAGAAAGCTATACTTCAAGGTCTGGGGGATCTTTAATTTTCTCAACATGTAGACAATGCACAGAAAGCCCATTTTACCACCATTCCTATTTTGCTGTTGTTTGTTGACTTGTCAACTTTTGGAGCCTCTTGTGTGGACTGGATCCTGATTTCTAGACCTCCATATACAGGAAAGAAAATGGCCACTCTTTCTGTCCTCTTTGTGTGTGCATAGCTCCTTATAAATAAGTCTCAATTAACCACCATTCCTGTGACCTACAGGAAGCCCCTGCTGATCCTGGCTCTGTTAATAGAGCGTGTGCCTGCGCTGGAAGTAATTAAATGGCCTGAGTGCAATTGTCAGAGCTCCAAGGGCAGAAATGCTATCTTTTGCCAGGGCAAGAGTCATAGCTCCTTTGTTGGGAACATAATGAAAGAGACAAGTGGGAAGAAAACCCATTGTCAGCAGCACAGATAACTTTGGTGTACATGGGATTTGTCATAAATGTATTTTGATGTCTTATTATGTCAGGAAGAATGTTGCCTTATCTTTAGGACTATTCAGCAGAACAGAGGAAATAATCCCAGTGTGACATTTATTTATCTAGATATGGGTCCCTAATAGGAAGGATGGGAGTTCCATGCCTACCCCAGTGTTTTCATTTACACAGTTTTCTTCATTAGTTTTCTGGTCTTGCTGAACAGCCTATGCGGGTGGCTAGATGAGGCTGGTCCTCACTGGATATCTTGCAGAAAGGCAGACCTGAGGACTATCATCCAATACTGATCCCTTTCAGTCCTGAGACTTTTCAAATGATCTTTCACTCGGGAAAAAAAAAAGGGACACCTCCTCCAACTTTCTACTTGAGATGCAATGGTGGGTAATGGGAGAATAATCCCCATGATAAAAGAAATTCTAGGGGTTTTTTTCATAATTTTTTAAAGAGATTTTATTTATTTGAGAGAGAGAGAAGGAGAATCCTCAAGCAGACTCCCCACTCAGGGCAGAGCCCCATGTGAGGCTTGATCCCAGGACTCTGAGATCATAATGTGAGCAAAAATCAAGAGCAGGCTGCTTAACCAACTGAGCCATCGAGGTGCCCCAAAGAAACTCTAGGTTTAATGAAGCCAAGAAGGCTTCTTTACTCTCAACCAGCTCAGAGCTCTCATATCTGATGTGTGCTGTCACTCTGCAAGAGGTCAGAGCATGCATGTGAGGGCCTTTCCTGAACTTACTTGACTATGAGCCCTTTTTAAGGATTGAGCTTCTGGCAAGACTAGTGTCCCATGGGATATATTTAGAGAAATGATGCTTGATACCAATCTATTTTTTCCTCATTAGTCTTTTTTTTTTTTTTTTTTTTTTTTTAAAGATTTTATTTATTTGACAGAGAGAGACACAGCGAGAGAGGGAACACAAGCAGGGGGAGTGGCAGAGGGAGAAGCAGGCTTCCTGCTGAGCAGGGAGCCCGATGCGGGGCTCGATCCCAGGACCCCGGGATCATGACCTGAGCCGAAGGCAGACGCTTAACGACTGAGCCACCCAGGTGCCCCTCCTCATTAGTCTTTTATCATTTTTCTCAAAGCTGAACTTTTACCTTGGCCACTTTTCTCTAAAAGTGAATTTTTAGAACTATCCAGAGACAGCCATGTGAGTTACATGCTGAGGTCTCAAAAAGATTTCACCCTCACTGCTGGCTAAAGACTAATGATGGTTCGTATCAATCACTGGTCTCATTTTCCTGTTTCTACCATCCCCTCGGGCTATCGGGTGACAAACCTGGCTTAATCAGATGTATGTCATCCTAGTGGGGCACTGGGGTCTCGATGGTTCCTGTCATCGCCACCCTCAGAAGCTGAGAGGTGCTCTTTATCATGCTGCTGTGGTTCCAGTTTGGAAAATAAGATACATGGGGGAACGACCCAGGAAACAACTGGTCCATTCTTTTTATTCTTTTCCAATTCGAAGTTTTTTTCTCTTTTTCTCTCTTTACATCAGGCTAAGTGTCATACTTAATATACAAAACTGTCATCTACATTCTAATTACTGCAGCTCTGGAAGAAAAGTTCTCTTTAGCAATTTTGACTCCTTGGATTCTTTTCTGCTCACTACATCCCTGTGGGTTACATTTATATACAATGTAAATGACAATGGTTTGCCCAATGAAATGAGTTCCTAGTGATGACATATTATAAACAGTGACACCTGGTTAAGAGAGTCCTGGAGAAATTTCCTGTCTTCTGAACATTCTTCAGTACAGATGCTGTAGGCACTTTCTTACCTGTGCATAAGGCTAACCTGCCTGTTAAATATCTTTGGGCATCTGAACTACCTGCTCAACTATTTATGGTGCATAACAAAGCACTCCAAAATTAGTGGCTTCAAATGACAGTATTTTATTATTTCTCATGATTCTGGGGGTTGGCTGGGCTCAGCTGGGCAGCTCTTCTGCCCTGTGTGGTGCTGGCTGGGGCACTCATGTGGCTGTACTTAGGCATATGCCTGGCTGGGGCTAGGATACCCAAGATGGCTTCATCTACATGTCTTCAGATGATGCTGGCCATTAACTGAGGTGTTACAATTCACCCTTTGATGGCCTCTTGTCCTCCAGTAATCTAGACTGACTTCCTAAGAGCATGAATCCAAGAGAGCAAAAATTTATTGCTTCCACCATATTTAATTGGTCAAACAAGTCATGAGGCCAGCCCAGATTCAAAGGGGGGAGAAATATTCCACCCCTCAATGAGAGGAGCAACATAGCCAGAGGAATTGTTGATGGCATCTTTGAAGACATTACCACAATGCCCAGCTACAGATACTTGAGATAATTCAGTGACTAGTTCATCAAAACAGTTCATGTCTACCTGTTTTATAGACAGAGCGTTGTAGATTTAAAAGTGACATTTTAAGTAAAAAAATATATTCCCATAACAGTACCCCTCCTATCCCTTTTGTATATCAGATGTTCAGAAGTCAAGAATAGCTGTGAGCCACTATGCTGAATTCCAGGGAAACGACCTCTTTTATGAGGTCCTAGCCTGTGGGTGTCTCTGAATAGGTTGAAAATGCTCTTAGTTTCATTTCTCAAAGAATGAGATAGAAGCTCTCTGAATTAGGGCTAGATCCACAGTATAATATCCCAAAGTTTTGTTCTGCCAGAGGAAAATGTGGCAACACGGCTTGGTGCCCAACATCACAATGCTTTGTAACATTGATGTTGACAGGTTTCCTCACTTTCCAGATGTTTGGAGTGCAGTAAGTCCCAACACGAAGCTCTTATTTGCACCTGTGGACAGACATAGGAATGTCCTTAGTGTTTCCCTGGAGCCTCAAGATGAATCAAAGATTAGAGGTTGTGGCTAAAGATGTTGAAAACAGACTTCCTTCTGCCAGAGACTCCCCAGCTCGGGTGCCACTCTTTTATAGACAGAGCGTTGTAGATTTAAAAGTGACATTTTGAGTAAAAAAATACATTCCCATAACAGTACCCCTCCCATCCCTTTTGTATATCAGATGTTCAGAAGTCAAGAATAGCTGTGAGCCACTACGCTGTCACATGGACTGAACAAGGAGCAAGATCTACCCCCATTTTTTAAAAGGAGATTTCAAGTAGATACCAAAGAGCTATTTGGTCCATTTAGCAGAATCTTAAGAATACAGGAAGTGATAGTTACCTACGTTGACTTGGGTGATAGTTTGGCAGAAGTCAGAGGGAAGTATCTGCCGACTTCTCAAATCATGTTCTGCTCTCTGAGATGGTTTCTGCTTATAGTTAGTACATGTTTTCCCCCTGCAACTTTCCTTAATCTATGAGATACAAAGATATTCATATTTATTTGCATTTAAATTGCTTTCCCTTTCGAGTCTATGTAACACTTGGGGTTCTATTAGTGAGCTCATTAGGAGTGGCTTACATGCAGACGTGAGGCTGGAATGAGAGGCAGGTCACTCTGTGCACACTTAAAGCCTGCCTGAACCTGAAGTGGAAAGAGAGGATAGGCTGGAGAGTCTGGGTGGCTTTCTTCCCAAGAGTTTCTCTGTGACAAACCTGTGTCTCAAGCAATACTTCTGGGCATGACCATAAAGGCAGACCCAGGGCTGAATGAATATATTCAAAAAAGAACATTCTGAATACTCAGTTCACTGGATTAAGAAAGCTTGCTTGCAAATGAAAGCTTGGCTTCCACTTTTTTGGGCCAATTTAATCAAAATAGTTTCGCTCACTTCTGCTGAATGATTTGGCTTGCACGATGCCAGTTGTAAAGTTTGAATGGGTTTTCCAGTCCACCCTTTTTTGTCATGGCTGATGGCTGATAAAGCCTACGAGTGGTTTGATTTGGATGACTCATGTGTCATCGGCATTTTAGAATACCTACCATTACTACCTAGTGGAGAACACCTGGATTTATTAGGCCCAGTCGCTCTATTCTGGGTCCAGGCTCCTGCATGATGGGTGACTCCTCTGGGATCCTGAGCATTGTTCATGGTCACTGCAAGCCCATGACAATCACAAAGGAGTGTCTTTACTCAGCTTAGGTCACCGCAGCCCAAGGGAGAGCCACTCCAGCCTTGCCATTGTTGCTCAGCACAATAAGGGTCGAACCCACTGCTTCCCGGGTCTCAGTGAGCCAGACGGGACTACCCAGGTAGTTCTGAATTTTCCATGTCAAATAAAGCCACTTCCCTCTCAGACTCTTCCCTCTGCCTCTCTTCCTTCAAACCTGTGTGACCAATTTCCCAAATTCCCTTGGTTTTAAATATTTAGAGTGGGTTCTGTTTTCCTGGTTGGACCCCAGCTGAGACAGGTACCCTGGAAAGCACACTACCTGGACCCCATTCCCACCCTGTGCTGGGAATGCCTTTGTGCAGAATGCACAGGTGGAGTCTGGAAGGCGGCTCTCATCCAGCCCGGGAGCAACATGACCAATTAAGCCATCTGGAAATTAGAAAGGCTGGCATTTATCTATCCTGAGTCCATTTTTCATCCTAGATTGGGTAATTCTGTCATTCATTCATTCAGCATATTTTAGAGACTCCTTCTGTCTGCAGAAAACATTTCCAGAGACCCAATTAGGGGGGAAGCAGGATGTGGGCTATGAAAAGCACAGAAGCCTCCTTAGAGTCTCATGTCAAAATTTCCCGCCCCAGCTGTGTGGAGAGGCGTGAGGATGTCTGGAGGCGATCGGAAGCTGGGGCTCTTCGGTGCCCTTAGGCAGTTGGCTACATGGAGTCAATTGCTCTGCTAGGGGGTCTGGTAAATTGTTAAAACATGCACTCCAGCACAGGGTTGGGGAAAAAAATAGCACTCCACATTTGTCTGCTGCAAAGTGATTCTGCTCCGTTATCAACTCAGAAGTGGCCTCTCCAGTCAATCAGCTGTGACCTCTCCAGCCCTCAGCATAAAAGGGGCAGATGGCAAGTCAATTGTGGTGCAAGACAAAAAGATTTTACAAATTCTTATTTCTGAAAATGAAATAGAGGGGGGAAAATGCACACTTCCCCACAGAACAAGAATCCTTTTCATTTATGACCAGGGCGTTACTGCTAGTTATCAGGCACCTGTCAGAGAAGCCAGTGCGGGGCCAGGAGCTTCACACGTGTGGTCTCATCATGTCCCTACAACTCTACAAGGTCAACTTTTGTTGATCCCCAATTTACAGATGTGGGGTCTGAACCAAGGTAATTTTCTATAATTTGACCCAGGACAGGCAGCTTCTACGTGGCAGAGCTCTGAGCCACACCTAAGCCCATCAGATTCTCTAGCTTGGGGCTGCCTTTCTGCAAGTGTTGAATTTTCATGTTGGCGTCCTGGTGTCCGGGTCCCTTACCCACGCAGTAGGTGGAGGTGCTAGAGCCCAAACGCACAAAGAAATAGAAAATCACTGTTGGAGAAAAACCACCAGTAACAGGACAAAGCCATGGGGTCCTCAGCGGCTTTGGGACCACCTAACTCTGCTCCTTCCTTTGTAGGGACAGTTATGAGCCCATGCCGTGCCCGAGGGGAGCAGTGGGAGACAGGAGTGGCCTGTGCGGCATCTCAAAGGTCTCCTTTGTGGAGCTCCATGTGCCTGGCGAGCCTGTGCTGCCGGGAATCCACGTAATGGTGGGGAGGGTGGACTTGAGCTGAGCACCAGCTCTGGCGCTTGCCAGCTATGCGACGTTAGGCAAGCTACTGAACTCTCTGAGCCTCCACTTCCAGCCTGCAAATAAGGATATCAATAATTCTTCCATCATAGATCTGTTGTGAGGATTCAATGAGGCCGTGTTTGTGCAGTGCTGGCACAATTAAGGCTAGTTAAGTGTTAGCGGCTGGTCTTATCGTTTCTTCTTCTGCTCTCGGGGGGCCAGAGAGCAGAGACAGCCCCCCTCGTGGACAAGATGTGGGTCTTTCAAACATGCTGATGAAGCCACATTGACTGATGTGGCCGGCGCGTGCTGGGCCTCTGCCCCATGCTGCAGGATTTCAACTAATGCCAGCCCCTCGGGAGGAGGTGTTCCTAAAGCTGGACAGTCTTCAGCCCCAACACCACGATGGGGGCCTGGAGGCACCCAGGGCAGCTTCTGACTTTGCATTCAACAGGGATGTCCATATATTCCTGAAATTTCCTGGCACGGGTGTACTTCACACCCCAAGTTTCTCATTCAAACCCCGGGGAGAGAGGAAACCCAGTTCTGGGGAAGCCAGTAGTGGTGGGGACAGGTGGGGTGCGAATTCACTGTGCACCTCGTCATTTTTCTATCACTTCCCCTCAGGACAGGCCCCACCACACACACACAGGTGAACCTCCTGGGCTCACTCATGCCTCCTGCCAATGCACATCTTCATCCCCTTGTGTGACTTGCCATCTTTTTGCAATGTCAGGCTCTCTCCAGACCTTTCACTGCTTCACTTTACCTCTTGCCTTGCTAATATTTAACTATAGATTGGGAGGGGGTGGGAGAAGGAAATAGAATGAGAAAAATGTCTTGATACCAAATCCATTTTTCCATAATGTTTGGGCTTAGGAGCTTCCAGTTCAGGTGGATATTTTAAATGTGCCTGGGAGAACACCAGTAAGGAAATTAATGATGACATTGCATTTCTGAAGCCCTTTCACAAGACGGCTGAGGAGACAATTTATCATATTTATTTATTCCAATCTGGCAGCTGACGTCGGGGCCTGTGTCGGGGCACACACTCTGGTGCTTGGCTCAGGTTTTGAGGCCTCTGCCTTGCTTGCCTTTACCCCTGGCTCCTCCTCTTGTCCCAGGGCCTCTGCATCAGGTGATGATCCCTCTGAGACCAAGCAGCCATGAGAGATGGGTGGTCTGCAGCTGGGCAGCGGCCAGACAACATCATGCGGTTTCACTTCACTATTTCCCCAAAGTGAACTGGGTCAAGTGTATCGAGGCAAAAAGGCCACATGTGGCTCAATACCAGACTGTGGCCCGTGAAGCAAAAAGTATGACCCAAGAGCAGGTCAGTCAGCCAAAGGGCTGAGCCCTTCCATATATCAAGCCCAGGAAGGGCTCCCCCATGAGCCTCAGTGTCCTCCTCTGTAAAATGGACACAGGCATATTTGGAAAAGGCATTTCAGTCCCTTTGCAGTGAATCTGCAAAGGGGCTAAAAATGAAAGCAAACCCACACTATAGGGTGCTTGGGTTTTGGAAGCTCCTTCTCCTTCATGAGCATCCTCTTGGTACCAATTTGGATTTGCCTAGTTATAGTCTTATTTCAGAACTCATATGAAAAGCCTGGTTTTTTACTCACAGCAAGACAGTCGTAGGAATGGGATAGCACATGGCTGGGATGGGGAACAGACATAGGGTTGTGGATTGTCCATGAAATAGCAGGGAGTTCAATGGGTGGCTGGAGCACTGCCTCAGGGAAACTAAAGAAGATGAAGTATTAGTTATCTACTGCTGTGTAACAAGTAGCTCCCAAACTTAGTGGCTTAAAACAAAATTATTACTTGTTATCTCTCATGGTTCCTGAGAAGCAGGAATTCAGGAGCAGCTTGGCTGCTCTGGCTTGAGGTCTGGCTTGAGGTCTCTTTTCCGATCATCAGAGCACAAGCCAAGGCTACAGACAAGCTGGCGTACTTAACATCACTGAACAGATGAGAAAACTGAGGCAACAAGAGGCAAGAAGAACTGCCCAGAATCACCTGGCCAACCTCAGCCCTCTGCGCTTGGTCCATGCACACTTTGAGCATGAGCAGCCCTACTGAAGTGCTTGTGACACAGGCCCCTGGAAAGAAGGATCACCCTGGGACCTCAAACAATGGAGAAAGACCCCAACTCTTGCAAAGCAGCCATAAGGACTTCCCACCCTAGGTGTGCATATTTTTATGATTATTCAAAATGCACCTCACCATCCCTTTCTTAGCACACATCCTACACACAAGCTCACTCTTCTCCTGGCTCTGAACGCTAAGGATCTCTGAGTGGGTTCCCTTTTAGTCTCCTGAATGGACCATTCCTTACTATCAGATTAATTGTCTACCATCTGCCCTTGACTTTTCTAGCAGTCACAAATGCAGACTGTGACATTCATTGGATCTTAGGTGTCTTATTAGCCAAGGTCCTTTTCAGCCCAAGCTGTTGAACAAACCAGGTCACTACCCCAGCCAGGCACTCTGGTTAGAGCTCAGTGTAGGCAGAAATGTTAGTAGAAGTGCATGCATTTCTGGGGCCCCTGCAAAATAGCACCAGCCTTCTCTGTGGGATGTCAAGTTTGGGAGTAGACAGAGGAGGTGAGCGCTGTCAAGTTGGACTGGTTCCTCCACCCGTGCAGTGAGGACTGGAGAACAACAACTCTCTGGTACTTACTCTCAATGCAAGGATCTTGGGCTTCATGGCTTCCTTCTGGCTTGGTTGCAGGGGAAATCACCTCATAGGGGGAAGAGCTAGCCTTCTCAGAATGCCTCCGGAGTGCCAGGCATGAAAGCAAGTGCTCCCTTCAGACCACTTCTGTGGGGTAGACTCTTAGCACTGTGTACAGATGAGGGGATAAAGTCTCCTGGAGGCAAAGTCATTTGCTCAGGACCCCACCACTCACCAGCTGCTGCAACTGGGGTTTGTACGCAAGCCTCTTTTCCAGTTCACTTTCTCCTACCATGCTATGACTTTGGGAAGGAGATCTGAAGTCTCCAAATGAAAGGGTAGTTTCCTTCATGTAGAAATCAATACAAAATGTAGCAATGGACTGCTCTGGAAAGGAAATTTTGTTTAGCCACGTTGCCCTGATGCCCAGAGCAGGAGAGGTGGGGTCTCCCGGAGGTGGTGGCCATACAGCAACAAGGGACAATGTTTGCTCAAGACACCAGCTCCTCAAGGTGGTCTAGTATTTCTCAGAGAGTGGTCTGAGAGTTGGCCTCTGTGGTGTGTGTGGATTTTTTAAATTATGAAAATGTGAGTATGTCTGGTTTCAGACTGACTTAGTAATTTGCTTATATAACCTCTGTGTCTCTTCTTGGTGGCCCAAAGGGCCCAGATTAAGAGTTTTATGAACATCCTGCTGTGTTTAGTCTGTTATACGTGAGAGTATCTATTTCACCAACCCAGATGGTGCCATTACCACACATATATCCGGCAATCGCAGGGAATTGCATTAAGTATAACCAGTAAAACCACAGCATTTGCCATAGCAAAAGGGACTAGAACAGAAGCAGGTAAATCCCCTCCTGCCCACACACCTACCTTTCTCTCCTCCCTTCTATGAAGTTAGAGTCTCGGGCTTTGTGGCCATTGCATCCCTCCCTGCCTCTGGGGACCAAACTGGGTTTTGGGGGAAACCACAGGCCTCATATTTATCTTAAAACACCCCTGGGCTATATGTGGGCTCCATTACTTCCTTGATGGTGGAAGCAGCCATAATTGCTCACTTCTATCCTCTCCCCATGTTTCTCTTCTGTTTCTCTGTTGTTTCCCTTTCTTCTTCAAAGGATCGTAGTTTCCCTGGGCCACTCTTTCCAAGTGGGCTTCTGATGGCCAATTCTAGAATACATTCCTTACTAGAACTACATCATGTTTCTGATAGTCACTATGAGAGCTCATGTGGCCCATTGGTTTCCCCGGGACAACATACTATTTCAAGTTTTTCTGTACTTCTGGCCCACATTCCACCAGCCTCTATAAGCATGTAGTTCCCTACTGAGCACATCACAATCGCTGAAAACTAATTGACTAACACTTCTTTTTATTTAAATTTTTTTTTTCTTTTTCTGGAGCAAGCCATTGTGGGTAAAGTGTTTCTTTTCCCCTGAAGAAGTTGTGTGTTGATGGAAAAACTTACATAAGCACAACTTCAGAAAGTCACAATGAGTTCACATCTCTCCTTTGTGGAGGATCTTTTTAGGCACCAGAAAGGGAGGCCTACCATATGGTTCTCCCCGTGCTCTGAGTGAAGAAGTTGTTAGCTCACTGGCCATTGACAATGGCAAGGATTGCCAGACGAATGGTGATAATAAAACAACAAGGACAATCAGACTCTTGAGACTACTTTACGTTTGTGCACTATTTTGCAGTTAAAGATGGTTTCATGTTTACTATCTTATTTGGCATTCACACATACCCCAAAAACAAACAAACAAACCAACCCTGTGAGACTGATGTGGCGAACATTTTTCCTCCTTTTTACAAATGTAATTCTGAGATGTTTGGTGATTCGCTAAAGGTTGCACAGGAGTGCATTGCTGGTAGAGCTGGGTCTGGCTCCAGGGTTTCTTCTTCCGTAGGTCAACGTTCTTTCCAGGAGCCTTGCCTATCTGCCATTCTCTTACTGGAAGCCACATCAGCCATTTGTTTGAGGGTCAAAAATGGCTCTAGTGAAAATATCTGTTCACAGCACAACACAACACAACTAAATAACCTACAAATGAATGTTCATAGCATCTTTATCCATAATAACTGAAAAGAGGAAGCAACCCAAATGCCCATCAACAGATGAATGGATAAACAAAATGAAATACATCATTATTCGGCCATCAAAAGGAACAAAGTAGTGATACATGTTAAAAAGGGATAAACTCTGGAGCGCCTGGGTGGCTCAGCTGGTTAAGCGTCGGACTCTTGATTTCAGCTCAGGTCATGATCTCAGGGTCCTGAGATTGAGCCCTGCATTGGGCTCCATGCTGAGCATGGAGCCTACCTAGGATTCTCTCTCTCCCTCTGCCCCACCTCCTGCTCCTGCTCTATCTTGATCTCTAAAAAAAAAAAAAAAAAAAAAAATGTATAAACCCTGAAAACATTATGCTCAGTGAAAGAAACCAGTCACAAAAGGCCACACATATTACATGACGCCCTTGACATGAAAGGTCAGATTGGGCAAATTCATAGAGATGAAAACAGATTAGTGTTTGCCTAGGCTGGGAAAGGGGCATTGAGAGGTGTCTGCTAATGGGTACAGAATTTTTTCAGGAATGATGATAATGTCTTAAAATTAATTGGGTGGTGGTCACACATCTCTTTGAATACACAGAACCTATTGAACCGTACACTTTAAAAGGGTGAGCCATAGGGTATATAAACTATATCTCAATAAGTTGTTATTATAAAACAAAAAAACTGGCTCTGGGCACTGACTGTCCTAACCTTCTCTGACCATGGCTTCCCCTAGGGCTCCCAATCTGGACACTACCCAATACTGGCTACTCTGACTTTGTCTTCAGGTGAGAAATTCTTCTAACTCTGCCTGCGCCAAACCTTGGGGCACATCAGCTATATTCCCAAATACAAACAGCTAGAAGTGAAGTTCTATGTTTCTCAAACATGAATGTGCATTTGAATTAGCTGGCAATTTTGCTAAAATGCAGGTTTTGATTAAAGAGGTCCAGGACTCAGCCTGAGAATCTGCATTTCTAATAAGGTCCCATGGGGTGCCCATGCTATTCCTTTGATTACACTTTGGGAAGCAAGGGTGTAGACCACATAATCAGTTAGTTGGAATTGTCTATTTTCAACTGATGGCTTTTACACATGAAGAAGCAGCCTTTGACTCCAAAATGTGCAGTTGAGTCAAATGTCAGGACTTTTTTTTTAAAGATTTTATTTATTTATTTGACACAGAGAGAGAGACAGTGAGAGAGGGAACACAAGCAGGGGGAGTGGGAGAGGGAGAAGAAGGCTCCCAGCTGAGCAGGGAGCCTGATGCGGGGCTCGATCCCACGACCCCGGGATCATGACCTGAACCGAAGGCAGATGCCCAATGACTGAGCCATCCAGGTGCCCAAATATCAGGATTTTTTTAAGCATATACTCTCAAATGTATTTTCCCTAATGTCCATCCAATTGTTAGGTGCTAATAATGGAAGATTACGAACCGTTGCTACCATCCAACTTGGTGAAATCCTTCAGTGCACATTAATCTTTGTGGGAAGCACTGAACAGCTTGTTTGAATATCTTTTCTTTGAACTAAGTGGATTGGCCATCTGTTTTTGCATCATAGGGAAAACTTGGAGTTGTCCTAAGTCTGCACCTCTTTAATCATGACTCTATATTTTTAAAATACAAGATTAATTTCTGTCTTCAAAACACCAAAGGAAGTTCAGAAGCCCTCCTCAGATGGAAATGAAAAGCCAAAGGATTGTGAACTTTTCGGTGGGTTGTGATAGATTTATGCACAGAGCTTAATTTTCGATTACTAAGCCTCCATGACGTGGCTGCAACATACAATACATGATGCCTGTCCCTCCGGAAGGAGGTATATAAAGATGCAGAGGACATGGTGGCCTTAGAGGGGCCTACAGCCTGCATCCTAAGGGGGAAATGGAGAAGCTCAAGAAAAGCAAGAAATGAAAGGGAAAGAAAGTGGCATTTGGGGCAGAGAGAACATTTTCTATGTGCTCTCGCTGTTTGATTGGTTTCCAGTCGATCTTCTCTCCACATTTTGCTGATGTTGCTGGAACGCTCAAGAATCCTGGACACTCTCCTTCACCCAAATAAAGCTTCCATTTACACAGAATTTGCTGAAGGACTACAAAGGAAATGGTAGCCTTAGCACTGAGCTCACGCAGCAGTTCTTAAAAGCAGCCCTTCATCGCTGCTGGGCAGGCTCAGCTCTTCAGCTACATGGCCGGTAGGTAGGCTTTTGTTGAACGTAGGTGACTGAGTTCTGAACCTCAGAAGAGCATTGCACATGGTACAAAAAATTCAGGTTCAAATTCCATTTCTGCCAAGGTCTAGATGCCTGGCAGTCTTGCTTTTTACTCCTGCTGGGCTTCATTTTCTTCATCTCTAATAACAAGAAGATTATCCTAACTTCTTCCCAGGGATGAAGCAGGGAGGAAATGAGCTGGGGTACAGAGAGAGGCTTTGTGAACTGTGCCACACTCCAGGCTGTAAGAGATAATGGCCATTTTTCTTACCCACATACTCCAGGCCTCCCCTCAGGTCTACCCACCTTCACCTGTCATCCATCCATTGCTTCAGTGCTGGCTCGGGGTGCTATTTGATGCACTAACGTGGGGTCTTCCTGAAGACATTGTGTCATGATCTCCATCAAAAGGAGACTGGAGTCCAAGCCCTGGGTAAATTCTCTGGTTTTCCATTTCTGTAGCTCAAAAGTCAAGTCGTTGATGACATTTTGAAGTTTGCTCTCTGTCATAGAAATTCCCACACCACAGCAGGCATGATTAATATTTCGGCACTGTATCTATCTTCCATTTGGGGAAGACTCTGCAGTTCAGATTTTTCTTCCCTGTGTTTTAAGTGTCAGTCCTTATTTCCCACTAGTGGGGAAACCAAAAGCATGAAAAGAGAATGGTAACTCCTCTTGGTTAATTGTCATCCTCTTTGCCTCACCCCCATTGGGCATGGGAGTTTGAACCTACTGCAGAGGCTATTCCAACCCCTGCTTCCTAAGAAGAGCAGGGTCCACTCATCAGCCCCAGCTTTTGGGCTTTTCAAGCTAATCAATGCCAATTTTCTTTTTTTAAATTAAATTAAATTAATTTATTTAGAGAGAGAGAGAGAAAGAGAGAGAGTGTGTGCACACGTGGGGGCATGGGCAGAGGGAGAGGGGGAGAGGGAATCTCAAGCAGATTCCATGCTGAGCTCGGAGCCCAAAGTGGGGGTCAATCTCATGAGGCTGAGATCGTGACCTGAACCGAAATCAACGGTCAGACCCTTAACCGACTGAGCCACCCAGGCACCCCTCAATGTCCATTTTCTAATTCTTGTTGCCCCTGTCTGAATGATAAGTCAGATACTGGACAAAGTTTTGATAGGAAAAATATTGCTTTCAAATATGATTAATAAAATAATAGCTGAGCCAGCAAAACTTTTACCGATAAAGGCTAATGAGCATTTCCAGCAGGGCTGCCATTGAAGGGTGCATGTGTGTATGGGTGTGTGTGTGAGTGTGCGTGTGTGTGTTTAAACTCCACCATAATTAATTCCCAAACTTTGTATATAAATTCTCTCTTCTAGAAGGTTGGACAAGTATGCATTATCTGATATGCATGCATATATATGTGCTACATAAATTCTTTCCAGGTCTCACTTGATGTATATAGGCTATAAATCCACACTCAGGATGATGAAGATATTAATAATTACTTCTGTAATACTTGATATTTGCTGAGTGACTTGCTGTTATTTATTACATGGTTACTTTACACAGAACAGTATTTTTTCCTTGCTCAAAAGAGCAAGAAATGAAAAATGACAAGCAAGTTATAAAGGTTTAGAAAGATGTCTTTGCCATCTTCTGCTGTGTGTCCACTGTGGAGCTGTCTCTGAAAGGGGCCATGGTGTAAAGCCACATTCCTTTGTGTGTCTCTGGCCAAGCACTCATGAAATAGATAGGACAAGCTAGTGCTAAGTTTTCACTGCATAGCTATGAGCAAGGTTTTCTTTCTTGACATAGGGTTGTAATCACTCCACAGACTCCTTTTCTACAAGGATGTCCTTAATTTATTGGACAGTACAGATTTGGATTTGAGGAGATCTACTCTATACCACCCATACACATCTCCTGGCTCTACTGTCTTACTAACTAGATCTTAATCAAACCATTTTGCTATTTTTGGTCTCTGAGTTCTTCATTTGTCACACTGGAATGACAGCATCTAATGCATCAGGGTATAACAAGGTTTGCTGTGAGAATAAAATAATGGGTACAAAGCACTTTGAAAATATTGAAAGTCCATAAGGTGGTGTTATTATTACTGTTCTTTGAACAAAGGCTTCTTTCCATCCCACTCTATCTGGAAATTGAAATTCCTGGCTCAGCCTCCCTGATCTAGATTTTAATTATATACTTTGTCTTACCACAGTTTACAGGTTTCAACTTCTTTTGCCTTATATTGGGAGGCAAAATAGCATGGGGTTGAGATGACTAATTCTGGATTCAGATGGACAAAGATTTAAATTCAAGGATTTAATTTAAACAAGACATCTAACTCTGGCCAGTAACTGGACTAGTCTTCTTCCCATAAATAAACATTAAGCAGGACAAAATATGTGAGACATTTTTTTTCAGCCATCAAGCAGTAGACAGCACCAGACTATGATCTCCGAGAAAAGGGAAACTCACAAGATCACATTTGTGGAAAATGTCTCCAATGCAGCACAGAGACCTGGAGTAAAAGCAGAGTGCATAGGAGTCTTTCAGCTAAGGATCAGCATCTGAAGCTGTTAAAGCGGCTAGAATCTGTGGGACAGGACACAAGAGAGAAGAAAGCTGTGAAGAGAGGATCATACTCTATTTGGGGGTTTCCCATGAGTTCTTGAGTGAAGAATGGGCTGAGCTTGCACAGAAAGAGACCAAAGGAAACTTATCAGATAGTAGTTGATGTAGGGCTATAAGCAGAACAGGCATACTTGAGGTCTAGCAGTGCTGGTGGGTAGTAGAGTACCAGCTTAGGCCTTGCTAACTTCCCTAGATACCCAGCTGAGATACTAGGAAAAACACACTGGAGATAAGGACACACCCTAGACCAAGACTTACTCTTTACCACCCATATACATCTTAAAACCAAGCCTTGACAAGATCTGCATGGGAAACAGAGTGAGCAGTTTGAAATGCACCAAACCAAAAAAGCTTGGGAAACATCTTGATCTCTCCATAGACCTTCCCTAACAAAGCCTAAAATAAAGCCTAAACAAGTTCAAAGTGATTACCTCGTGACTGAATGCTTGCCAGAAAAAAGCTCAACACTTCGGAGAATAAAAGAATTCAGAGTCTCTACAATAGATAATTAACACTGTCTGGTATACAATAAAAAGTACTAAACATGAAAGGAAAGAGGAAAATGTGATCTATGGTCAAGAAAAGAAGTCAGTAGAAACTGACATCAGGATAGCCCAGATGTTGGATTTGCCAGTCAAATACTTTAAAGCTTTTACTTAAAACATACCAAGAATTAAAGGAAAGCATGTCTTAATGAGAAAATAGAAAATATTAGCAGAGAAAAGAACTATAAAATAAAAAAAATAGATTCATTTAGAGCTGAAAAGTAAAATAATTGAAATAAAAAATTACCTAAAGGTCTTAACAGGAAATTAGAGATAACAGAAAAAAGACTTGAAGAAACACAGATATAAATTATTCAGTCAGCATAACAAAAGGGGAGAAACAGTGAAAGAATGAACAGAGCCTAGAACCCATAAGACAATATCAAATGCTATAAAATACATGTAATTGCAGTTTCAGAAGGAGAAAGGAGTGATAATGAAGCAGAAGAAACATATTTTAAGAAAGAGTGGCTGGAAAATGTGCAAATTTGAAGAGAAATATCACTTAGAAATCTTATAAGCTTGAGAAAACTTAAGCCAGATTAATACAAAGAAAAGCACATCCAGGTACATCATAGTCACACTGTTGCAAGCCAAAACTAAAGAGAAAATCTTCAAAGCAAACAGAAAAAAAGAAAAGAAAAAAAAGAGAGAGTTATCAAGCCCTGAAAAGATATGGAGGAAACTTAAATGCACATTGCTTAGAGAAATCAGTCTGAAAAGGCTGCATACTATATGATTGTGCTGGAAAAGGTAAAACTGTAGACAGTAAAAAAGAGGAGTGATTGTCAAGGATTTGAGGGGAGATAAGAAAGGATGGATGGGTGGAACACAGGATTTTTAAGGCAGTGAACTTATTCTATATGGTACTGTAACAGAAGACATAGGACATTGTGCATTTGTCAAAACACATGGAATGTACAACACAAAGAGTGAACCCTAACGTCAACTATGGACTTTAGTTAATAATAATGTGTCAGCATTGATTCATCAACTGTAGTAAATGTGACACAGCAATGCGAGGTATTAGTAATGGGGAAAGTGTGAGCAGGGGAGGGAAGGGGGATCCAGGGACTCTCTGTACTGTCTGCTCATTTTTCTGTAAACCAAAAACCACTCTAAATATTAAAGTCCATTAGATTAAAAAAAAAGAAGACATGTTTTATACAAAGGAAAATAAGAAATTTAGACTACTTCTCATTAGAAACAACAGGGACCAGAAGGCACTAGAATAATGCCTTTAAATTGCTACAAGGAAAATAAAAAGCCTGTCAACCAAGATTTCTATATCTCGAAGAAAAATATCTTTCAAAAAGGAGGATAAAAAAATGAGGATATTTTGTTCAAATAAACAAAAGCTGACATATATACTAAAAAGTTAACGTAGGAAATGAAATAGAGGACTGAAATTACTCAATTAATCCAAAACAAATTTAAAAAATAGAGAAACAGAAGAATGAAAAACAGAAGGAAAAATGGAAATCAAATAGCAAAATGGTAGATTAAACTCAACCATATCAACAATTTCATTCGATGTAAATGAATTGAACACTCCAATTAAAAGAGAATTATTTCCAGACTGAATAGAAAAAGCAATACTCACTTATAGGCTATTTAAATGCAAAGAAGTATACAGTACAAACAGGATGCATAAAAAATTATGTCTATATTAATAACCAGACAAATAGATTTCAGACCAAGTACTAATGTTAAAGAGAAAGATTGCACAATAATGAAAGGGAAATTCATCAGGAAGAGGTAACAATTTAAATATGAATGTAAGTAATAACAGAGCTGTTAAAGGTATATGAAGCAAAATTTGATAGAATTAAAGGAAGAAATAGACAAGTCTATCAAACTAGAGATTTTAACACACACTACATCAGCCAGAAATCTTCAAAGAAATAGAATGTGTGTATGTGTGCATGTGTGTACAGAGGTTTATTTCAAGAAATTGGCTTGTGCAGCTGTGGGGGCTGGCAAGTCTGAAATATATAGGACAGGTCAGCAGGCTGGAAACTCAAGCAGGACTTGATATTGGAGTCTTGCTCTTAAAGGCTTTCAACTGGCTGACAGAGGCCCACCCATATTATTGAGGGAAATCTCTTTTACTTAAAGTCAAATAATTGTAGATGTTAACCCCATCTACAAAACATCTTCACAGCAACATCTAGATTACTGTGTGATTAAATAGTGGGGACACTGGAGCCTAACCAAGGTTGACACATGAGTTGGCAGTTCCAGTAATTGATAGGCTATGCACATAGTCTGGCTTTCAGTAATTGATAGATCATGCACATAGGAATTCAGTAATGATATCGAAGATCTGAAAAGTAGCATCAACTAACTTGACCTAATTGACAGCTATAGAACACGACAGCCAACATATTCAGAATATGCATACTTTTCAAGTGCCAATGGAACACTTATCAAAATAGACCATATGCTGGGCCATAACATAAGTCTCAGTAAATTTCAAGACTAAACGCTTGATCCCTTAATGGTTTAACCACTTGCTATGTGAACTTGGGCCAGTTGATGGCCTTCTGTAACTCCGTTTTCCTCATCTATAACATGGTCATGGCAATAGATGCTGCCATTATGGTTGGACTGTTATGAAGTTTATGAGGATTCATTGAGCTAATTTATGAAAAGCCCTTTGCAGCATGTCTAGAAAATGCTTAATAAATAATAGCATTAAAATGGCAATGATGATGATGATGATTAATTGACCCAAATTAAACATAAAATCCAATGAAAGCCAGCATACAATCAATTATTAGTTGTAGTAACAATTCATTTAATCAGAAAATACTATTGAAGTTTTAGGATATGCCAAGATCTCTGCAAAAGAAAAACAATAATGGTAAAAAGCAGTCACTGTCCCTGCTTTCTTGAAGTTTATCGTCCAGTGAGGGAAACAAATACTAATCAAATAATCGCTTTGAGATGAGTGATGTGAATAAAAGGTCAGAATCCAATGCAGAACAAGGGGATTTAACATCACTGGGGAGAAGAGGGTTGCAGAAAGAGGACTGAATGTGCAAAGACTCATCTTACATAGTGAGAGAAGCCCAGTGTGGCTGGACTAAGTGGAAGCAGGGAGGACTGTGTGTGATGAGGTCGCCATGCATGGCAAGGCCACAGACTCCATGCTGGCCCCTGTGCTTGCATCCTCCCCTCCACTCTGAGTCAACAATTGAGTGAAAGGACTGGTTTGACCGTTTTCAGGAATAGTTAATAATTTCCCTACAGCTAGGTTTAATTAACCAGTAGATTTTTATTCTTGTTGCCCAGTAACAAGTCAGGAATCACAGAGGGAGCAATGATTTTGCCAAAAAACAAAACAAACAAGACAAAACTTTAACAGAATAGTTGATAATTGGACATCCATCCTGGTTTTCCCCAGTGAAAACATCTGTTTCACTTGTTCACATCTGCTCGAACTTCAGGGTCTGCAACCAATGCTTCCACCTAAAGAGCAATACCCCAAACTGCAACAACACCCCAGTTTTACCTTAGAAAATTCTTCCACTATCCTCCCAGGACAATTTTATTTATTTTTATCCTCATGATCAGTGCAGCAAAAGGAAATAGACTTTTCTTTTGGGGATGATGTTGAAAGCACTGTGTGTTTGCACAGACACACACACACTTCTACCGAGTGAAATGAAAGAAGTTTAAGAACTATGACTACAGGTTAAAAAAAAACCAAACAAGCAGTAAAGCATGTGCAAACCTGCAAATGTGAGTGTTAAAAAGTGGAGGAAGTGATACGGATATAAATTAGAAGTCAGAGGTGATAGCATCATGGAAATCTACTCCATGCTGCCTCCCCCAGTGAGGACCAGGAACGCGGATACTAGCAGAGCACCAGGAAAAGCTGCTGAAAGCAACAGGACTGTGGTGGGGACATCACCCAGATGGTCAGAGAGTGGCTGACATCGTATGCTTTAAAAAGGAATATCTATTTATTTTTGTTTCTTCAAATCTTTTAGGAGGATGAGAAAATGACATTTAAAACTATTTTGAAGAACCTAATTCTGTTCCAAAAGGAAGAATATGATAATGGAGGAAATGGTGGAACTTGTGTAGAAAGTAGTCCTGGCAGGTCGCCTGGGTGGCTCAGTAGGTTAAGCGTCTGCCTTCAGCTCTGGTCATGATTCCAGGGTCCTGGGATCAAGTCCTTGCTCAGCAGGGAGTCTGCTTCTCTCTTTCCCTCTGCTGCTCCCCCGGCTCATGCTTTCTCTCTCTCTCTTTCTCTCAAATAAATAAATAAATAAATAATCTTTAAAAATAAAAGAGAGCCTTGATTGTTGACAACACAGTAGAGTCCTGGTGAGAAGGAATAGGTACGAGGTAGTTGGAGAAAAAACTGTACTCTGAGGGTAGGACAGAGCATGAGCTGTTAACAGTGGTAATGGGGAGGGGGTCAGGGGCGTCTGGATGGAGAGGAGCCCATAGAAGCCACACAGGAACGGGGGAGGTGACATTGCTGCAGGTTTTCCAAGGTAAGTTCTGGAGGTCTTCTCTACAGAATAGTGTCTATAGCTAATGATACTCGATTGTATATTGGGAAGTTTCTAAGAGGGTAGATCTTCTGTTGTGCTCTTAACACACACACACACACACACACACACACACACAAAATAATAAAGTGGACAGGGAAACTTTGGGAGGTAATGGATATTTCTACAGCAGTGATGGTGGTGATGGTTCCATGAATGGATATGTATCGCTAAATTCATTGAGTTGTATACATCAAATAAGTCCCGCTTTTTGCATCTCAATAATACCTCAATACAGTGGTGAAGAAGAAGAAGAAGAAGAAGAAGAAGAAGAAGAAGAAGAAGAAGAAGAAGAAGAAGAAGAAGAAGAAAGCATGATGATTTTTTTTTAAAAGAACAATGCAGTCTGGTATAAAAGGAAAATGCCCCTGTGGTATGAGAAATAGTAGGAGTAAACAAATATATAGTAGGAGTAAACAATTATGAAAAGACAGTAAGTTAGAGTTTCCAACAGGTACTAGAAGGCAGGGAAACGGTTGGCAAGTGAGGGGTTTGGGCAGTCCCTAAACACCTGGGCTAAGGCTGCAGGCAAGCCCACTGACCTGGAATAAGGGTCGGGAGCAACAGCTTGGAGTCAGGCAGGGCACCTCCTGGTTTGGGGGACTTGAAGCTTATACAATTTGGGGATCCGATTTAAGAAAAACAGTACAAAATTGCACACACAAAGTTAAATACACAAGTGACTTCATTTAGAACGAGAAAACCACAATACATTATGTAATTGGAAAAATTGGTGGTTCACAAATTTTACAAAATACAGAAAAATAATGCAATTTCACAACTGAACTTGACTCAACTCTATGACCTCCAAAGCAAACTGCCTGATACATCTCTAAAATGCTTTCTTTTTATGTGTTTGGACTCCATATTCTTTGATCACCTTTTCATATTACAATGACTATTTTCTATAGAGTGGAAAGATAATTCAGTCTTTCCTCTAACATGTCTGATCAAATTTTTAAAAATAAACTTTCTTTATTAAAACAGGTTTAAATTTGCAAAAAAGAAAAAATTGTGAAGACAGTAAGTAGACCCTGTACACATCATATCCAGTTCCCCTCTTATTAGCCTCTGACTTTAATATGGTACATTTGCTACAATTAATGAAGGGATATTGATACACTGTTATTAACTAAAGTCAATATGCTACTCAGAGATGTCTTTAGTTTTTGCCAAGTATCCTTTTTCTGTTCCAGGATCCCATCCAGGACACCACATTGCACTTGGTTGTTGGGTCTCCTTAGGCTCCTCTTGGCTGTAAGTTTCTCAGACATTCTTTGTTTTTGAGGACCAGTTTTGAGGGGGGCTGATCAGGGGTTTTGTAGAGTGTCCCTTCATTGGGTTTTACCTAATGTTTGTCTTGTCATTAGACTGAGGTTATAGGTTTCTGGGAGGAAAACTACAGAGACAAAGTGTCATTTTCATCACATATTGTCAAAGGTATGTATCACTCCTCCCCCTCCCTCCCTCTCCTCATTCTGTCCTCTTTGAAAGAAAATCACTATTTGTGGCCCCCACTTAGGAAGCAGGGAGTTACAGGGCACCTGGGCGGCTCAGTTGGCTAAGCATCTGACTCTTGATCTCAGCTCAGGTCTTGATCTCAGGGTCGTGAGTTCAAGCCCCACATTGGGCTCCATGCTTGGTGTGGGGTTTACTTAAAAAAAAAAAACAAAAACAAAAACAAAAAATGAGAGAGAGAGAGAGAGACAGGGAGAGAGAGAGAGAAGAAGCGGGGAGTTATCCTCCACCCTGAGGGCAGAGCATCTACATAAATTATTTTGAAATCTTCAACATGAAAGATTTACCTTTTCTCCCCCACTGATGTATTTGTTCAATCATTTATTTGTATCATTATAAATACATGGTATTAATTTCAGACTTCAGATTATAATACTATTTTATTTATTTTGTTGCTCAAATTGTTTCCACTTGGACCTTTAGAAGCTCTTTTAGTTGGGCTCCTATGCCTCTTTGAAATACCCCTGTCATTATGATTATGATTATGATTAAATACTTACTTTCTGACTCTACAGGATGCTCCAGGATCCTCTTGTCTATTTCCTTCCCCAGTCCTAGAAGGAGCTCTGGCTCTTTTTTTTGGAGAATGGTATTAGAAACCAAGATCGTAAGTATCAGGTGTATTCATTGCTACTACCTTGCAGTTGCTCTAGGCTCTCAACTGACAAAACAAGGAAATACAGATGTACACACTAGCCTATATATATATATATATATATATATATATATGAATATTTCTGTATGTAACCATTGGTGTCTGTTAAGCGGAACATTGGTTTATACTGAAGATGTACACACTAGCCTATATATATATACATATATATATGAATAGTTCTGTATATAACCATCTACATCTGTATTAAGTGGAACACTGGTTTGTATTGGTGTCTCCAACGCTGAACTGTTGTCTCGTGGATCATCATTCTAGCCTCTTCTCCATGCTCATCTGTAACCTCCCACATCAACAGTGAGGAAGCTGGCCACCCATTATCGACCATCTTTTGCTTACCTAACCAATTCCAGGTAGACGTGTACAGCAGTGTAAGAATTGTTAACCCTCCCCCCCACCCCCCCGTGGGACACAACTTTATCCACTAGAGTATAGTGCTTACATACAGCCTGGTTTGGTCATGAGTCCTGCAGACTCCACTAATTTCCAAAGTTACTTGGGTCAGCACCTTCTTCCCCCATCCCTTTCAGGATGTCTGTTTCATACATTTTTAATGCAGTTAGATTATTCGGTCATGTTCTCCATTCCATCCTAAGATCGCCTGACCTCCTAAATGGTTTTTAAAAATGTGTGCACATTAAAGTTCACTCTGTGCTGCAAAGTGCACAGTGCCGTGGGTCCCTGATCACAGGAACTTTGTTTTTTCCTCATGATGGTTCAGAGAAGTTTCTTTCAGATGTGTTACTCATTCTTAGCAACATCAAATACATTTTTAAGATCGTTATCAAAATTGGGAAAACTCTACTGAGGTTTCATAAATGAGCTGTAGGATTTGGAAGAACTTTCCACAGACTTCCATCAGGTGCCATGCATTACAAGCCTGGTTTCTTCACACCCACATATTTGTGATGCCACAACCCTGCCTATTTGTGTCACAAAAGCAAGTAAGCCCATATACTGGGCAGTGAAAGTATTCCTGGAAATCAGTCTTGCTTTGGAATAGCTAGTAGTCTCCTAACTATACATGGAAGTATTTGAAACCACAGAAAACACCTCTGTGGTTTTAAATAGTTGTAGCTTCAATACATCACTTTTGCAAATTTTTCAAAAATATGAGACCATGTGGACATAATCCTATGACCCTTAAGAAAAGGGGGACCCCGAAGATTTATCGGCTTCGTGGCAAATCTACTTCTGAGTCAGACAGACCAGTCAGTCACTCAACAAATATTGACTGAACACCTAATATGTAAAGAGCTGTGTGTTCAATGATAAATGAGACAGAGTCCCTGCCCTCATGCCCTCATCAAAAACCCATGCCAGTAGAAAGAAACAGTACAGATTATCAGCAAGTAAACAAGCAACTTCAAAATCTTATTTGCCATGAAGACCATGAACAGGGTGCTCTGACACGGAACAAGAGGAGAACCCAGTTTAGAAAAACTGCTAGTGAGGTGACATTTCAGCTCAGACATGAAGGCAGAAATGGAGTAAGAAATGCAAAGGCTGGAGAAGAGACTTCAGGAGGAGAAATGGCAAGCTGAAATATGTTAAGGCTGGAAAGAAGTTAGGCTCTTCTGGGAACTGACGGGGCTGGAATTTAATGACAGAAGAGAAAGGGATACGATTGAGACCCATGCAGTGTGATGGACGGACCTTGCAGCACCCTGCCGCAGACCAAGAAAGAGCGAGTTTTCTTCAAAAGGCAGAGACAGCACTGAAGTTATTTTAACAAGGGAATGATTGATTGAGACTGTCTTCTTTTGTTTATTTTTTTATTTTTTTTATTTTGTATTTTTTAGAGAGGGGGAGAGAGCGAGAGAATCTTAAGCAGGCTCCACGCCCCGCACAAAGACTGATGCGGGGCTTGATCCCATGACCCTGAGATCATGACACTTAATCGACTGAGCCGCCCAGGCACCCCGAGACTCTCTTCTTTCAAAGAAGAGTTCAGTAAGGGGAAAATATGGGGAGAGGAAGAAAGAAAGGATGCAGGGAGACCGGTTCTCTGGGTTGAGGGCTGGTTTCACCATTCCCAGACCCTGGGTAAGTTATTCAACCTCTCTGAGACTCAGTGTCCTAATCTGTGAAATGGAAACACACGGTTCTAATGCCTTTCAGGATTATTGTGAAGATGGAATGAAGCTATGTGAGGACAGCATTTATGTAACACCATGGCTGGCATACTGTAAATGCTGAAAAATTGTCAGCTATTATTACCCTTGGTATCATTACTGTTGGGAGCAAAGCACAGTGTCGTGTTAGGAGAGGACTGGGAGTTGACAGAGCAAGGACTGAGAGATAAGGGGCCAAAGCCAAAGCCCCATGGTAGGAATGCAGCCTCTGTGGGGCAAGGGCTGGAGGGTGGAGAGCTGGACCCACGTTCTGAGCAGTACAGGGGATCTGGGGCCTGTGAAGTACCTCTTGCTCTCGGTCAGAATGGTAAGGGAAACTGGGCTCACAGCAGCACAGCACATGGCCCAGGGGCTGAGTGGGGGTGCAGCAAGAAGCTGGGTCTCTCAGCCTGCCCTCTGTCTGCGCAGGGAGTCCTTTGGTGAGACGCACACCACCTGGGACACCAAAGAGTGACTGGAACTTGGAGACCTGAGAGGGCCAGCCTCAGCCTTCAGTCTTTTCCTGTTTTCTCTTGCCAAGCCAGGCACACCATTGAGTGGACAAATGAACTGGAGGCTAACACCCAAAATGAACTAAAGTTGAGGGAAATAAACATTTAACTTTTATTTCTTTCTATTGCTGTTGTGTTCACAGCAAGAGCCGCAGGGAAGGAAGGAACCACTTGAAACTCTTCAATAATCGTTTCCAAGTGAGGGATTTGCCGATTTCCCATCTTTGGCAGAAGACGGTAAAAGACCTGGGGCTGCTTTACCTGCAGTCAAGTATCCCCTCTGGGAGGGACTATGCCAGACATTGGGATACACCAAGGGGCAAGACTGTAGAGGAGCTACCGACACTGAGTTTCCAGCCCAGTGGGGACAAACTATAAAATTACAAAACAAGAAAGGGCTGTATGTTCTCATAGTCTGAGGAACATACCCCTGTCTGGGGGATGATGAGGGCTAGTCAGGAAAGTTGCTTAAGACATGCAAAGTTCTCTTTCCTGAGAAGCTTAGAGGACACTCTCCTCTTCTTTTCCAATTCCTCGTCCTCCACCCCTCTAAACCTGGCTAAACTCTCTGTCCTCCCTTTGCCTCCATGTTGTCCAGTTAACCCCATCCTGAACCTATCCCCAGAGCCAGTTTGCTTCTCATATGGAGTATCTGAACCTCCTTCGACTTCTCCAATTTGCATCACCATCTCCTGGAAATAATATCACTTATTTTTTCCCCTCGTACAATAAAAAATGTGTTGAGCATTTATAATACGTACCATGCGTTGAGCAATGTTTCACATTTACTTTTTGCTTCTACCTTATGAGATATGTTCTGGAATTTTCCTGACTTGACAAATAAGAAAACTGAGTTGTAAGGAAATTAAGTAACTTGCCCAAGGTTACATAGGAAGTGGAAGTTGCCAGACTTGACCTGGAGTCGGTTGATTCCCAAGGCCACATTCTTCTTTTTATTTTTTATTAATTAGTTAATTAATTTTTATTATTATGTTATGTTAATCACCATACATTACATCATTACTTTTTGATGTAGTGTTCCATGATTCATTATTTGCGTATAACACCCAGTGCTCCATGAAGAATGTGCCCTCTTTAATACCCATCACCAGGCCAACCCATCCTCCCACCCCCCTCCCCTCTAGAACCCTCAGTTTGTTTTTCAGAGTCCTTCGTCTCTCATGGTTCATCTCCCCCTCCGATTTCCTCCCCTTCATTCTGCCCTTCCTGCTATCTTCTTCTTCTTCTTTTTTTTTTTTTAACATATAATGTATTATTTGTTTCAGAGGTACAGATCTGTGATTCAATAGTCTTGCACAATTCACAATGCTCACCATAGCACATACCCTCCCCAATGTCTATCACCCAGCCACCCCATCCCTCCAACCCCCCACCACTCCAGCAACCCTCAGTTTGTTTCCTGAGATTAAGAATTCCTCATATCAGTGAGGTCATATGATACATGTCTTTCTCTGATTGACTTATTTCGCTCAGCATAACACCCTCGAGTTCCATCCATGTCATTGCAAATGGCAAGATCTCATTCCTTTTGATGGCTGCATAATATTCCATTGTATATCTATACCACATCTTCTTTATCCATTCATCTGTCGATGGACTTCTTGGCACTTTCACAGTTTGGCTATTGTGGACATTGCTGCTATAAACATCGGGGTGCACGTACCCCTTCGGATCCCTACATTTCTATCTTTGGGGTAAATACCCAGTAGTCCAAGGCCACGTTCTTAACTATTATGCCATCCTGTCTCCACAAGTGATTGTGATACACCCTGTAACTCTGGGTGACCTTCCCATGGGGAGAGGGCATTTCTGACTTAACAGGGGCCCCAAGACACTGAGTTGCACCTGCCCATAATGAGCAGCTCTCTTCCCTGCCCCCATGGAAGGGTTGCTTAGACTCCTTAATGGTGGATGGGGACATTCTCCCTGAGATGAGACATGGGTTAGAGCGGGAAGAAGAACACATTCCAGGAAGACCTAGATGATGGTCACAGGAGCTGAGACCCACGTCTCTGACTTGCTGAGCTGGTGGGCTGGTTGCTCAGGTCAGGAGAAGGAGAAATCAAAGCCAGCTTGTCTGAGGGGCCAGGACGGCAGGGCAGTGGTGCTTCGTAGCTGTATGGCCACACTCCTCACAGGCAGGAGGAGCTTCTGTGGAGGGGGATATCGTGACAGAGGTGAGCCAGGGCTAGAAATTCCCTTTCTGAATATTTCTTTATTTGGTCATCAGATCTGTGTTGTGCCCCTCCTGTGTTCCAGGCTGAGTCTAAATCCTGGGCATCCGGGACTGAACAAAATAGACAAATGCCCCCTGTCCCGGAGAGGTTTCATTTGGGCCCCTCTGGTGGCAAAGTGAATGAATCAGTGACCAAAATGCACCTGATTGCACTGGTGATAATGGGATGCCAGCCCTGAAGATAAGCACAGTCAAGGCTGTCAAAAGAATGGCTTGGGCAGCAAATATTCGCTGTAAGAAGCTGCTTTGCCTCATAGCCAAAGTTTATTCTGGAGTCCCTTCAAAGATGCATCAGAAAGAGATCTGCAAGTATGTGCAAAATAGAATCTAAATAATGAAGATTGTGCATATGCCCAACTTTTCAGAAATTCACCTTATATAGAGAACAGGATGTTCCAGTGAGCGGGTACTAATAAGGTGGCCTCATTTCTGTGACTGATGCTTTAATACCTAGTGGAGTTACTGGTTTCACGAGTCGTTTGATAATAAGACTCTTCCAAACCTGGCAATTAACGAACGTCTAGTCACTACAACCAGAGATGATAGCCTTTAATATTAATTTTGTAACTCACCTCTTTGGTGACCTTGAATAAGTCATCTCACTTTTGTAAATTCCACGTTCCTTTTCTGAAAAAAGGAGGGGGTGCATTATTTCTAAGTTTCCTTCCCACCCTTACAGAGTATTTCTGTAAGGTTTCATGAAAGAAATCATTCCGGGGGATGAATATGAACGGAATGTTGCTAAAATGCATGCCAGATGCAGAAGGCGAGCAGGAAATCGGCCAGAGGGTCAGCTCTGAGAGCCTGGATCTGCACTTCCTCCTGTATCGGGAGTATTGGACAAGCCATTATGTAGACTGTAGGCATCACTCACGCGGGAGATATTTTGTTTTTCTCCCCGTAGTCAACTGGCATGCTGTTCGTGACCATTTCTCTAAATGCCTGAGGTGCTTTCAAAGCAGCTGTACATGTCTGGGGCCCTTGGAGAATGAGGTACTCTGCATGAGCGAGGTCCCAGAAAACAAAGCCTATTTCTGCAGGCATCCACACTCTCTTGTAGCATCTAACCTCTTTTTCTCCGGGCTGGGGTGAGGAACACCTACTATGGTTCTGTGTTGAGCTACGGCAACATGCTGAAGCTTGTTCACGGGGGCAGGTCTGGTCCCCAGATAACTGGGCACTGTGTTTTTTTTTTTATCTTTAAGGCTATTGTGTTTTTGTTTGCTGGCTTGCTTATTTAGTTGTGTTCTTCCCTCTGCAATCCACTCACATCACCCTTGCTTTTTTGTTTTGTTTTGCATTTGTTTGTTTATTTTACACGTAACTGCTTAGTTGAGGTCCCTGAAGGCACTCTGTGCTTCCTGAATGTGTGTGACCTGAGCTTTGTGGCAGCGTGTTCCTCAGAATGAGGCTTTTTATTTTTTTTATATATATATTTTAAAGATTTTATTTATTTGAGAGAGAGAGAGCACACAGAGGGAGAGGGAGAAGCAGACTCCCTGCTGAGCAGGGAGCCCGATGCGGGGCTCCATCCCAGGACCCCGGGATCATGACCTGAGCCGAAGGCAGACACTTAACGACTGAGCCACCCAGGGGCCCCAGAATGAGACTTTTTTTTTTAAACTTTCTATCAGGATGATCTACAAAGCTGATCTTCATGTGGTTATTGGGTATAAAAATCTGTATTTAGAAATCAAGACTTAATTCATGAAATAAACAATTGTTTGCTTTCATGAATCTCTTTTAAGTAGGGAGGCCATGGGCACTGGGGGTAAGGACGGGAGGGAAAATCAGATGTTGTCGAGCCAGGACGAGTTATTGCTCTGTACAATGTGAAAGTCTGCCTCCTTCCTTGAACTTCATGCTTTCTTATCTGCAAAATGAGGATAGGAACATGCACCTCGGAGCTGTTGTAAAGTTCAAATGTGATAAAGTGTCTGAAATCACGTTGTAAAGGACAACACGAAATAAAATTATAACCATTATTAGGAGACAGCATCGCACTGTAGTTACTCGTGGGCATATCTCACCCTGTAAACTGTAAGCTATTTTAGGACAGAAAGTTTGCCTTATATCCAAGGGTGGCATTCAAAATATTTAACAACTGGTAGGGCATCAGCCAATTAACGCTGGCCATAAAGAACCAGAATGCCTAGGCTAATGTTCGGACCAGCCCTACTCACACGTATGGGAATCCCGCAAAGAGACTGGTACGGCACCCTGACATAAGGGATGCTCAGTGAATGGATTTAAAATATTATTTGCTTTGTGAAACATTTCTCTCTGTCTCCACATGACTTCTTAGGGGCATGTGATCTATGCCTGCCCTACTTGACTCCCCAACAGAAATTTTTTTTTCCAAGTTCAGTCCTGGGTATTAATCCCTGAACACCTGAAGCCTCTTTTCTTTTACCTGTGTTACAGATTCATTAACCCAGACTTTTTAGAAATGTTATTATTAGAACTTTAATCACCCATGTCCTCCTTTTAAGGTCTTTCTAAAATTACTTTCTGGCAATAATAATTATGTCAATCAGGGGCCAGCCAAATATAGCTGTGGCCCTTGAGCCAAATCAAGACGGGAGTTTCCAGCTATAATCTATTATTTGGCTCCAAATGACTGTGCTAGCTTCCCCCCACCCCTTCTCTGTCCTACCTATCTTTCTTTTGGCATAAAGTGACAACACCACAACATAGACAGTGGAGTCCTAAAGACCAGGGTAGAGTGTCAGACGTGGGTCTTTCTTCCCATCTATTGCTATGTTGCAATCTGGGGCCAGATTCTGCAAGTCATATGCTACAGGAATGTAAAGGAAACTACGAGATTTTAAGTAACAGGGTCTAAGTCAAGGGCAAAAGCCGAAATGGTAGTGGTGTTGGTGGGGGTTGGGAGGATAGTGATACTTGGGTTGGAAGAGAGCGAAACCAGGAAGCCTAGAAATGAAAAGTAGCTGACAATATGCACAGGTGGTAGGAGTTTTGACTTGAAAGATGGTCTTGGCCGAAGCTGCTTTTGATGGGATCCAGGAGACCTTTCGTGAATGGAACCAGATTCAGTGAGAGAAGCCACACCTAGTGGAAGATTTTCAGGAATGGCCTGCCTGATTCCAGCCCCCATCTCTATTGCTGGATGGAGTTCCGTGACTCCATTTACAGGCTTAGTTCAGTCTGGGCTCTGAGACCACCTTGACCATAGTCAGGCAGCATTTCATGACCCCATGTCCATCACCTCTGCTCAGTACGCAGTCAACTAAGTTGTCCCTTTCTGCCTTGACATCATTCATTCATTCAAGTGAGAATGAGGACGGAGAGAAGGTGGACTTGAGAGCTATATGTAGGGGGGAGTATCCACCAGGCTGATGAATGACTGGTCAAGATTGGAGAGGGGGGTGTGAGATAAACGACCCTCCCTGACGTTTCTGGCTTGGAGACCTGGTCAGAGGGAGACACTGACTCACTGAGGAAGACAGCAAAGAAGCAGGAGCAAGTTTGGGAGCTAAGGTGATGAATTCAGTTTGGTGAGAGGGGCCTGTGGGGTATCGAGGCTGAATTGTCAGGAGGAGATGGTACAGATCAGAGTTACCCAAAAGGACCTTCTCTGTGCGCTGCGATGGGAAAAGGAGCTCAGCTAGAAGGTACATTAATGTTCTGCTCCTTTCAGACAGAGGAAAAAATTCAGTTGAACCAAACAGCGTGCTTAGCAATGTTGTTTATTTGCATTCGGACACAAAGCTCTTTCTCTGAATTTAGACCAGCAACAAACAGTGTGTGGTCCGGCACTGGTCCACAGACCAGATTTCAAGAAGCCTGGGTCTGGGCTGTAAGTTCAGGAGAGTCTGGGCTGGAAGTCCAGGCAGAACACCAGCATATGATGCCCTCCTCACTCTCCCAGAGTGTCCTGCCTCCTTCTTCACTTCTTAAATGGTCCTTCTCTCCACTCAACATAGAACTGAACGTGTATCACATTCCTTACTCATCTCAGAAGCCAAGGTGCCCCCTTACTTTCTAATGCTGCCGATCGCCCCTGTTCTGCCCACCCATTCACCCATCCTCCTTCTGCCTGGGCTTGGGGGTCATAGATGCTCTCTTCCTCTCTTGTACTGTCTACACCTCATTTCAACCAGCAGCTCAGCTCAGCCTCTACTGTGCTCGAGTCTCCTGCTCTAAAACAAACAGAAAGCCCCCTGGTGCTAGTGCTTCGTCCATGGAGCTCTTGGCTCCCTCCTTTTCTTAATCACCAAACCTCCTGAAAGAGGAGTCCTTGACATCGTGTCCACTTCCTCACCTCCACGGCCCCTTGGCCTCCACCGCCCTGCCTCTCCGCAACCTGGTCCCCGTTGTCCTCTTTCTTCTCTCCGACTGCACTTCCACAAACTCTTCTCCGTCCACAGGTGCCTAGCAGATATGATCAGTGTTTTCTTTTCCAGAGGGATTACTGAAAATGTGTTCCTGGGTAAGTTGCGTCAACTCTGGCTTCTAGCATCTTCTGCAAATGAGGAGGTTTGTGCTAGGACTCTTGCAAGGGGTCTGTTCCAGGTATAGTTTGATCCCAGAAATGTTTGTTGAATGCTTCTTATGTGCCAAGAATTGATTTAGGACATGTCAAGAAGTTTGAGTGGAGGCTGTTGCAATGTGACAACAGCCTAACTAGTTACTGCAAACGCTTTGGGGATGAGGCAGTGTGCTCTCCTGGGCTCTCCAGAGACACAGAACCAACAGGACATATTTAGATATATCAAAGAGGAGATTTATATAGGAATTGGCTCATAGGCTTATGGAGGCTGAGCAGTCCCACAAAGTGCAAGCTGGAGACCCAGGAAAGCTGGTGATAGAATATAATTCAGTCCAAGTTCCAAAGCCTGAGAACCCACCTTGTAGTGGGGTGGGGAGGTGGGGGAGTGGTCATGGGTGTAAGTCCTGGAGTCTGAGGCCAGAGAACCAGAAGCTCTAACGTCCACGAGCAGGGGAAGAGAGAAATTAGCTCTTTTTCACCTTTTGATTCCATTTGGATCCTCAATGGACTGGATGATACCCTCCCCTGAGGGCGAGGGCTATCTTCTTTCCTATTTGCTGATTCAAATGCTAATCTCTTCTGGAAACATCGGTCACAAACCACACCCAGAAATAATGTTTATCAGCTATCCGGGCGTCCCACGTCCCAGTCAAGTTGACACATAAACTTACCCATCACAGGGCAGCATATAAATAAGCCAACAGATAAATAGGATCCGGGCTCCTTGTTCTTATTTAGCCAGGCACCTACTCTGTGTTGGGCATAATGCTACCTGCACCAATGTCATCACTCTTTCTAATCCTCACAGACCCCTGGAAGCGGGTGCTTTTGTTCCCGTTCCAAACACCAAACCGAGGCTCAGAAGGGATAAGGAATGTTCGCACATGAAAACAAGAGATGCTGGAATTGTACTTTGTGGTCTATTTATTCATGTGCTTTCTGGCTTAATGCCTGTTTTCTCTTCTAAACTTTAAGCTCTTTAGGGCAGAGAAGGTGTTACTTTTGTTCACCACTGAATCCCTAGCACCTAAAAGACTGGCCCAGAGTGGCTTATTCAATTAACTAATTAATCCCGTGATCAAATTAAACTCCAGCGTCTCTTGGTTCTAAAGCCCATGCTATTTTTGCTAAGAGACTTTGTCCCTTACAAAGACTACGTATGTCACAGACTTTGGGAGGAACACGAGAGCCCCATTAATGAATTTTCGAGAGGGTTTCTGTGTCATTTTGGGCTAGGTCTTGCCAGAGAGCACACACCCTGATTGAAGGACCCAAGATGGCCAAGCAGTCAGATGACCAACCCATCTTTGAAAGGGGTGGGGAGAGGGATGCAGCGATACGCACCACAGCATCAGTTCTGAGACCCACGGAGATGGATTAAGGGGTGGATTCGGGGGAGCCTGGCCTCAGTTTGTTGACTGTCCAACTCTTGATTTTGGCTCGGGTTGTGGACTCGGGGTCCTGAGATGGAGCCTCCTGTTGGACTCCCACGCTGAGGGTGGAGACTGCTTGGGATTCTCTCTCTCTCTCTCTCTCTGCACCCCCCACCCCCACTCACACACTCTCTCTCTCAAAAAACAAAAAGAGATGAATTCAGTGCCTGGTGAAAAGGAACCATAAGGGTAGGGAATCCATTCCCTTACAGAAACGTCTAGGCTCTGTTGATCTGGAGCAGAACCCTCCAAAAGACATTTAACGTAAGCCACAAATGCAAACAATCTATGTTAACTGACAATATTCTAGTAACTCCATTTAAAAAAAGTCATTGCAAGTGAAGAAAGTGAAAGTAATTGTAATGTATTTTATTTCACCCCATATTTTTTTTTTAAGATTTTTATTTATTTATTTGAGAGAGAGAGAGCCAGAGCAAGAGAGAGCATGAGCTGGGGGAGAGGCAGAGGGAGAGGGAGAAGCAGGCTTCCCGCTGAGCAGGGAGCCTGAGGTGGGGCTCGATCCCAGGACCCCGAGATCATGACCTGAACTGAAGGCAGACGCTTAACCAACTGAGCCACCCAGGCGCCCCTAACCCCATATTTCTAAAATGTTATTTCAACATGTAATCAAGATTAAATTATTAATGAGGTATTTTGTTCTTTTTTTCCTACTGAATCTTCAAAACCTGGTATGTATTTTACACTTAGAGTCAATGTTAATGCAGATTAGCCCCAATTCAAATGCTCAAAGAGGCACACGTGGCTGGTGGCTACTGAATTGGATGGTCTGGGTCCAGATGTGTGATCTGTGGACCAGCTCCATCAAAATCACGGGGAAGTGCATTAGGAAATGTAGAATCTTGGGTCCCATCTCCACCCTACTGAATCAGAGCCAGCATTTTTATAAGATACCCCGGTAATCTATGTGAACCTGGAGTTGGACATGCTCTGGTCTAGAGAACAGGCTTCTGGTCTGCTAGAAACTGGGGAGGATGAAGCAGAGTTGTAGATTTGGAGTCAAGCTCCTCACACATTCCTGATAAAGAGCCAGGGAAACTGAAAACACTGTGTAGCTGCAGAAATAGAGGACACTTTCGTCTCCGATGTGCTTTTGTGACTGTGACCTCTTCATTTTGAGAAGTCCACTCTTTAGGCTCCTATGCTGAGATCTTATAATGATCCAATTGCATGTCGATTACCTTGGAAAAGCAAAAGTAACGAGAATTAAGTAAGTGCAACATTAGTTCTGTGATTTAAAATGGCTCTTAATACATGACAGAAAACTGAGAAAACAATCTGTACTTACTATGGAAACTCCTGAGAAGCTCCAATTTCAGGATGTTTAGATAAAGATTAAATATGCATTTGGGGGAAAGCAAACATATTCATATCTTTCTTCCTTCAGGCTAAATGGACACAAATAAGGAGCTTAGAAACATAACTCCAGGGTTATTTTTATCTTTTCAATCTCTAGGTTGCTTTAGAATCCAAAGCCAAATGGGATTTTCTACATTTTCCCAATTAATTGTGAGGGGTGGGGCAGGGTAGGGTGGGAATTTTGTTTTCCTTCTGTATCAGTTATCCTATCTTAGATTAAGTTTTTTAAAAAGATTTTTTTACAAAAAGATTTTATTTATTTGTCAGAGAAAGAGAGAGAGGGAAAGCACAAGCAGGGGGAGCCGCAGAGGCAGAGGGAGAAGTGGGCTCCCCGCTGAGCAAGGAGCCCGATGCGGGACTCGATCCCAGGACCCTGGGATCATGACCTGCGCCGAAGGCAAGTTGCTTAACCAACTGAGCCACCCAGGTGCCCCTAAAAAGATTTTCTATCTTATATTTATTGAGAGTATCCTTATCACCCTTTCACTAGTTTTAAACTCTTGGACATTAAGACAGTCAGATGAAGATGCACTCAATTGAGTGTGTCTTTAGTAATTCAGGACAGGAACGGAGATGGGTTAACACATGACACAATGTGCATCTCCTAGGCTTCCCTCTGCTTTGTCCATAAAAGGAAAGAAAGGTATATTGGTCAGGGTTGTCCAGAGAAATAGAACCAAAGGGCTTATGTATAATATATATATAGAGAGATTTATTTTAACGAATTGGCTCATGTGATTAAGAAGGCTGGCAAGTCCAAAATCTGCAAGATGGGCCGGTAGACTGGAGACCTAGGAAGAGCCCATGTTGCAGTTGAAGTGCAAAGGCCACCTGCTGGTAGAATTCTCTCTTGCCTGGGGGAGATCAATCTTTGATGCCTTCAACTGATTAGATGAGGCCCACCCACATTATGGAGAATAATCTGCTTCACTCAAAGTCCATCAGTTTAAGTGTCAGTCTTATCCAGAAGACAACCCTCACAGAAACATCCAGAATAATGTTTGACCAGCTATCTTAGCACCATAGCCCAGCTGAGTTGACACATGAAATGAATCATCAGAGGTAAAAATCATGGTAGCTTAAACACACAGAGGGAAATGCTCTGCACCCTCATAGGAGAGAGGCACAATCTGCTCCTCATATTGTGAGATCAGAGAAACTTGTCTTTGGGATTGTCCTGGGTTCGAATACAGTGGCTCTGGGCGTGTCCTGGAACATCCCGAAATGTCCCCTCATTCAGCTTTCCCAGAGGCAGGGACTAAATGCTTTCATCCTTGAGGCCCCATGGCTGGGCACAGGAGCAGACTGTTGCTGCCTGAGTCAGAGCTGCCCCTCGGAGAGATGCATCAAGACCAACAGCCCTACCGCTTCCTTCCCATCCCAGGTGAGGGGGTCCAGTGTCTGCTGGGGACGGCCAGATTCAGCATCAGGGCCACCACGTGTTTTGGCTGCAAAGCATTCAAAACTGCTTGCTGTGGCCAGATTCTGTTCCTGCCTGTCTTGCCTGTGAAAACACAAATGTCTGGAATTGGCAACATTTCCTCTACTTGTCCACTCTTTGCTCTCTCTCCGCCCAAGTATACACATCTCCCAACCCTGCAGTCAAAAATACAAGCAAAAAAATTATAAACAGAACAAAAATTCCCAGCCATCTCTGTCTTCCTTTTGCCTTCTCTCCTTCCTTCTTTTGGTCCTTTCTTCTTCCTTCCACAACTAATTTTGATGATTGGAGGGCAGAAAGTGGGAAAGCAAAAGTTTGACCTTCTAGAAAGTAGTTCCAAATGCTAGACGGGCTAGAAGCAACCATCGGTGGAATACGCTGGATGATCTTGATGGGCAAAATGTCTGAATTATCTAACTTCTTTATCCACATTCTCGAGAACTCACGTATTACATGAGGATTGGGATGATGCATGGAAAAGGGAATCAGAATCTGCTGGCATTTCTGTTCTGTGAAGAATATAGAGAAAACACTTCATTGGATTGGTTGTTGTTATTAGTCCAGTTTAAAATTCACAATAGCAATTTATCAAGTAGTATCCGTTTTCCTGGTTCCTAGGAATAGGAATTGCAAAAGGCAGCATTGGGAGTGGCTAAGAATTCCCTGTGAATTACACATCTTAACGTGTCCCCTACGCACACCTGTCCCAAGCTCCATGCATTGGCAGATGAATGACGCACAGCACCAGCTCTGTGGGTCCACCTTCTGATCCAATCTATTTATCTTCTTTAAATTCTAAACCTTTTTGTGAACTGGAAGTTTATGGCATCGATAACATTTTCTTCTTCTCTAAGATTCCTGCTTGAACTATAAATCTAGTCGACTTCAACAGGGATTTTACTCTTACTTGTGAATATCTTGCATTGACACGACCTGACCTGACCTGCATTTATTTGAACATCTATTACATGCCCGGGTGTTCCAGTGGGCTCAGTACTCAGCCCATGGCGGACACTTCAATTCACCCAGAAAGGGACGCTTCTGCCACTTGTGCATTCTTAGTGCTTGCAAGCCGAGAATGTAATTCTAAAGTGGTTGCTTTATCCACCACATAAATCAGGGGCAACACTGAACACCCCCACCCCCAAGCTGGGTGCCTAGGGGGACATGGGCCACCTTCACAGAACACTAGAAACAGGACTTCTCAGGTCACTGCTCCCCGTCTAGTCCAGAACCAGAACAGCATGTTTTTAAGAGCACATCACCCACTCCCAGTAGGACGAAGAACTTGTGGGCTTCCAGGCACGGGTCTGCATTAAATGCCTCTTTCTGAAAAATCTATTCATCAGCATCCATCACATGCTGGAAAATAAACACTGGCCGAGCTGCCCGGCTGGGAGGGGAGCACATGAAAACGGATGCCTTTGAATGCCACAAAAGGGAAGATGTTGAAAGAGAAAAGGAACATGCCTTCCTTCTGCTAAAACTCAGCAAACACGAAAGGCGAAATTTTCCTGAGCATGGAAGATGATCACAGTGCACAGAGTGCTGACAGATGCAAAATTTGAGTATGATACGGATCATAATGAGATGGATGGTAATGAGAAAGATGTTGGTATTTCCGTAGAAGCCAGGAGAAAAAGAAATTGAAGTTAAACTATGAAGGGGGAGAATATGGTAAGCAAACAAAGGGATGCACAAACAATGGGGCTCCTTGGGATAGACATTTGGTTAATATCTGCATAAGTAATTCAGAAGAGGGCTGGATTTAGGGACTTCAGAGGTGCCTTAACTTTTCCCCATGGCAGAAGGCCCAGATCAGTAGCTTCAAAGGCATCAGACGAGCCAGGGTGTGCATCTAGGGAAAAACAGTTCAAGGGTATGCGTAAGAAACATGCTCCGATCATTCAGCCGCGCGTTTCTTCGTTCACCGGGAACTTCCCGAGCTCATGTTCCACTCCACACTAGCCCCAGTGCCTGGCTTGGGGATGGGACCGTGGACCAGTCCAGGTCTGGGTAACGGAGCTGTCTTAGGCTTTTCCTTGCTGCCTGCAGCAGCGACCAAAACACTGACCAAGTTTAGAGCGCTATTCTGGGAGGATTCTGGAAACAAAGTGGAGGTTTTAATCCCATCCCAAGCGTGGAGGATCCAGCAGCGAGAGAGTCCATGTGAGGACATAAGGGACTCCAAAGAAGTTCAGACTAAAGCAGAGGAAAAAACAGCGAATTCTCACAAAGAGGCAATTAAAACTACGCCGGCAGTCTGGAGATGGAGGCAAATACGATAGAAGTTTATAAAATCACAGAGAGAGTGAATTAAATCACACATAATGGTTAAAAGCAGATGTTCTGGCGCCGGATTGTCTGGGTTCAAATGTTGCCTCTGCTGTTTTGTAGCTGCGTTACCCGGGGCAGATTCTTCACCCGACTGTATTTCTGTGTCCTCATCTTTCAATTAAGGCTAATAAAAGTAGTACTTACTTATAGCCACGATGTGGATGTGAAACTTTGAGTGAGTTAATGCACGCAGATCACGTGCAGCAGTGCTGGGCACAGGACGAAACAAGACTCCGCACCCGTTATTCTTATTTTCCAAATGCCAGATCTTTAAAGCCGGTTCAGTCCCTGTTTAATTTGTAAAGAGAAGTAAGGCACAGTGTGACACACTGGGCCATGTGAAGGCGCTCGTTCTATCCAGGACTAAAAGATGCTGCGGATGTTAGATTAATTCCTTCAAGTTAGACCTGACCCAGGTCAGAGGGGCTTGAGGAATGCTTAGAGGGCGTGTTTACCTCCGAGGCTTGGGCTTGTCTTCGCATCCCAGGAGGTCCCTTCACAGCTCTCAGTCACAGCCTGCTGGGGCTGAGCCACTGTGGGTCTGACAGCATTTTCTAATGAGAAGATGATTGCTCAGCCTGGCAAAGGGGAGAATGTTAAGTCTTTGATGTAGCAACACATAATCATAATAGACCTTCCATCCCAGAGCAACGCGTTCCTGGAAACCAACCACCAGTGAGTTTTTTGTTTGGTATTTTCATAAGAAAAGAAGTTTGTGTCAATGATCCACACACGTGGACCTAGCCAGAATCTGTTTTGACAAAGAGCAGGAGGTATTTCTGAGGTCACAAATGGAGGGACGAGTGGAGCGGGAGGAAGAGCTTGGAAACGTTACCAGTCGCCTTAGTTGAGACAGGGAGTTTATTAGTCCCCAACGGGTCAGTCACTTCCTCTACCATAGACCTTGAGATGAAGTTGAGGTTGAGTCCTGAGGTCAAGCATGGCTTCGGCCAGGTCATTGCCATTCCCTAGGCCTCCAGGTGCCTTACAGGTAAAATGATGGGCCGGGATTAAAACAACAAAACAAAACAAAACAAAAAACAAAACACCAACCGGAGTTCTTTCTTCAGATGAAATCTTACTTTGGAGTCTCAGGAACAGAAGAATACATCTCAAGTGGGGGGTGGGGGGTGAGGGCACGGTCTCAGAGCTCCTCCAGCTTACCACCGGGGCTCTGGCTTTACCCCTCCCCTGGCACTGGTGTCTCCATTCCCTGCGGCTCATCCTAACACAGTTTGAAAACCACCGGCCTAGATACGCTCTAAGTCCGCTTCAGGTCTAACATTCTGTGGTTCTGGTGCCTTTGGCACCAAAGTGACCTCAAATCAAAGGAGGGATTATAGGCCCTAGAACAGCACTGCCCACACTTTAAAAGACATTAAGTGCATAAGTCTTCCAATTTCCTAATAGCCATATTCTAAGAGGTAAAAAGAAACAGGTAAAATTAATTTCACTAACATGTTTTATTTAGGGGCGCCTGGGTGGCTCAGTCAGTTAAGTGTCTGCCTTTGGCTTAGGTCATGAGCTCAGGGTCCTGGGATTGAGCCCCACTCAGTCACTCAGCAGGGAGTCTGCTTGTCCCTCTGCTCCTCCCCCTCCCCCTGCTCATGCTCTCTCTCGCTCTCGAATAAATAAAATCTTAAAAAAATTTTTATTTAGCCTGACATATCCAAACAGTTCAATATGTAATGGACATAAAAACAATTGAGATATTTTACATTTTTTACATGAAGTTTTCAAAATCCTGCGTGTATTTTAAACTTACATCACATTTAAATTCGTATTTGTCACATTGCAAGAGTTCAGCAGTCACATGTGGCAAACGGCTACCGTCCTGGAAAACGCAGATACAGAACCTCACATGTCTCAGAGCCTTTTCCAGAGTCACAGGTACAACCTACCCATGACTTTAATGAGAAAGATCTGCAGGCCTCCTGTGTCCAAACTCGTGGATAGTGAGACAAGCAGATGGGCCGGCTTCTGTTTTCAACACCCCACAAACACAGCAGTGGCCACCTCTTTTAGGGGATCCTTCTCACCAGCCTTTCTCTGGCCTGGAAAGTGCTTCGGGATGTTTCCCCAGGCCGGCCTCAATGACCTCAGCTCCTTGGACACCTCACCTTTCTATCCCTCAGCTCATTCCCCACTTCTTGGTAATTTACTATCACCTTTATCTTGTGATGTATTATTTCTAAGTTTTCTTTAAGCCTTTCTCTGCCTTAATTCTAGTACCTCCATGAATCCATCTCGACCTTGAGGATTATTTTGAAAACCCAGCTCTCACACCGGTCCCTACCTTCTGCCATCATCCCACACACTTAACCATTTGAGGGCACATTAAGGACGTCATTTAATTAATACATTTTTTCAACATTATCCATATTATATCTTATATGTTGGCCTAAGTTATCTTCATCTTTTGGCTTTAACACATAGTGCTTTCCACCAAAACAGTATTTTCCTCATGATGTTTGTTGGAACAAAGATATGGCTCAGCATAATCATGTTAGAACACTCAAATACACTGAAGATGCTTTGTTGTTTCTTTGGGACTAAAATTGAACATTAAGTCTTTGCTGGCTATTTCTATACAGATCAGGTTCATAGCCATTGGCTGGCTGGTATTACAAATTTAAATCTATGGGCAGTACTTCAGATAGTGTTTTCACATTTATGACTCAAAAAAAAAAATGAAAGAAAAGAAACAAAATCACCTCTTTTTGTACAAAAGCAGCTCAGAAGTGTAACGACTGAAAAAATAGCCATCTGTAATCTGTTTTCTACACTCTATAATTTGAACATAAGCTATACCTTTATAGATGCTTAATTAAAAAAAATAATTACATGTTTGTATATGTTAGTGATCTGGTAATTCTTCCATGTTTCAAGTTTGATAAATGATGAGGAATTTTGCCATTTTTCCTAATTTTTCAGCTTGGATGGCTTTGACTCTTAGTCAACTAAATTATAATAATCCACTAGTTTGAAACCATAATAAAATAATCATCTCATTAAGTGAGTTAAATTTGTTTTTGAAGTGACATTCCCCTTCTGGGTCTGTGGGAAAAGCTGTTATAAACTCTTCTGCAATTGTATAAATCCCTACTTTGTTTGGGTTTAGATTGTGAGGCATTAGCAATGAATTCATAATCTAGAGATCACAAATGCTTTTAAACAGAGGCACCTAGTTTCTGGAAGCAAGGACAATGCTTTTTTACTGAATGTCTTTTATCAGCAGAGTCATCATGGTGTCCCCTCCTGCCACCCCCTGCCCCCAGCACTCCCACCAGGACTTTTCCCTTTTCCTTCTGGGCTGGGGTGTTACCATTTTACAGATAAATAAATAAACACAGTGACTCTGGATGAACAGACACTATAGATGAGAGAATCAGGACTTAAAACCAGAACTTTCTGACCCTGAATTAGCAAACATTTTTCAATAATTGTCTATGGTTAGGTAAAGGCAAGCTATTAAAGCTCCAAAGAGATTCAGGGTAGACCCTCTGGGAACTTCTTTTCTGATTTCTATGAACTTACCCAGAACCAGTTCCTTGGCCAGGACCTGCTGATCCCCAAGGTGTAAGGACCAAAGAAAGGGTGTGCCCTAAGTACTCATTAGTTATCATTAAGGGCATGAATGTGTGTATGTGTGTTGGTGTGCGAATGCAGAAGGGGCTACCCAAAACCCTTTCCTTTTTAAGATGATTGTTTGCATTTACTGCACGTGGAAACATGGGTGTGAAAGCTGGACTGTGTATGTGTATGCACATATGTAAAAATTATACATATATTCCCCCCCCACCCCAGAGGAACCAAAGGGGATTTCTCTTAGTAGCTCTTTGAGCGTGTAGCTGGCCAACTCTTGGCATCTTCTGATTTTAGATCTGCACTGAAAGCAATTATATGAATATGTCGCTGCCACTTAGCTTACTTAATAGGCCTGGAGCCTTATGTATGTCTCCAAACACCTTCAATCTAGTAAGAGAGAAAACTCATAGCCAAATATTCTATAGTGCTCCTAATATAATGTACTCCATTGTCATCATTAAACTCCTTCGCTTCTGGCTCTCTGAGACAGGAGAGGGAAAAGGAAAAGCTCTATTTCTTGAGGGTTCTGTGATGCAGGCTCTCCGTAGTTCATCTTGTCATGTCCACTCCTCTGCGTACCCCAAGACAACTTTCCCGCAGTTTCCCTGATATTTTCGTGCCCAGGCGCAAGCCGGCCTGCCTCGCCCCCCACGCTTTTCCTCGGGACGCATGCCTGGGCCTGCGACCCAGCGGACGGCAAGACAGAAAAAAAAAAAAAAAAAAGAAAAAAAAGTCTGGAAAACCCAGAGGGGCGGCGCCGCCTCCTCGACGCTCCGCTGGCTACACTCGATCTCGTCATTTACACTCAGCTCCAGCTCCTTTCCTCCAGCGGTGGTGTTCCAGAAGCGCCGGGCTAGCTGTCCTCGGCTCGGCTGGGGCCTTGCGGGGTGGCGGGGCGGCTGCTGAGGGCGCGGGGACGGCGGGCGGCAGGCCAGGAGAGGGGACCCTGCGCGCCGGGCCGGAGACGCGGCCGCGGGGGTGTGGCGAGCGCACGGCGAGCCCCGCGACGCCCGGCCTAGTGGGCGCGCTCCCTGCCGCTTCTGGCCTGGACCCAGGCCGCCGCCTCTGAGCAGCCCTCCGCAGCGCCGCCTTCGTGCTCCCGGCCGAGCCCCGGGAAGCGGGCGGGGGACGGCGGGGGCGTGACCGGGGCGCAAATGCAAGCGAGTCAGAGGGCGCCGCGCCACTGCCGCGCGGGGTAGCACTAGGGCAGCCAGAGGGGCAGCGACATCTGCGGGCGGCCGGCCGGCCGACGCTTCCCGGCGGCGCGGAGCCGAGCGGGCGGCTCGAAGACGCGGGGCGCAGCTTGGCTGGGTGGGCCTCGCTTTCCGGGGACTGCCGGCCGGCTCGCCAGCTGCGCCCGTGCCCCGGCCCCGAGCGCGTGGCCGGTGCTCGCGGGCCGGTGCGGAAGCGACGCCCCTGGCTTCTCGCTCACGTCGGTCCCACCGCAGGCGGCTCGGCGACGTCTAGGGTTTGTCAAAGCACCTCGAGCGACGAGGAGAACCCGGTTTCCCCACCGGGGGACGGCGATTGTAGTTTCTTGCCTTTAGAAAGTTACTCCGACACTTTTGATCTTCCGTCCTGAGTAAGGAGGGAAAAGAAAGCGCGATCTGCCCCCGGGCTAGGGGCCGCAAGGGGATCCGGGCAAAGGGACAGAGCCAATTTTAAGCCCGAGCTGCGAGTCCGGCCCATTGACACTTCAGCCCCGGAAAGGGTTAACTGCATCCAGCCGGTTCGGTTTACATGTAAATAGAGAGCAGCTGCTCCGCGCGGGCCCCGGCTGGCCCTTTTAAGTTTTTGATTGGTTGCCAATGACATCACCGCCCGTGTTATAACGCTGAGGACCCGGAGCGGCGTCGGATAAACCCTCCTTAAAGAGACGAGGCCACGCCCCCGGCTCCTCCCCCCCGGCTGTCCATTGGCCGCGGGCCTCTGTGAGGTAGCGGTCAGCTTTCTCCTGATTCCTATTGGCCCAACGTGCCGTCGGTCGGCAGCCGGTCCGCCCCCTCAGAACCTTACATTTACAGTGTAGCAAAAGAGAAAGTAACTATGTTGCTGCTGGAGATCAATGAAGCCAAGTGAATGGGGGCTGAATGGGCGAATCCTTAGCTGAAGCGGAGCGCCAGATGGTCGAGGGCTACACTTATTTATGAAGTAAGTGGAAGTCACCGCGGCTACTCCTGAGAGCGTGGGAGTGTAAGGCGGTGTGAGTGTGAGTGTGTGTGTGTGTGTGTGTGTGATGCGATGCTCACGGGGAGCCACAGCAGGTGAGGTTAAAGGGTTCCGGCTGTTGGCTCACGCTGCCCTGTGCGTTTACTCTCTCTGCAGTCTACTTGGATTTGGGGAGAAGAAGAAAATGAGGTTTGTTGGGATGCTTTGCGGCAGTTTTAAATGCCAGGGGCTTGTTAGTGTGCTATGTTGCGAAGGGGGATAAGCGCCCAGGAGTGGGGAAGTAGCATTCTCTAACGACTTAATTTCTTTCCAGCCCCTGCCTAGAGGTGGAAGGACGACTAGCAAGGGAGCGGGGATAGCTTAGTGTTTCTCTGGGAGGTTTTCTGGGCCAGTCTGGATGCTTTCACGGGCAATATATACGTCCGACCCTCTGCTGCAGGGATGCAGATCTCTTTATACACTCCGGGCGTGTGTGTGTGTGTGTGTGTGTGTGTCTGTATGTGTGTATGTGTGAGCCGCGCACTCCGTGTGGAGGTGGGGGTCCCAGCCTGTGTCTCCGCGAACACGCTTATGCGTCCCTCGCAAAGGAAATGGGCTGTTGATCCTGGGACATACCCTACCTGGTAACACAATAGCAAAGACTTTCACCCCTTGGTCCAGCTGGGAAACAGTTATAGCTTCTGGAATAGTACTTGCTCTTCAAAAAAATACTACGCAAGGGAGGGAGGGAAGGGGTGAGAGGGAGGGAAGGGGTGGGAGGGAGGGAAGGGGTTGAATCCTTCTCTCCCATCCAAAGGTGGGTAAGAGAAACCTGAGTCCGTGGGGATCTGTGGACGTGTCCGGTGCGTGTCTCTGTGTGTGTGCGCGTGTGTGGATTCTGCCTTTGACACTTTGGCTCTGTGTCGGAGAATGGTGACGGTCCTGTGTAGACTGATGATAGATGACATTTTCCCAGACATCTCTTAAAGTTCGTTTAGGTGAGTGACTCTTGCATGGGGTTTGGTTTCTCTGAGCATGTCTAATAGAAGAGGAGCCAGCAGGGTCGGGTTGTAGAGTGCCCCTGTGCCTATGGGAAGGAAGGAACTGTTCCTTTGCACGCGTCCCCTCAGGAGACAGGAGATGGACCCACTGGGCAACACTTCGCTGCCCCCTTTAACAGGGACCGGCTAATTGGGAAGTCCTTTCTATGGAATTCATCCTCTTCAAGGGGCGGGGGTCTATCTGTGGGGGATTGAAATATTATACACAGGGGCTGCCTCCCATTGAGAGAAGCTCTCGGATGCACAGTCTGTGCCAACAGGGAACTGAAGGAGGGAGCAGAGTTGAAGTGGTCCTTTCCTTAAAGGCAGGAGTGTGGGGGGTAGGGGAGAAGGGGGGAGATGAGGTGGGCAGCAAAGGAGCAAAGGGTGATGGATCTGCCAGGGTTGGGGGTTACCGGATCTGGCTCCTTGGCCTGAGGCTTTGTTTCAGGACATTTCGTTTGTAACAAAAGGGAAAATGCAGATTAATTTATAAGAAGGAAACATGGGAGGTTTTAATATGACTATGTTGTGCTTTTCAAAGGAATGCAAAGCAAGAATAGCTCCTAGTTAAAGAGATTCACTTAGGGGGATACTTCCATTCTGATTTGCAGAAAGTTGCCATCCGCCCCTGATGTATATTTAGCTGCTGTATATTTCGGTGAGCCATGCCAGCGCTCATGGTCATTCTGTTGCCTTTGCAGTGGGTGAAGGAATTAAATGGAAAGAATGCAAGGGTGGACAAGTGGGTCTTTCTCAGATGGTTGCACTGTGCTTCTGCCCAGGAGATGAGGCCTAGAATAGATGCCTCTGAAGAGCCTTCCTTTCTGTCTTCAGCTTTTCTGATTCTTTGTGCTTGTACTTTCTCCGAGGCTGAACTTCCATGTAGGTCAATGAGAGGTTGTTCATCAACATTTGTGTAGACCATACATGGAACCTTAGACTTAGTCACCAAATAGGTGGGTGCCGTCAGGTCGACATCCTCTTCGAATCTATAAAAATGAGTTTCGGGCTTTGAGAGTGGCATGATAAAGGGCCCTTAGGACAGCTTCACTCAGAGGGATGCAAAGGCCTTTCCTAGGGTTTGGATCAGACTGCCTTTTGTGTCACGTGACTTTATTCTTTCTTTCCCCCTCCCCTTCTTTACAGACTGTCTTGAGTTCTTCTTCAATTGCCAGTTTTCAGCCTCCTCATGCCTCCATCTCCTTTAGACGACAGGGTAGTAGTGGCACTGTCTAGGCCCGTCCGACCTCAGGATCTCAACCTTTGTTTAGACTCTAGCTACCTTGGCTCTGCTGCCCCAGGCAGTAACAGCCACCCTCCTGTCATTGCCACCACCGTCGTATCCCTCAAGGCTGCGAATCTGACGTATATGCCCTCATCCAGCGGCTCTGCCCGCTCCCTGAATTGTGGATGCAGCAGCACTAGTTGCTGCACTGTGGCAACCTACGACAAGGACAATCAGGCCCAAACCCAAGCCATTGCCGCCGGCGCCACCACCACCGCCATCGGAACCTCTCCCGCCTGCCCTGCCAACCAGATGGTCAACAACAATGAGAACGCAGGCCCTTTAAGTCCGTCAGGTGGGGTGGGCAGCCCTGTGTCAGGGAACCCCAAGCAGCTAGCCAGCATCAGAATAATCTACCCCAATGACTTGGCGAAGAAGATGACCAGATGCAGCAAGAGTCACCTGCCGAGCCAGGGCCCTGTCATCATCGACTGCAGGCCCTTCATGGAGTACAACAAGAGTCACATCCAAGGAGCTGTCCATATTAACTGTGCCGATAAGATCAGCCGGCGGAGACTGCAGCAGGGCAAGATCACTGTCTTAGACTTGATTTCCTGTAGGGAAGGCAAGGACTCTTTCAAGAGGATCTTTTCCAAAGAAATTATAGTTTATGATGAGAATACCAATGAGCCGAGCCGAGTGATGCCCTCCCAGCCACTTCACATAGTCCTCGAGTCCCTGAAGAGAGAAGGCAAAGAACCTCTGGTGTTGAAAGGTAATGCCCCTGTTCCCCTCCCAAGCACGGTCCCGGTTAGCCTGGGTTCACTTTGGGTTTTGTCCTAGAAGTCCCAGCATTCTCCTTACCCTGGCTACACGAGACCAAAATAGACCTTCTTCTTCTTGTCTTCCCTTCTTTGCTCTTAACTATTTTGCTGTAGTGAGAAAAACCAGTCACACTGAACCAGAAGCCAGAAGACCCGGGTTCTAGTCTCCATGCAGCTTCTCATTCGCACTATGTGAGCATTTCACCTCTCTGAGACTATTCTCTCATCTTTTAGACGGGCTGTCTACCACCAGATGGTATCTCAAGTCCTAGCTGGTCTGGTGGCTCTATTCCAGTCAATAACCAGTTGGAAAGTTGTTGTCTCTCAGATTTAACCAAAGTGGATGGAGCGGAGGAAGCAGCAACTATGGTGAACCACAAGTAAGCCTTCAGGTTCCAGTGCTTTTTTATGGGAAATCTTCTTTCTCACCTCTGACCAGCTTGGCTTTTATATGGTTTATAAAGTGACCTTCAAGAAGGGCAGAGATCCTTACTGTAAGGCCCCCCCTCAAAAGCGTAAGTGTACTGACAACATCCATTCTTCTGCCAAAGCTCCAGGGGACAGAGACATTTTTATGAAATACCCCTCAACCCGTTGTTCTTTCTGGCCTCATCTGACAACCACTGGCATCATGGCTCCTCCCAAGATGGGGTGGTAGGTCACTTGGCCCCTTACACTGAATACAGAATAACTCTGATTTTAGTGTTGCTGAGCCCTGGCAGGAAGAATTAATTACCCACTGTTTTCTGAGCTCCTTCCACACAGTGTTGCTTAACACAGCAAGCGAGCCTTCGTCTCGTATCTATCTGACTCGCTCCTCTTTGCCCTCAGATATTGCCCATTTGGGGCACTACACACCACTCTTTCTCTTTGGTGTCTTCTGTCCTTTGACGGCAGTGAGAGATGGTCATCTTCTCTCTTTTCTTCTCTTGTTTCGAGCTAAGGTACACAGTTTGTGGGCCACATCACCACCAAGTCTCCTGAAGTGTGTTGACCAGAGGTATTGCTGTGTTCCTTCGAACACCTTGCATATTTAAACTGCAACAGGCCATTGGGATGAGCAAGTTAGTTGTTTTGTCTTCGTGTGACAGCTCTGCCATTCTCCTTCTTGTCTTCCCAGTGATGCATTCTGCCTTTTGTTAAGTAGCATTCTTGGAAATATAGTTGTGAATTACTTTGATAAGTTCCTCCCTCACCCTCCCCCCCATCCCATCCCCTCCTGATCTCCTTAGGCTCAACTGCCACAAAGGCACAACTTTTCTTAGGGTTGGTAGGCTCTGGTGGGAAGGAGAACATGATGGAGGTCATATCCAGAGAGTTTCAGCAGGGCCTGGGTATTTTTGTTGTGGTTGATGATTTTTCTTAGGGTTACAGATACATGCAGATTTCCTCTGTGTAGCTCTGTATTTTATTGTTTTCTGTTCTTGTTTGGTTGACTTTGAGTGATTCCCAGTAGGCTTACCCAGCTAGTGTTCTCTCACCGTGATCTTGGCTTGTTTTGTCTTTTTCGGATGAGAAAATACAATCCACAAATTTCTCATTTGTAATGGTTTGTGTTGGGGAGCCAAGAGGGAGGTAGCCCGTGGTCTGGCGGGTCACCTCTTTGCTCATGTAGAGTTGATGTTAGGAAAAAGCAGACCTTTTGTGTCTATATGATTTGAGGACAGGCATCAAACAATACAAATTAAGATGACCCTGGACTTGAACATGAGGGTGATTAGGTGGAATTGGAGATCTTACCCTCTCATTTGCAGCGGACATTGTTGTGTTTGGGGGTGGCCTGTCAATCGCTGGGAAATGAATCTCCTGGGTGCTACCGATGAAAGTGGGGTTCCTCCCCTGTGGATGCAGCTGAGAAGTCCGGGCAGCCTGGGCTTGTTCCTCAGTGTCAGTGAAGTAAGATTGCCTCAGTGGGGCGGGGCCGGACATGCTGCTGACCTCACCACTGGGCACCCCAGGCGGCTGCGGTGAGGGCTCGTCATTTTCAGGTTGGTGAGACACAGCGGCGGTTGACCTGGAAGACGCGCTGGTGGTAGAGGTTGGATTCTTTGTAGCTTTGGGGGCTTTTTCTTCAAATATCTGGGAATTTGATTGAAAATAGACAGTTTAGGAGCAAAAGGGTTGGTAATTTATTTATTATTGTCGTCATTATTATTTTGGTCTCTTTTGGGGGAATGGCTTAAAATGGGGACCAAGATGGGGAAAAAAAGGAGAGCGATCATAATTAGGACGTCCCTAGCTATGCTTCATCTGGGTATACCAAAGGTTAATACCATAGCACCATGGAGGTGAAGAATGGGGTGGGCATCTCTCAGAAGGCATGGCCAGCGACTTCTCCCAAGTTCTTGAGTGGATCAAGCAGACCATTCTGGTCTGGCTTCTCTGCTGAGGTTTATTATACTAATCCCCTCCCTGGGTGATGCAAGATTTTATTTTAGCAGAGTGGTAGTGGTACCATTTTGGAATGAGTGATTTTTTTTTTTTTTTTTTTTGCAGGGAAGCTATGGTGGTGAAGATAGTTAGAATCTAAGGTAGAAACTTTGAAGGCCTCATTAATTTATTTTCAGAGATTTCAGTACAATCTTGGGTAATTTATGGCTGGCCCAACTGATTCTCTGGTTTATGTTTGTAAACACCGGTTGCTACCCTCCCCTGTCCAAGTTTTATGTCCCCCCTGTTTCAGTGCCACGTTCTCCATTTTTGGTACTGCCTGTCAAGTAGAGCGGCTGCTCAGTTACCATTTTAGTAATGCTGTGTCAGGTTGGGAAGAAACTGATCAGAGGCGCAGAAGCCCCTGGGATTAAGTTACTGTTCTAATTTACAGTCCCCTCCCTGTTGTGACCTATGTCTAAATCCATGTTTTATTCTCCTCTTCCGAAGAATAAATGGCATCAGACCAGTGCTTCTACTCTTCCTGGTGAAAATGATCCAAATGCATAAATATTTAGGGATTTGCAAAGTCTTTGAGAGAATTACAGTCTGTTTTACCCCAAGTTGATTTTCAGTATGATTTCTAACCAAACTGAATAAGAAGGCTCGACAGTTCTGGGCCTCCCATAATGAGAGCTACCATCTTTGTTTTGATGTTTATAAGGTACCCTTTCTTTTCAGGAAAGCTGGATTCAGGAAAATAATTTATCATTTGCCTCTGTTGGAAAGGATAGTCTACTGCCACCTGCCTCCTCCTTAAAGACCTCTATGCCTTTAAAACTTTTATTATAAGAATTTTCAAACATATAGAAAAGTAGAAAAGAGTATAAAGAGCACCCGTATACCTACCACCCAGATTAAACAGTTGTTTATATTTGCCCTATTGGCTTTCTCTTCCTTTTTTGGTTGTTGAAATATTTTATAGTATAGACAACATTTTAATGTATTCAAATATGTTTCAGCTTTCAAGTTATTGTTTTAGAACTAATAAGGCTGCGGACATTTTATAGGATAGTACAGACACATTTTCACCCTAAACACTTCAGTATCGTGTGCCCCCTCTTGAGAGTTTTTCAAACTTCGATTTCCACTGTGACTAGCTAGCTCTCAGGTCTGTGGAGAAGCAGCTCTCCCTTGGAGTGGGAGGGCTCCGGGCATCTCCTCGGGGGGCTGTAGCCCGCCCCTTCCACATGGCTATGTCAGGGCCCGGACCTGTACTTGCTCCATGCACTGGGGGAGCAAAGACTGCTGACCCATTCAGTCCCCCCCACGGACCTGCTGCTGCACGGGCAGTGTTCATTGGGGAGCAGGAGAGGAGAGACAATCACTTCAGGAGGCTGATCCATACGGAAGATATGATAACACAGGGAGTTCGATTTTTATTTTTATTTTTATTTTATTTTTTTTTTTTAAAGATTTTATTTATTTATTTGACAGAGAGAGAGGTAGCGAGAGCAGGAACACAAGCAGGGGGAGTGGGAGAGGGAGAAGCAGGCCTCCCGCCGAGCAGGGAGCCCGATGTGGGACTCGATCCCAGGACCCTGGGATCATGACCTGAGCCGAAGGCAGACGCCTAACGACTGAGCCACCCAGGCGCCCGGGAGTTCGATTTTTAGACTATAAAACCTTCCATCCTAATTCCTGAGGAGTAAACCACACAGAGTGCACATTCTTCCATAATCACAAAGGATTCTGAAGTAACACTTACAGGCAGTATTGAGTTTGATGACAAAGGGAAAGGCTATGCTCAGTAATCGGAGACCCCGCGAAAATAGTCTATTTCTGCTTTGTTTGTCGTGGGGGAACAACAGCTTTCCTCTGGTCTTGCAGGATGTTATGAGGAACTTTTTTAAAGATATGTGAAATAAAGACATACCTCCTATAATCACAAACTTAGTGTTGTTATTCTGAGCCTCTGCTTAACATCCAAACATGCCGAACATTCGCCTTGTAGCAAATGGTGGGGAAATTCATGCAGGATTTTGGATCCAGTCTGTCTGATTCTAGTCTTGGTCCCCTCATACTAGCCATGTGCCCCTGGGCAAATTGCTTCATCCCTTACTTCCTTAATTTCCTCATTTATAAAAGAGGATGTAACAACAGCTATGTCACAGTGTTAGTCTAGGAATCGAATGATGTCACGGGCACAAAGTGCCTCGACCAGTTTTCATATGTGGTGAGCGCTCACTAAATGTAGCTTCATATTATTATTACCACTGGTTGAGCAGAAATGATGGCACCAGTAAAAAGGCAATCTGGGCTCCTCTTCCTAAGGAGTATAAGTAACAAGCTAGGTGTAGCAGTGTGTGTGTGTGTGTGTGTGTGTGTGTGTGTGTGTGTGTGTGTTGCCATGGCCTAAAAATAACTTGGTGACTGTTCCCTAATTTAAGTAGCATACGGTTGGAGTGCCAAGTAATTATAAAAACATGTTGGGTCAAGAGGCCAGAGTTATTTGGGCATATCCTAGAATTATTTATTTGTAGGGGAATTTGTAAAAATGTGATGGTAAGTCTGTCCAACTAGTGTCCCATAACTCAATAATGAAAGTAGAAAACTATTAAGCTTCGCTTTTTCTGGCCTCTCATCAGGCTGATTTATTTTTGGAATAAGGATTGTAGTCTGACTATAAAAGGGCAGGTAGAAGGAGGGGGGAGTGTGCTTCATTTTCAAAAGTTCTCGAAGCTTTGAGTTGTGATGAGATGGTGTGTGAAGGAAAAAGGAGGGAACCGTGGGAAGGGCTGCTCATTTCTGTAAGTGAGACCCGATCCTTTTCTCTGAACTGGTTCACAGTGGCCTGTACTCTGAGCTTTTGGATATACTATCCTGCTTCCTAATTAAAATGTAAGTGGAAAGAAGTAAGTGAGCTCTCTCCCCCATCCCTGTCCTTGTTTTATCTGTTCCTCATTCACTGTGTGCTCAGCAAAGTGGAGTTTAGCCCACTTACACTTGAATTCAAATCTAGGCTTTTCTATTGACCAACTGTAGGTGTCCTTGGGGAGCTCAGGTCACCTCCCAGAGCCCTACTTGTTTCTCCACTATAAAAGTGGGATAATTCAAACATCACAGGATGGACTGAGACAACGGAAATCAGGCGCCTGGTACATAGACAGCTCTCAATAAAGCAGCCACTGGGCCCTGTTCCCCTACCCCTGTGCCCTTTCAGATCCTCTTAGGTTGGACATTGATCAGCGGGGAGGATGGCAAGTTGTTCTAAGCATAGTACTATGGGAGCATGTTAATATCAACCACTTGTCTTTGCCAATTCAAATCAGTTAAGTTAACCATCTGGCTTGTCAAGGACAAGTTCAAGAAACTCCTTTCCTGGCAGCAGTAGATAATGATTTTAGATTAGAAAAAGGAGGGTAAGGGCAGGGAGGTTTGACAAAATCACGGGAGCAGAGAAACTCTGCAGAGCCTGTGGCACGCACCCTCAGAAGCCAGGAGTGAGCCTTTGACTGGAAGCCAAGGCAACGCTGCTTCCTTAGACTCAGTGTTGGCAGCACTCAGGCTCCCTGCCCCAGCCTGGGGGAGCAGTGTGGGCATAAAATGCGTCCGTTTGCAGTGCCTAGGCAATTGACTTCAAGTAGGTAGACAAGGATACACTCCACATTAGGGATAGAAATTCTGATCCCATGGGAGGTCTTCTCACGTTCTTTGAACTCAAGCATCCCAGTTTTTAGTATAGGAAGGAACTTTAGAGGCCCCCTCATCCCCAAAGTTGTCCCCGCAAAGTTGTCACTGGAATCCGCTGGGGTGATTTAAAACCTACGATGATCAATCCCCACCTCTGGAAATTCTGATTAAATTGGTCTGGGGGTAACAGCCTGTGCATTAAGAGTTTTAAAAGCTTCCCCGGTGATTCTGACGTGCAACAAAGTTTGAGAACCATTGATCTAATCCAGTTTTCTCATTATGCAGTTACTGAAATGGGCCTAGAGAGATTTAACTTGCCCAAGGTCACATGCATGATTAATTTTAGAGTCTCGGTCCTTAGTGCTAAAATAGGTCTTGCCAGGTTGATAGAGTGTGTGTGTGTGTGTGTGTGTGTGTGTGTGTGTGTTATTATCTAATGATAACAGTTATCTAATGTATAGCATACAAATATGAAATAATATATTTAATTAATCATTTTTAGTATTGATACCCTTTTTGTTGAATTTTGAGATTTCAGTCTAAAACTATAGGGACCTAAGTCTAAGCTCTTTTGAAACCAGCAGCTCATGGTCCTGATATTTGCCTGGGTCCCAGAAATTTAGGACAATTATTAACATCAATTTAAACTCATCTTCTGGGGAACTTAATGGTTTAAGAACGAGCTGGAAAACACGCATCAAAATGCACCCTTGTACCCAAGTATCTCAGGTTTCTAGGGACTCTTTGGTATGTTGGTCTCCATGGAGGTACGGCCTGTGGGTAGAGGAGATTCATTCATTTGTTCAACAAATACTACTGAATGCCTTCTGCATGCTGGTCCCTAGTTTTCAGGCTGGGGACTCTGCCCCCAGGACCCTTATAATCTAAATGCTAGAATGAGAGTAGATACAGACCAGGCCAGTATTCCAGATCTTTCTACCTTGGAGATCATGTACCTATATTTTTCATCCTCTTGTCCTATACAACCTTGTTCAGGGAGCCGTTCATCTTCAGGGGTGTCATTCTCCTGGGAAGTACATGTTTGTGAGGCATTTGGCCTTCCTTTCTTTTCCCCTTGCAAGATAAAGTCTGGCTTTTTCTAATAAGAACATCTTCATGGGCCAACAGAATTTCTTTCCAAAGACTTGATCCAAAGAGAAATGATTTTTTTTTAAAATTGTTGGTTTTTAATGGAAAAGGAATATACATTCTCTCTCTGCCTTAGAAGCTCAAGGCTGGCAGGCCCTCTCTGTGCATTAGAGTGGAACTTTGTAATTTGGACCTCACTAACTTTGGACATGTTGCTGATAGGAACACGGCTGGTGTTTATTTTTTCCTGCATGCTATTTATGAAAAGAGGGCATGCTAAGCAAACAAGCATTGTCCATGATATTTCAAAGACAAGGTTTTCGCCTGCTCAGGAAAAAGAAAAAAAAAGGTTTGCAAGTACAATTAAAAACCATTCCAGGAGACAGGGACGGGATAAAAACACAAGTCTGTCGTCTCAAAGCCTGTGTTATTTCCCCTGAACCATGTGGGTCCCTCTTGGGCAAAGTTCCATTGGCTACATTTGCATATACTATCTATTCTGCTATACTCATATTGTATAACCTTACTAATTCAGAAAAATTGGAGGGAAGAGAAAGTGATGAGTATGAATCACAGCCTGAATTTTACCGTACATTTATTTTTTTATTTTTTTATTTATTTTTTTAATGATTTTATTTATTTATTTGACAGAGGGAGACACAACGAGAGAGGGAACACAAGCAAGGGGGAGTGGGAGAGGGAGAAGCGGGCCTCCCGCTGAGCAGGGAGCCCGATGTGGGGCTCAATCCCAGGAACCTGGGATCATGACCTGAGCGGAAGGCAGACGCTTAACCGACTGAGCCACCCAGGCGCCCCCCGTACATTTAGAAATACATCTTTTATTTGACGTTGATGTGTATTTTCTAATTATGAAGTCTTTGACTCTGAGATGTTTTCATCCATAAGCCAAGAGGAAGATAGAGTAACATCCTTTTTTTTTTTTTTTTTTTTTTTTTTAGTTTATGCCTGTTTCATCTATTATTACTTAAAAGGTGTGGGGACATATATATACATACACACATATATATACATACATATATACATTCCACTCCTCTACCCCAGCAAGACCCCTATTTTATGTGTAACTGGAAGGAAAAGGAACCTTGAGCCTCTGCTCTTGGATCAGGAAATGAGCGATGCAGCCCGTACTTTCATGGAAGATAAAGGCTGTTACCCCTAGCCCTGCCTCTGGCAAAGTGGAAGATCACCAACAGGAAGCAAAGGGTTTGTGGATTCATCAAACTATCTGTATTGCCTTTAAGGTTTTACTTTCAGTGAAGGCCTCGAGATCTTATTTTCACCTTCTAAGACTCGAATTTCATGGAAAACAAAACAAGGCCAAACTTCCTTGGGGCTCCACCAAAGGGTTTCATTTTCTTTGTCTCGCCACCCAGATGGGACCCCCGTTGGGCATCTGTTGCCCAGTTTCTCAACCAGGTAAATAGATAAAACTACCTGATCCAGGGGTTGTGCCCGGCTGGTGCCCCCTTTGAGGCGTATAAACCTCTTGGGTTATGAGTGAGCTCAGCCGATCTTAGCTGGTGTCTGCAGGTGACGGGCAGTCAGCACTTTCTGGCAGAGCGTCGCTCTCCAGTTTCCTTTACAGTTATTCTATGGAAGGAATCATCCCACATAGTTTGAAGCACGGCCCCAAGGTCCACAACCACTGGGCTAAGCATTACCAGCTGTTGCTACTGGCAAGTGAAAAGAAAACCAAGAGGGGGGAGTGGCGGGAGGGGCAGTAGAATAGAAGGAGCAGAACAGGGGGAGGGGGGAGGATCCCCTGGGGGGCACAGTGACAGGACCTTCCTGGTCCTGGACTTCAGTCCTGGGTTCTAATGTTCAAGACAGTGCATTATTGTCATTAGCTACTGTAGTGTCTGCTTCCTTCTTAAAATAATAAGTCTAGACACAGACTTCTAAGTGGGGTGGGGGGGGCTTCCTTGGAGGGATAGGGGGCATTTTCTTGGGTCTTGTATTTCTAGTCTTATTAAAATAGCATATTATTATGATAAGACTTTATAAGAAGGGTTTTATGGTTCTCATGAAGTGATAATTTAATCTGACAGCAGAACACTATTTAATCACATATAACTGCTCTGGGTCTGGCCAACCTATCATCCCTGAAATTTAAAAAATTATTTCCCAGATAGTTTGGGAAGTTGGGCATCGGGCAGTCATATCTGTGTCTTATTTTGTTCTCAGCGCAGCTTCGTGAGAGATGTTGTAGATCCGTGGTTTTACAGATGCAGAGTTTGAGGAACAGATTCAGCATTTTCTCCCATGTTATTAACTAGTGAGTTGGTAAACAAGAATGGAACCCCGGTTCTTAGGATGTTGAGGCCTAGGTTCCTTCCAAGCTGGCTGCATGCTTATTGATGAGTGAGCTATAGATCTCATTCCTTATGGTTGCTTTAACTGTGCTTTATCTCTGAGGTGCCCTAAGTTATATTACTCCCCCTCCCCTCTGTTTTCTTGTATACCCTCAATTTAATGGCACCGCTAAGAAAATTGGCCCACTCTGTGTTCTCAGAGAAGAGCTGTCTTCCCTGTGACCTTGCTCTGAATTATATCTCAGCTTTTGGCAACTTCAAACTTTGGTGATGGCAGAGGCTTTTAAGGAGTAACAGATTGAATAAAGAAACTTTGAAAACTGCAATAATTATCTCTAACATTTATGAAATGTTTATTATATACCAGACTCAGTGCTCAAAGCTTTATATCTCATGATAACACTCTAGCTTATATGGGAGTGACTGGGACTCAGAGAGGTCCAGGTCCTTGTCCAAGCTCATTCAGCTGTTAGAGCTTGGGTCCAGCACTGTTATGCTTCTGCTGGGTGCATTTTCAATGTAGAGAACCTTCAGATGCATTCTTCTAGTAGCCTATGGATATGGGGGTGATGTTCCTTCTGTTCATATTAATATATTCACTTTCTAGAGGGGGAATTAGATGAGCCAGAAGAAAGATAGGTACAAAGTTAGATATAGTGAATAAGAAGAATGTATGATGGAATATGTGATATGATGTATGGTATGAGATGATATATGATGACATCCCCAAGACTCTAATACTCAAAGGTATTTGATTGCTTTATATTCATTATCCATTCTATTAGTGTGGATAATAACATTAACTGTAGATTCCGCCCTCCCCACCCCCAAATTGTATGAGGAAGGAATTTCTAGTAGGGTTATCATTATCCTTTGAGAAAGTTAATTCTCTGGGATGAGTGAACAGAGATCTTATTGAACTATTTGCTTTTTATTATTTTTCTCTTCTGCTTCCTTCTCCTTTCTTATCTGTCTTCTTCCCTTCTACAGCCTAAGCCTACAAGTACAGCTCAGATCATCAGGGAGTATGGCAGGGATGAACCCTAGAAAAAGCCTAGCTGATACCCTTGAAGGCTGGCAGAACAGACCCCCGGGAACCTGGGCCAGAAGCAGCATTCATTCAGGCAGAATTATTGAGCATTTGTTCCACCTGTCCCATTTTACAGATGTGAACACTGATGACTTACCCAAGAGCATCTAAGTAGCTGGTAGCAGAACTAGCATAGGATCCATGTTTCCTCACTTTCGGTTCGGTAATTTGTTTTAACCCCAGTGGAAGTGTAATCCTTTGGTTTGTATCTGAGTTGTTATTAAGAGAATCTTGGGGGTCCGCGTGTTTGGCCAGATTACTCCATGTTTTCATTCCCTTTCCCTTTGTAGTGAGCTTAGTACGTGATTTCTCAATGAATCGGTCTGCTGATTTGTGTTTGTCGTCACTCTTCTTCAGAATTTAAATCTCTCCTAGCACACCAAGTATAATAGGGAGGTTAACCACACAGATTCCAGAGCCAGACTGCTGAGTTTGAATTCTGACTTTGCCGCTTAGTAGAAGCATGAACTTGCGCGCATTAAATTTGGTGTGCCTTGGTTTTCTTATCCATAAAATGGGGAGGGTAAGGATACTTTCCTGGTGGAATTAATTGAGGATTAAATTAGATAACACGTGTACAAGTGCTTTGGACACTGCCAGACACATAACGACTAGCGTTTATTAAAAATGTCCCATAATTATAATATGAAATAGCTACAAGAATAATTCATCATTGTCTATTTATGTCCAGGGGTTATATGAGTGATGTAATTCAGAAAAATGAATCAACATTGCCCCTGGTACAATATAAATAGAAACAACTCCTTAATGCTTGGTAGATTTTGGTTTAAAGGTTTGGAAAAACCCAATGGGGTGGATAGATAAGTACATCGTGCTTTTTTCTGAATCAGTGCCATACTGGAAAATTATAGACTATTTCTCTGTAAGGAAATCTCAAAAAGTAAGACTCAGCAAAGACTCAATTATATACCCATTGTTGGAATATCAAGAAAATTTTAGAAAGGAGAAAACAGATGATATACTCATCCCCCTGCCTGGCCTAGTTTCATTTTTACATATTCTCTTCATTCTTTACCCATATATGTGCATATTTTGCAGAGTTTCTCATATGGAAACTGAAATTCATTTTCACTTTATATTGCATGTAGTTTTGCTTCCCTCATCACCAGCAGATTTTCTTTTAATGTTATAACATGTCTTATTTTATGGATTCCTCACATTTTACTTAACTAATCTGCCTATCGACATTAAGATTATTTCCAAGTTTTTTGGTCTTATAAGAGAAACCTCTTGAGGGACTCCCTTGTCTGGAATCTTCTTCACCTCCGCCACCCCCCAACCTTGAAGAACGGAGGCTAGGGCCAGTTACCTTGGCTTTATATTGTGCATTCCTGCTTTTCTCTCCAGAATATGAGAACCAACTACCCAGCAAAGTTACCGATTTTTAGGGAAGTTTTTGTCCTCGATCGTAGGTCTGCACACGCATCCCGAATAAGCCGTGTGTTGTAAATCTTGGGCTTCTGCTTCGGTGGACAGAGCGAGGCAGTGTGGAGGCGCCAGTCAGCACTTTAAGAAACAGAAGCTGTTGTGGAAGTGGACGATCTGGCAGGGCCAACACCACCTCGTTTCATAAATATGAGTCACCCCCAGTTTCATGCTGCTGATAAGACACTCTAAAAGGGACATCATTACAATAACAGCACAAAGAGTTAGACTTTGTGAGATGCTGAGTAATATGTGTTTCTGCGCTCCTCCCTCTTCCCCCCTTCTCAGACCCTGGGGTTTATAGGGCAGTGTTGAAGTCGTCCGAGTGTTTAAGCAAATGCAGTCAAAAGAACACATCAGAATGGAGAGAAATTCCCATTAGTTCTTTTTGCCAAATTGAGGTAAAATGCCCTTTAAATAGGAGCTAATTCTGTGACAGATAATTAGCTTGTCTTCCTTGATAAGGTATGTGAATTGGATTGCATTTATTTTAATTAATCTTGCATATTATGTAAAAATGCATTCGTCTGCCCTTATTAGGTGGATCTCTTTATTCCTACCTTGAGGGTGGCTGGTACCCCCCCACCCCAACTCCAGTGAGATTTGAATGAATTGGATGAACGTGGGGTGTTGGGCAGCTCTCCCTTACAAAAGTTGGGACCCACAGCTGAATGTGGGGTGCCGCCATTAAAAGGGACAGAGCTTTCATATTAATATCTGCATTGTTTAAAACAAAAACAAAAACAAAACAAAACAAAAGCCCTTGAGGATGTTTTGGGACCTGAGAATCAGATGCTACAAAGCTGCTTAAATAATTGCCTTGAAATCCGTCCCCTACTAGTGACATTCTTCTGGATTTACAGTGCAGAACTTTTTCCAGGGAGTGAAGGGTGGGGTGACTGGTTTGGTATACTTAGCTGGTGGCAGGGCAGTGACTCTGGGAGGTGGCCCATGGTGAGGAGGAGCTCCTCAGTTCAGTGACTCAAGGAGCCTAAACGCCTCTGTATGTTTTTTTTTTCCCACCCTCTCCCCCCCCCCCCCCCCAGCCATTCAAAGCTCCTTGCACATCCTCATCTGGCTGCACAGCGCTTTGGGGAATCTTTTCCCATTGAAAGCTACTGCCCACACTCACTTGATTTTGCCCATTTGAAATGTGTGTCGGGGAGATGCGGGAGCACAGGAATAAAAAAGTACGCTATGGATTATCTATGCAAGAGCCTCTCTACTCCAAGTTGAAGTGGTTCTTTTCCTGAGAAGAGAGGGGCTATTTCGTGTTCTGTGGAGCTAACCGACATAGTGTGGCTTCTAGCATCTTGGGTTTTGGTCATTTGCCATTTGTCTCTACCTGTGTGTGAGCCTGTGCACATCCATATTTCAGTTCACATTTTTAAATGGGGATGGTATGGCACTGAGCTGTTACTCATTTACTGGAAATAACAACAGCTATGATCTCTATCTGCGCTATCCAATATGGTAGCCAGGAGTCACATGTGGTTCCTGAGCCTTTGAAGTGGGGCTAGTCCGAATGGAGACGTGTCACATGTGTAAAAAAGACCACTAGGTTCAGCCTGGAGGTGGGGAAGTCTCTGACACTACAACAGATTTCAAAGACTTTGTGTAAAAGAAGAATGTAAAATATTTTGTTAATAATTGTTTTAATATTGGGGCACCTGGGTGGCTCAGCTGATTAAGTGTCTGACTCTTGATTTTGGCTCAGGGTCATGAATGATCTCAGGATTGTGAGATCGAGCCCTGTGTTGGGGTCCATGCTGGGCATGTGGAGCCTGCTTAAGGTTCTCTCTCTCCCTCTCCCTCTGCCCCACCCCTACCTCTCTCTCTCTGTCTCTCTAAAAAAATGTTTTAACATTGATTGCATGTTGAAATGATACTATTTGGGGCACATTGAGGTAAGTAAAATATATTATTAATGTTAATTTTATCAGTTGCGTTTTACTTTTATAAATGCAGCTACTAGGAAAATATTTTGTTACACAGTAGCTAGCATTATATTTCTGTTGAATGGTGCTGATCTCTATATAGTAATAACAGTATTATTATCCAGAGCTACTTTTTAGATGAGGACACTGAAGCTGAGAGAGGTTCGGTAAATTGCCCAGAGTCACATAGCAGAAAGCCAAACTCAGAGCCATCTGAATCTGGAGCCCACACTCTTCCCCACCGCTGAACTATATGATAGAGAATTTGTCTGGCTTTTGTCCTTGGTTCCTGGGTCATAACCTCTAATCACCCCTGAGCTTATGCTAATAAGATGGCTTATGCTAATGAGATAGCTTATGCTACTGAGATGATTCAGAATAAGGGTGGGCCATCAGGAAGACAAACAATGTGATTAGAGGATGGGAGCTTTGTTATTAGCCAGACCCCCTCCTGGTAAGAAAGAAGGGCTGGAAATTGAGTTCAGTCACATGACCAAATGGTTCAATCAATCATGCCAATGTGATGAAACCCCAGTAAAAACTCTGAACACAAGAGCTCAGCTCAGCTTCCTGATTAATGAACATGTTGATGTGTTGGGAGGGTGATGGGGTCCTTGGGGCATGGAAGCTCCGTGTTACGACCCTCCCAGACCTTGCTCGCTGTGTCTCCTCATTTGGCTGGTTCTGATTTGTATCCTTTATAAGAAAACTGTAAAAGTAAGTACAGCATTTTCCTGAGTTTTATAAGTCATTGTAGTGAATTATCCAACCTGAGGGGTGTGGGAATCCCAGACTTTTAGCCCACTGGTCAGAAGTGTGGATGGCCTGGGACTCCTGAACTTGGGGCTGGCATCTGAAGTGAGGACCGTTTTGTTGGGGACTGTGGCCTTAACTTGTGGAGTCTGTGCTGACTCTGTGTTGTTAGGGTCAGGACTGTACTGCAGCCTTACAAGAGGACACCCCTTTCATCTGAATATATATTTTAGGGGCACAGTCATTGGGAAAGTGAAGGACTGTAGCTTCACTTGCTTGTTTCCCTGACCCCATATCATGGGTGACAGTGGCTAGTTCCATTCTAGACATGTAAAATGACTCAGCCTTTGAGTCATTAACCACTAGTCAAAGCTTTTGACCACTAGGTTCAGCCTGGAGATGGGGAAGTCTCTGAAACTACCACAGTCAGTATCCTCTAGCCTGCAACTCTTAGGGTCGCCTCTGTGTCTTTGTTCCCCAGACAGCACCACATGATGGTGGTGACATACATATATGACATACCAGCACCTCCTTGATACCAGAGATTCTTAAATATTGATTTGGGATAGAGTTCTTTATTGGAAACTGATATAGGGTGATGCTATGAGTAAGGAGTATTTTTGTAGGTTATTTTTTTAATAGTTTTCATTGTCTAGAACCATACTTTTTTTTAAAAAAGATTTTATTTATTTATTTGAGATCAAGAGAGAGAGAGAGCATGAGCAGGGTGAGGGGTAGAGGGAGAAGCAGACTCCCTGCTGAGCAGGGAGCCCAACACGGGACTCGATCCCAGGACTCCAGGATCATGACCTGAGCCAAAGGCAGACCCTTAACCGACTGAGCCACCCAGGAGCCTCTAGAATCATACTTTTGTGGTTCCATTACATCTCATACACACTGTGTTCAAATCAACTGTCTTTTCTTTGGAGGCTTTCGTTTGGATTTTTAAGCCACGATCCTGTGTGCTTTATTTATTTTTGTTTGGTTTCTCCTTCCCTGCTGAAAATAGACATGGTCTCTTGCCTGTGGTCCTACTAACCATTACCCTTTTGTTCCTACTCAGGCCTGGCCCTTGGTCCTTCAAGGCCTCTTAGGTCACCAGCTCCTAGAAAGTGGAGTCCTGCAAGGGCATCTTGGGGTGGCCCTCAAAGGCACATTTCTAAGAAAAGACAAAGCTAAACTCTGTAGTGATTGTGAGAGAAGATTCCTTTACCAGTGAAAGCTAGGAGTAAAACAAAAAGGGTTCTAGAGGTATAAAAGAGGTCTTTTGAAGTGCCCAAGATGACTTGATTTCTCTCTAACTTGGGCCAGCCCTGGGTACTCTTCATCCTGTCCCTATGCCAGGCTTGCTCTTCAGAGCTGGTCATTTTCAAGGTAGAGAACAGTTGCCCCTTGGGCAGCTCTCCCTGCCACTCTCAGTGATTGAGGAGTGTCAGTTAGTCCTAGTTTCTAAGAGGGAAGTTGGATCATCAGAAACAACTAAAGAGGTACAGAAAGCTAGGCATTCCATTCCCACTCCTGGCCCCTGAGCCTTTCCCCTTCCGGAGGACCAGAGGTCCTGAGGCCCCTTGTCTGCCTTTCAAGAACACCCATAATGTTACTCCCGTGAGAGAGCAAGGGTTGTGACAGCCCTTTTTTTAGGGAAGGGAAGCTCCTGTATTTGAAGAAAAAGCTCTGATGATATGATCACGCTTTAAAGTGATCTTAAGATTAAGTAACTTGCCCAAAGGGGCATGGTTAATGAGAGGGGTAAGAGGAACCCAGAATTCTTGATTTTTAGATCCAGCGTTGTGTCCTTTCAACCAGAGGTAAAAGAAACAGCCCCTGGGATGGTGAAGATGCTCTTTCTGAATCATCTATCTGTTCCTGCTCGCCATGCCCAGGTGGGAGGGCCGGTGAGCTCAGAGAAGGCTGAACAGAGCCTGTTGAGATTTGTACGCTCAGTCCTGAGCCCCCAGCCCGTATTCAGTGCTTAGTAAATGTGTGTGGAACTGAACTGGGGGCTCCTCACACTGTCCCTGATATCCCTCAGGGCTGGCGTCCCTCCTGAGCCTTTGTTTCTCCCTTATGGCTGCTTTCCATCCATCTCCCCTTCTCATCACTCATCTAGAATGTCCAAGGGGGGAGGTCTGGGGAGGGGATAAAGCGTCGGAAGGCACCAGGTGTATATTGTCTCTGGCTCCAGCCCTCCCAAGTCATAGCTACTTATCACATGCAAGGCCTCGTCCTCCCGTAGGCTGCCACTTCTCTGGGAGCCTTGCTGGCCCTCCTTCCCAGCCAGAGAGTGCCGGGATCTCTGTGTCTTCATGCTGACCTCACCTGTCGGGCCCTGAACCTGCCTTCCACGAGTCACAGCTGGATGGTGGCGTGTCAGGTTGCTCTTCAGTAGGTTCTTTTTCTTTTTTAAATTAAAAAAATCTATTTAAAAAATTTTTAAAGATTTTTTTATTTATTAGAGAGAGAGAGAGAGCATGCGCAGGGGGAAGGGCAGAGGGAGAGGAAGAAGCAGAATCCCCGCTGAGCAGGGAGCCTGACGTGGGGCTCGATCCCAGGACCTAAGATCATGACCTGAGCAGAAGGCAGATGCTTCACTGACTGAGCCACCTAGGTGCCCCCTCAGTAGGTTCTTAAAAGATTTCTGCCAGTCCTTTTGTTAAGTTTCCTCTAATGTTCCTTCATCCTTCCTTCTTTGTCTCAGATTTATTTTCAGAGAATATATATACATATATATAATTAAATTTTTTTGTTCTCTCAAATCCATAACATTATGCTGAACCACACGTAATAGGTGCTTGTCAACTAACTGGCCTTTCCCCATCTCATTCCAAAGGTCACATAATCTAGAAATATTTCATGAGCACCTATACAAATTGGGTATTGCTCCGGGTGCCAGACAGTAAATACCTTTATAATTTCCGTTAATAACTACCAGCATTAGCTCATTCAATTCTTGCAAAACTCTATTGTTGCTTGTTGGCATTATTATTCATCCCATTTTACAAATGAGGAAACTAGGGAACAAGAGGGATAAGCAGCCTGGCCAAGATCCCACAGCTAGAAAGTCGTGGAGCCCGCTCAGGCCCCAGCACAGTGAACTGTTAGGCTCCATTTCCGCAAAGACAAACAGCATATCGACATTCTTGGGTGGGGGTGGGTCGTGAGGCTCGCCATTTGAATAATCACAATACACAAGGGAAGAAATAACAAGTAATTTCAGGTTGTGGTAAGTGCCCTGAAGACAATAGAACTTTGAGACTTGATGATATAAAACAAAAGAGCGACCAGAGAGGTTCGCTGTAAATTGGGCATCGGGAAGACCCTCGTGAGGAGACCACATCTGATCCGAGGTCTGAACCACCTATGTGAGGAACGAGGGGAAGACGGTTCCAGGAAGAGAGAGAAGCAAGTGCTGGGGCCCCTGAGGTGGGAGGCAGAGCACCCAGGCCTCGCCACCGTGAGACAGCTTCTCTCTCGTTCTCGCCACCGTCCATCCATAGCTGGTTTATTGAAGCTGTGTTGAACTTACTGAGTGCTAACATTCGAGGTGCAGATTCTCCAAACTCCCGATTTCATAGAAGTGGCAGCAGATGTCCCGGGATCCCTTGAGTGTGGAAAGAAGGACTGTGTTTTGAGTGCTGGTCCATTGAGACTTCTGTCACCCTGAGCAATGTGGAGCATCGGCATGGCCTTCAAGGGGACGTGGCTGGGCTGTGTGATGGTGCCGAATGTAGGGTGCATCTCAGGCCAGCTCTTCACCACACGTGTCCCAGGTTGAACTGACCATGACTTGGCTGGCCTTCCACTTAGCCTCAAGTCCATGTCCATGGTATATCATCCCAGCCCCCCTCCTCAGAGATGCACTGGTCTCTTGGTGATTTTCCCCTTGATTTCAGAAGGTGGTCCACAATGTGGGGACCTGCTAGCTTTTGACCTGGTGTGACCTCATGTCTCTCTCTGTGCTCCGAGGCCTCCCCTGGCTTCCGGCCCACCCTTCCAAGCTCAGCCTTCACTCCGCGGCCTGACTGTGGGGCACGGGCGGGCTGGGTGGAGTCCGTTGCAAGTGGAGCTCACGCCTGCTCTTTCTGGCTGTTGATCGTTAAATGCTCAGGCTTGCTTCGTTATTCTTGCCAAATATAGAATTCAGCTCGGTGACTTGAGGAACTTGTTGCTATGCTTTTCGTGAACTGAAAACATGGGTTCTGTAAAACAATTCAAATTTCGATGTTGACACTTGATCTTTTCCCCTACCACTTCCTGAATTCCCTAAGCTACAGCCTTTGACCTCCAGAGCCTATTAAAACACATCATCATAAAAGCTGTTTGTTTGGACACGGGGCTTTCATTCAAAGCAAGCTGAGCTGCACCCAGGATTGTTGGCCTGGCGCTGCCATCCACGATGGTCATGAAACCACCCAGGCTTTGTGTGTGTCACTTTGCCTTGCTTCCTGCCTTTCCTCCCCTCCTCTTGCCATGGATGTTTCTAGATGACCTTTTGTGAATGTAATTTCCAATGAGAATGTTTCACAGTAGAAATATGCTCTCCCTTGAGGCTTGCTCTTGATATTTCTAGAGATTTATTTAATTGGACTCTACTTAAATCCCATTGGAAAACATACTTTTGCTGTGAAGTTGTGATGTGTTTAATTTGGGGTCTAAGACAAATGTCGGTCCTCGGGGGAGCCGGACTGTTAGCAGCCGTGCTCCTTTTCGTTCAGTGGGGTTGTTTAATGAATAGCTTCACTGGGCTTTCCTCGGTTTGTTTGTTTAGCAATGCTTCATTATTTAAACTTCTGCACTGAAAAGCAAAGAATGTTTTCCCTCTTTTCAGAGAATTAAACAATAATGGAGAGTATCTGGTTGAGCTCTTGGGAAAAATATGGCTTTGTGTTTTATAGCACTCTCCTCCTGTTTAACATTCTTCCCTCTGCAGCTTTCCAGTATGATCTCATGGATTTTTTTCCCCTCCCTTAATCCGCCTTGATGGATTAACAGGGATTGAGCTTTTTAGCGAACAGAGAAGGTGGAGCCCTAAAGTGGTAGAGAGTAGCCTCCCAGATACACAGAAATTGTCCAACAAAAATGTTCTTCAGCCCAGAGAGGTGCTGTGGGGAGGGCATGGGTCAATGCTGACCCAGAAGAGTGTATAACGAATGATGTAGGTGTCTTTGGGAAAGGAGTGGGCTTCTCCGCTTGCAGCTGGCTCAAGGAACTAAGGTTCTGGAAGTTTCCATGGACTTGCTTGTAATGGCCATGCTGGCCCTATAGGCAGCATCCTCATCCTGACCTTGGAATGTCTCTGGCTTGATTTTAAGATATGGTACCGACTTGGTTTGGCTCCCAGGGGCCAGGTTCTCAGGCAATCCATAGGCTTAGGTGTGGTTCTTTGAAAGTAGGAATTATAATTTGTATTTTTAACACGTAAGCTATATTGGTGATGAAAAGTGGTGCTGTTTTAGTCTGCAAAATACCATGGACTGGGTCACTTAAACAACAGAAGTTTATTTTCTCCCAGTTCTGGAGGCTGGAAGTCTGAGATCTGGGGGCCAGGATGGTCAGGTTCTGGTGAGAGTCCTCTTCCTGGTTTGCACACACTCACCTTCTCACTGTGTCCTCGATGGTGGACAGTTGCCAAGCTCTCTGTCTCTTCTTAGAAGGGCACTAATCTCGTCATGAGGACTCCCTCCACCCCCATGACCTCATCTCAACCTGATGATCTCTCAAAGGCCCCCATCTCCAAATACCACCACATTTTGGAGTGGGGGGGGGGGTGTCAGGCTTCAACATGTGAATTTGGGGGCGTGGGGTGGGGGACATAGTTCAGTCTGTGGCAGGTACAAAAGATGTATTTTGGGAAAGAAACGGAGTGATTTTTGCCCAGGTTTTGGAGTAGAGGTAAATCACACCATCTGGTAAATTAATTTTTTTCCCCTTTCTCTCTTGAGCCCCTTTTCTCTTTTCAAACACATAGTAATCCCCTATTATGGACTTCTGAACATTCAAGAGCTTCCCGCTGAACTTAGAATAAAATCCCCACTGCTTCATGTCCCTAAGAGGCCCTCTGCAGGGTTCTTTGACCTCTGCTGGTCACTCCCTCTCCCTGCCTGCTCATTAGGCTTCAAACGTGGGGCGGGTGTCCTGCCCTTGCCAACAGTGTGGTTCCCTCTGCTCTCTGCCCCTTTCCCAAACCAGCCAGTCCCTTCTCATCCCCAGGGAGGCTCTCCCTGAACCCCATCTAATTAGTTCTCTCTCGCAGCACCCAGGAACTGGAGGACACCTCATGGCCCTTATCATAATTAATCATTACCTTTTTCTCTGTGTGTTTATATGTTTATCATCCATCTCCTCCCACTGGACCCTGACCTGTGGGGAGGGAGAGAGGGAAGGGGCATCTTCAGCATGTCACTCAAATCCCAAGAAGCTTGGGTGGGCTTGTTCTTAGATAAAAGCGATTATAAAGGGGAAACATACACTGATACCTCTGGTGTGTCTGTTAAGAGAACCCAGAGGCTTGAGCTGAGTGTTTCTGGTGTGCCTTTCTCCCTGGGAGCTGGTGGGTCTGCGCAGAGACTTTGGGATGGTTTAGACATTGAGGGTTAGAGGAACGAGAGGGAAATCTGAACTTGCAGGTTTCCAGGGACATGGGGCTGGAACTCCCTCCGGTCCCCCGTTCTTTTCCCTCTACACACCCAGCCTGTATTTTGAGAGGCACCCTTCTTCTTCATGGGAAGTCATTCACACGATTGAATCCCAAAGCCCCGTCGTGAAAAGAAAATAATTACATTCTCTTGCTTTTACTGGCATTTTTGGTAGTGGGAGGGAAGCTCATTCCAGAGGCAGGTGGATTCCCTGCGAAAATGAGATTCCACAGGCAGGGCTTCGGATGGAGAGGGAGGCTGAAGGGGGCAACCGGCCCCAGCAGGGACAGCGGCTCTGGCTCTGCCCAGCCCAGCCAGGCTCAGGGGCGAGGGGGAGGCTTGTCCCAGCCTCTCAGGCAGAGGGGCTGACTCCCAGGAGTCAATGATGCTCACCGCTGCCTTCCAGGTGGTTTTTCTGGAAACCTTCCTGACAGAATGGGGAGAGTGGGTGTCAAGATGGGGTTCTCTGCATTAACGGGACCTCACTATGTAGGGGGCAGGCTGGAGAAGGGGCCTGACCTCTTTTCCCACCCCTACCCTGGATTCTTTAAAAATAGGTTTCAAAAATAATCTGCAGATTCATTGGTAGGCCAAGCATCACACCTGTTTCAGGTAGAATCTCCCCACTCTTTCTTGTTTCCTTCCCTTATTCTCCTGTAGGGTTTCTGAGGGAGGCAGGGGGAGGCAGGGAGAGGGAGCAAAGGGGAGCTGGCTGTGGAGAAGAGGGGCCAAAGGGTGCTCTCCCTTCAAGTCCCATTGACTCCTGCAAAAACCTGAGGGGGCCCCTGGGGCTGTGGGAACTCTGAAATCTTACAGTTCGAATCCTACTCACAGAAAAGTCATCTGCTCGTTAAAATAACACGTAGCTGTTTGATTGTTGTCTTTGTGGAAAATTACATGACTGTCATCAGCTGTTGCTTCTGGCCCTGCTTTCTGTTCTAATGTAAATACATGAGGTCACAGATTTAAAGAAACAGGCTGTATTTACATCCTTGTGAAGAATCCTCGCCAACCATCCAGCTGTGTTCTTCCAACACGCCCAAATTAAACTTGGGGTATCCTAAAGCCTGGTTACCCGTGAAAGCCTTAATGTTGGGGTGACAGGAGGGGGGGCATTAGAAGTGCACCTCCCTTCGTGGGACAAAGTGCTTTTTTAGTTCAGTGGAGCTCCAGCAGCAGGCTGAGAGGTAATGGCTGGGGGCGGGGGGGGCGGGGGGGGGGGCGGGCTGTGCTGACCTATTCTGCAATGAGGGCTCTTGGATGTCCGGGGAGGCAACTTCTGAGCTGGGAGGTGTGTGGGGTGGTGGGGACAGAGGGAGAATCTTTGCAATTTGGACAGAAACATGCCAGGATCAGCGTTTATTGGAAGGTGTGTGACCAGAGCTTCGTTTTCCACTTTTTAAAATCACGGTTCCTCAGTTGTTGGATCTTTCTGATTCGGTTTACTTTTTTGAGGTAACTATTTAGGCAGGGATTTATAAAAAAAATTCTTTCCATTGAGGACACTGCAAAGATTTTTATCAATCAAAGAAGGAAGCAGTGTATTTTAAAACATAAGAAAGAAGGGCACCCAAAAAGTTAATGATTGAAAATAGCTGTAGAAATATATAGAGACAAAAATGAAGCTGAGAGCTCATTGCAAATTGTACAAAGACTGGGAAAGAGCATGAGTTGATTTTAGTTCTCAGTATACATTATGGTCAGGTATTAGCTTATTTCCAGAATGCTGGATTTTATTAATCTACCACATTGTGGTGGGAGCGATGGGTTGTAATCTGAAGGATACACAAATAAGTAAGTTACTTGAGTTACGATGACTAGACAAGCAATGTTTATTTGGGGTAAGCGTCAGAGGTCTAAATTATGATTTCTGTCCAGCAGAAAATCCAATGAAAGGACTTTATTATTAACTCAAAATTTGAGAAAATTCTAGTATAAACTTTTCAGGAATTTTCTTTGAAACATAACTAAATATCACTTGGTTAGATTAAGTAATATCAAGGATAAGAAAAAGAGTGACCTATAGTCTGTTATAGAAAGACAGTTTTGTGAGGGCATTCTTTTTTTTTTTT